>NW_024716620.1:392500-437500 GCF_018991925.1 Homarus americanus | reverse complement strand
TACCTACCTACCTACCTACCCTCTCTCGACTCACGCGTCCGATATAATACGGGAACTGACGAACCATTGTGATTCTTGAACTGTCACCAGAATCCATCCCTAATGTGATCAAATCAAAGGTTGTACATTGTGGTCCTTATTTCTGAGGGGTGATAAGGGCGTGTTTCGCTCGTTTCGGCATCATGTGAATCAGCTCAGCCTTCTTTAGAACCCTTTAGAACTGAACACTGTTTCACCAGAGTAACGATTCCGAATCAAATTCCTTTACACGTGGTCAGGCTCGTGGAGAAGTTCGCTTGTCGGGTCGGGTCGGGTAAGGGGTGAGGGGTTTTTGGCGGGATGGATGGTTGGTCGACTTTTTGGCGGGTTTTATGGGGTTTTTGGGTTAGGTATTTGGGGCGGGATTTTTTGGGGGTGGGGGTGGAATCGTTGGGTTTGGATTTTGGCGATTTTTTTACTCATGGGATTTTTATGGGTTTCTGTTCTTTGGCGGTTTGGTGCTGGACTTTTGGCGGGCTACAGGTGGACTTTTTTCAGTGGACTTTTTTGGGTGGACTCGATGTTGAGGGACTTGTAAGTGAGGAGAGGGAGGGGGTGGGGTTAGTTTAGGTTAGGTTAGGTTAAGTTGCCAAGGTAAACTAATGGTCAAAGGGAGAGAGAGAGTTAGAGTTAGGACATTAAGGTTTAACTAAGGGGTAAAGGGTAAGGGTGCGGTGGTGAATTGGGTACATCACTCACCTCCTGTTCTCAGTGTCGTTGGTTCGTGACCGGGGATCCTCTAGTTCACCCAGCTGTTAATGGGTACCTTGATATACAGTTAGGGAAATGAATATGGTCGAGTACAGTGTCGGCCATATTGTCTCCCTGTGTGGTGATAGTCGGCCATATTGTCTCCCTGTGTGGTGATAGTCGGCCATATTGTCTCCCTGTGTGGTGATAGTCGGCCATATTGTCTCCCTGTGTGGTGATAGTCGGCCATGGCTGCCCTCCCTGTGTGGTGAGAGTGTAGCCATCAGGCCGTCTGCCTGGGGAGCAACTTTCACTTTTTCAATGGATAAAGGGAGAGGAGAAGTGTACTAAGGGTGGCCAGATGGTACAAGGGTGGCTGGGATGGTGCTAAGGTGGCTGCTAGATGGTGCAGGTGCTAGATGGTGCTGGGCGGGGTGGCTAGATGGGTACAAGGGTGGGCTAGATGGTACAAGGGTGGCTAGATGGTACAAGGGTGGGCTGTAGGATGGTACAAATGTGGCCAGATGGTACAAATGTAGCCAGATGGTACAAGGGTGGCCAGATGGTACAAGGGTGGCCAGATGGTACAAATGTAGCCAGATGGTACAAGGGTGGCCAGATGGTACACTAAGGCTGGTCAGATGGTGCCAGATGGTATGACAGGACTAGCCAGATAGTATCACATCCGGACAAGCTGGCCAGGACCGGTCGAGTAAAGGTAAACAGACCATTGTAAGAGACTGGGATAATACACTAGCCGGCCAAAGGGTGATGTCTGAAAGAAGGTTGCTAAGGGGTGAAACAAAGGGGCTTGACCACCACGACAAGATGCTAAGGGGTGAGATAAGGGGATGAGATAAAGGGGTTGACCACGACTAGTTGCTAAGGGGTGAAACAAAAGGGCTTGACCACGACAACAAGATGTTAAGGGGTTAAAAACAAAGGGGTGGGCCACGATAAGATGATAAAGGGTTAAAAAAATACTATCATACTAAGAAATTTATTAATAGAATGGTTAAAGGTAAGGCTAATGAGGGCACAGGTAGGAGGAAGACTTACCTTAATTACAGGTAAAGAAGGACAGGTAACCATTAACAGCTGTCTAAGGGGGTTAAGGGTAATTTTAAGGGGTAAGAGGCTCTGTTTGGCTAACCCGAGAGAGAGAGAGAGAGAGAGAGACAGACGGCCAGAAGGATAGGCAGATGGCCAAGATAGATAGATAGATAAATAAATAAATATAAGACACCCAGATAGATTAAAAAGAGAGAGAATGAGAGAAAGTGAGCTATCTCTATCCCCCGTAAGAGATGGGGACACTAGAGGATAGGTAGATATTCACCACACCTTCCCTGTTATCGTCTGTAAATGATAATGATAATATATAAACATGCTTACTCACCAACAACAACAACAACAACGTTACCTGTTAATTAATATTCATCACAGGTATAAATAATCGCTAAATATATTCTCAAATTATTTTTAATGTTTGTGTGTTTATTTATTTATTTATTTATATATTTTTTTATTATTTGGTTAGGTTAAAAGTGCTTCGGCCTACACACACCCCCTGGCACTACTCACATCTCCCTGCCCCTGGAAGAACCATCCTCCCTCCTCCTCTCCCTCCCTCCCTTCCCTCTCCTCCCTCCTCCCTCCCTCCTTCCCTTCCCTCCCTCCCTCCCTCCTTTCTCTAGCAACACCCCTCACCCCCCTTTTCACCTCCCCCTACCCACCCCCACCCCCTGTACCTCCTCGTTCTCATTCCAAACCACCACCATCACAAACACATGCATACACACACACACACACACACACACACACACACACACACACACACACACACACACGACCCTCATCACAGACTTGTCCTTCAAAAGTCACACATGTATGTCCCTTTAACTAGGTGTATGGTGGAGGAGGGAGGAGGGGGAGGGAGGAGGGGGGAGGAGGTGTGCCAATACTGTCCTGCAGGTTCAACCTATAGCAATCTCTCTCTCTCTCTCTCTCTCTCTCTCACACACACACACACACACACCCACACACCCCCCCCACACACACACACACCCACACACACACACACACACACACACACACACACACACACACACACACCCACACACACACACACACACACACACATACAACATTCATCTAAAGGAATTACTTGGTTTCTGAGTCCCTCTTTTCCGTCTTTCTACCTCCCTCTCTCTACCCCCTCAATACATCCCTCTCTTCCCTCTCTATATCCCTCTTTTCACCGTCTAGGGATTAGGATTATGGACATCAATAGCAAATGCATCACCCAATTCTTGTACTGTGACCCCGTTAAGAGAGAGGGGGTGAGGCAATATGGGTCTTAATGCACGGTGTTATAAGGTCTAGTTTAACCTTGGTGTTGGGATGAAGCAGTTTGGTGAAAGGAGAAGTATAAGATGAACTATTCTCTTTAATAGTGTCTGTCTGTCTGTCTGTCTGTGTCTCTGTCTGTCTGTCTGTCTGTCTGTCTGTCTGTCTGTCTGTCTGTTTACTGTCTCCGTCTGTTTGTTTATTTGTCTTTATTTCTGTCTGTCTGTCTCTGTACTTTCTTTATCCCTTACTTTACCTCCTCCTCCTGCTCCTCCTCCTGCTCCTCCTCCTGCTCCTCCTCCTGCCCCTCCTCCTCCTCCTCCCTCCTCCTCCTCCTGCTCCTCCTCCTGCTCCTCCTCCTCCTCCTCCTGCCCCTCCCTCCTGCCCCTCCTCCTGCCCCTCCTCCCTCCTGCTCCCTCCCTCCTGCCCCTCCTCCTCCTGCCCCTCCTCCTCCTCCTCCCTCCTGCTCCTCCTCCTCCTGCCCTCCTCCTGCCCCCTCCTCCTGCCCCTCCTCCTCCTGCCCCCTCCTCCTGCTCCCCTCCTCCTCCCTCCCTCCTGCCCCCTCCTCCTCCTGCCTCCTCCTCCTCCTCCTCCTCCTCCTGCCCTTCCTCCTCCTCCTCCTGCCCCTCCTCCTCCTCCTCCTGCTCCTCCTCCTCCTGCTCCCTCCTCCTCCTGCCCTCCTCCTGCCCTCCTCCTCCTCCTGCCCCCCTCCTCCTGCCCCCTCCTCCCTCCTCCTCCTCCTCCTGCCCTTCCTCCTCCTCCTCTGCCCCTCCTCCTCCCTCTCTCCTAAGCTCTCCTCCTGCTCCTCCTCCTCCTGCCCCTCCTCCTGCCCTCCCTCCTCCCTCCCTCCCCTGCCCCTCCTCCTGCTCCCTCCTCCTCCTCCTCCCTCCTGCCCTTCCTCCTCCTCCTCCTGCCCCTCCTCCTCCCTCCTCCTCCTGCCCCTCCTCCTCCTCCTCCTGCTCCTCCTCCTCTTCTTCACACTACACCTAATCTCACCTTCTTGTCTTATAGAAAATGAAGAAACAAATAAATGTACGTGTTTACTTCCCTCTCTTCCTCTCTTCCTGTTTTCCTCTTCCTGTTTTACTCTCTACCTCTTCCTCTTTTCCTTACTTCCTCTCTTACTCTTCCCTTCTTTATAACCTTCTCTCTCTCTCCATCAATCACCTCTCGACTCTCTTTTTCGCTGCCTTTCTCCTTCCTTCCTTCCTTCCTTCCTTCCTTCCTTCCTTCCTTCCTTCACCCTTCTTCTCCCTTCCACCCTCCCTCTTCATACCCTTACCGCCAGCACTCAACGTCAATGGCCAGAGACAATAACAAAAGCTGTCTCTCGTACCCTACTATACCCTCCCTTCCCTCGCTCTACCCTCCCTACCCTCCCTCTACCCTCCCTACCCTCCCTCTACCCTCCCTACCCTCCCTCTACCCTCCCTACCCTTCCTCCCCCTCTACCTCCCTCCATACCCACCCCAAACAATCTGAAACCTAACAGAATGCCCCTACCGTCTCCTCTACCCCCTTATACCCACCATGGGCACCCGCTGCTATACCCATACAACTCAATATAACCCATGCCCCATCAGACTATCACCCTATAGCTGGTATACTTATAGGATCTTATAGGAAAGGCTTATTTATATATTAGATTAGCTTATACTGTTCAGATTTTAGTGACTGGGTTTAGTGAGGAGTTTTTTTCCACGCTGTCAGTTCTGTGTGTGTGTGTGTGTGTGTGTGTGTGTGTGTGTGTGTGTGTGTGTGTGTGTGTGTGTGTGTGTGTGTGTGTGTGTGTGTGTGTGTGTGTGTGTGTGTGTGTGTATGTGTGTGGTGTGTGTGTGTGTGTGTGTGTGTGTGTTCCTCCAAGCGGCACGATAGACAGCCCAGGTACGTTAGTTGTAGGGGTTAGTCTGTGTATGTACGATACTTTGTGGTATGATGTTTACGTACGATAATCTTTTGCTGACTTTGGTTTTTTTCTTTCTTTATATCTCTCTCTCTTTCTCTCCTCTTTCTTTACTCCCTGTCTTTCTTCCATACTCTCTCTTTCTTTATTTCTCTCTCATAGTTCATTTACCAACATACGTAACGATTTTCTTTACCTTACTTGTATTATAATCATCATACACTTGGTAGCATAACAGTGACGTCATCTGGCTACGTCACTAACACATGTGCATTATAGTACGTGTTTATACAATGACTTATGGCTCCTTTGACCTGCACACCTGTCTCGTCTTTACACAATAGAGTATAACCTAACCTAACCTAACCTAACCTCTCGTTTCTCAGTGAGTGAAAGTGAGAGAGTGAGAAATAGAGACAATAATTGACTCTATACATACACAAGAAACACAGTATACATAAAAGAGAAATGACATCACCTTTATACATTACCTGTATTCAGTATATACAGGTAAATTATGAATAATGTGAAGTTAATGATGAATAACTCATTGACTGTAATAATTTATCTATTTGGGTTTATTGTGTACGTGATTTAGGGTCTAAATAAAGTGTGTGTGTGTGTGTGTGTGTGTGTGTGTGTGTGTGTGTGTGTGTGTGTGTGTGTGTGTGTATGTGTGTGTGTGTGTGTGTGTGGAGGTCAATCTATAGCACACCTGTAATTCTCATAATTTATTGGTAACTTTATTTTGTTCAATGTAAGTGACTTCTTTCTTTCTTTCTTTCTTTCTTTCTTTCTTTCTTTCTTTCTTTCTTTCTTTCTTTCTTTCTTATCTATTTCTACCACGTGAAAGATTAATATTGTGAGTTCAGATATTGTTGTTCTTCTAGGTTATAAATGGTCGATTGTGGTTGTGGTAGTAATTGTGGTAGGCGATAGTGGTTGTGGTATAATGGTAGTGGTGATTTTTGTAGTAGGGATTGTGGTTGTGGTAGTGGTAATGTTATTGGTAGTAGTTGTAATTGTTGTATAGTGTTAGTGATTGTGGTTATAGGAGGAATAGTGGTAATTGTTGTAATGTTGGTGGTTGTGGTTATAGGAGGAATAGTTGTAGTTGTAGTAGTGGGTTGTGGGACTTGTGGTTGTGCCATTTCTTCCCTCCCCTAACCTTCCCTCCCTCATTCCCTCCCTGCCTTCTCCTTCCCCACTACCCTCCCTCCCTAACCTTTCTTTCCTCTCTACCTTCTCTCTTTCCATCCTATAACCTCCCTCCTTTTCTCCCTTTGTCCGTACCTCCCTCCCTCCCTCCCCCCACAGGTCGTTCAGGTAATGTTTACAATTGCTCTGCTGCACCGCCACCATCGTCTTGTTTATGTTTACACCTGGGTCTTAATTACGTCTCCCCGTGCTCCACTTTCTTGTTATTCACTCTCTCTCTCTCCTTCCCTCTCTCCTTCCCTCTCTGCTCACCCTCCCTCCTTCCCTCTCTCCTTCCCTCTCTGCTCATCCTCCCTCCTTCCCTCTCTCCTCATCCTCTCTCTTCCAGGATAAAATGGAATAGATATTTCGGTAGCTGGAAGGGAAAGTTCGACTCGTTGTAAAATATCAAGACGATCAGGTGATGTTTGTGTTTACATTAATCAGCTGATGTTGGTGACGTTATCTACCACCTGATTATAATGACGTCATCTACCACCTGATTATAATGACGTCATCTACCGCAGCAGGTGTCTTTTGATGTCCTCTTTCAGTATGTAGTGTCCACGCCTCCTGGCATCACAGGGGGCGTGGTAGAGGGCGTGTGGGGGCCAGGAGGTCGGGGGCGTGTAGCGTGGAGGTGTGGTATATAGGTGTGTAAGGGCCCTCAGTACCATGGGGGTAGAAGGCGTGGAGGCGTGTAGGGGCCCTCACTATCCTGGGGGCAGGGGTCGGGGTGGGCCACTGTTGACACCTCTGTGGACAGTGTCGGCGTGTGCTTCTCAATGACCTCTTGAATATTAATGAGGGAGGGCAGGAATGGTCTTATGGCCCTCCCTCCCTCCCCTCCCTCCCCTCTCTCCCTCCCTCCCTCCCTCCCACCCTTGCATTCTTCTATTACGTCCCTACTCCCTCCCTCCTTTGCATTCTGTTATTGCCTCATTCCCTCCCTCTCTCCCTCTCGTCATTCCCCTCTCTCCCTCCCTCTCTCTCTCTCTCTCCCCTTCCCTACTTCCCTCCATTGCATTCTGTTATTCTCTCCCCCTCCTTCCCTCCCTCTCTCCCTCCCTCCCTCCCTCCCCTCACTGCACCTCCCCTATTGTCCTCTCGCCCTCCCTCCTCAACAACCTGCAGGGGCTAGAATGAAAGAAGGAAGAGAAAGAAAGAAGGAAATAGAAATATGGAAAGAGAGAAGAAGATAGAAGAGAGGAGACAAACGGATACAAATTGTTTAATGATTCCTCCTCCCCTTTCTCCCCCTTCCTCCTCCTTCTCCCTTTCCCTTCTCTCTTATTCTCCTTCCTTGACCCCTTTCCCTATCAGCCCCTTCTTCCCCTTCCTCCCCTTACCTTCCCCCTTCCCTCTTCCCTCTTTACATCCCCTTCACCCTTCACCCTTCACCCCCCTTAATAACCTGTGTGGGAAAGGAGGTGAAAAAAGGGGGGAGGAGAGGGGAAGGGTGTAGAGAAGGGGAAAAGAAGAGACAAAACCTCGACTTGTATCCCCCCCACCCATCCACCTGTAACAGGATGGGAAGAGCAGGTAATGAGGGGGGGGACAAAGAAATGAGAGAGAGATGTAAGAGACAGATTGAACAGGTGAGAGAGAGAGAGAGAGAGAGAGAGAGAGACCATAAACTAAAAAAACTAGGAACGATGAAAATGAATATAAGAAAGAAAGAAGAAGATAGGGGAGGATATTAGAACTTGGTGGGAAGAAGGGAAGGAGCTAAGACAGGGGAAAGAGAATGATGGAATAAGGGAAACAGAAGAAAATGAGGGAGGAAGATGGGAGGAAAGGATGAAGAGAGAGAGAGAGAGAGAGAAAAGGAAAATATGATAAAGGATGATATATAAAGAAGTAGAGAATAGGTAGGATAAATGAGGGAAGAAGAAGAAGAATAAGAAATGAGGAAAAATTCAGAAAGATAGTGGTGGTAGTAATTAGTGATGGTGGTAGATTGTAGTTGATGGTGGTGAATGGTAATGGTTGAGTGATGATAGAATTAGTGATAGTGGTAATTGATAGTCTTGCCATTTAATGGTGGTAAGTAATGACAATGGTAGTGGTGGTGAATTGATTGGTGGTGGTAGTGGTGGTGGTGGTGGTGGTAGTAGTGGTGGTGGTAGTAAGTGGTGGGGTAGGTGGCGATGGTGGTAGAATTGGGTTATTAGAATTTACTAAGGCGTGGGTAAGAGATAAAGAAGGAAGAATAGGGAGGGGGAGGGAGGAAGGAGGGAGGAAGGAGGGAGGGAGGAGGGAGGAGGAGGAAGGAGGGAGGAGGGAGGGAGGACAGAAGAGTATGTGAACGGGAGAAGACAAGAGGGGGGAGGAGAAAGGAAAGGGGGTGGAAGGAGGAGAAGGATGCAAGGAAGGGAGGGAAGGAGAAGGGAGGGAGGAAAGGGGTAAAAACGGTGATGTGGTTAAGGGTGGTATAGAAAGGGAGTGGCGAGATGTACAAAGTGAAGGAAAGGAGGAGGTGCACAAGAAAGGAGGAGAGGAGGTGCACATTGGGGAGGAAAAAAGGTGCACATGAGGGTATATAGGAGAGACGGTGCACATATCACAGGTCGTGTACACAGGTAAGTTAGTCGTGTACATACGTGACTCAGTACAGGTATACATGCTATGGAAGGGTCGTGTGTGTGTTAATATATGGGTCGGTGCCGGGGTTGTTCACAAGACGATGAGATAGAGAGGATTTGAAGAAAAATTCTCTCTCTCTCTCTCTCTCTCTCTCTCTCTCTCTCTCTCTCTCTCTCTCCTCTCCTCTCTCTCTCAGCTAGTGTGGGCCAACCTCCAGTGAGTTTATCTTAGGATTTGCGTCCGACACAGGGCGGTCAGCCCCCTCCCCCTTCTTCCCACATCATTACAGGAGTAATGAAAGGAGGAGGAGGGAGGAGGAGGAGGAGGAGGAGGAGGAGGAGGAGGAGGAGGAGGAGGAGGTGGTGGTGGGTGAGAGGCGGTGTAGGAGGAGGAGGAGGTCGCTGCAGGCTTGCTTGTCACCATTGACCAGCGAAGTAATACTAATGATTATACAGAAACGTTGTGGCACGTAATGTTGGGGGTGTGTGTGCTACAATTGGTGGGCAGGTGTGTAGCCTACTGTGGTGGTGGGCAGGGGTGTGTAGCCCACTACTGGAAGGTGGTGGTGGGCAGGTGTGTAGCCCACTACTGGTGGTGGTGGGCAGGGTGTCAGCCACTACTGGTGGTGGTGGGCAGGTGTGTGTAGCCCACTACTGGTGGTGGTGGGCAGGTGTGTGTAGCCCACTACTGGTGGTGGTGGGCAGGTGTGTGCAGCCCACTACTGGTGGTGGTGGGCAGGGGTGTGCAGCCCACTACTCTGGCTACTGTCTTGAATATGTTAAGCTGGACGAGGCTGACCAGGGCTATGTACTGTATGTCTATCTCTGTCTGGCTGTCTGTCTCATTATGTCTGCCTGACTATCTCTGTTTTTCCGTCTCTCTGCCTGTCTTTCATTAATAGTCTTTTTTCCTGTCTGAATATCTTGGTCTGTCTACCTTCTGTCTCTCTGTTTCTCTCTCACCTTCAAGGCCGCTGCAACCATCATCACTCTCTCTCTCTCTCTCTCTCTCTCTCTCTCTCTCTCTCTCCTTTATCTTTCCAAGTACACACCACACCACAACCACCACCACCACCACAACTACTGCACACCCCCTCACCACCACCACCACCACAACTGCAACCACCACCACAACTACTACACACCCCACCACCACCACTGCACCTCCCCACCACCACCACCACCACCACTACCCCACCACCACCACCACCACCACCACCACTACCACAACCACCACCACCACCACTAATACTCCTCAATTTTCATATATATATAATTTTTTTCCTTATTATTTTTTTTTCTTTATTCCTACAATTTTTTCCCCCATACATAATATTTTTTTCCCTCCTACCTGTCCAGTTACTTGAGGCGAGAGGGACACTTGGGGAAGGTCGTCAAACTGTAGCGGTGTGTATTTATTTTAATTTTTTTCCCTCCTCTACACCATCCGTCTTTCTAATTTGCATACAGGTTGACCAAGCGGCGACCACAACATAGCGATGAGCCTCCGTGGCGTGAAGGGGTTTTTGTGCCTGTGTATGTGTGTGTGTGTGTGTGTGTGTTTTAATGTGAATCTTCTTCAGCAATTACCTGAAGAGAGAGAGTGTGTGTGTGTGTAACTTACCTACCTGTACCGAATCGACTGCACAGGTGTTAATAATGAATGATATTTATTTCTATTTAAATCTACGTAATAATATCAACGAATATACACACCCATTACATAAATAACTCTCTATACATAAACAAATACAAACACATAAATAAATATCTATGTATACAGTATATAAACAAAGATGTATATGTATAAATAACTAAATATATACACACGTGCTGTTACAACTATAGGTGATAAGCAGTCGCATGTCATTACACAGCTTGGGTCGTGGTGTACAGGCAAGGTTGGGTCTGGGTTGAGAGTCGTAACGCATAAATTGTGTTCCTGTGAGAGATGATAGCCCGCCTGCCGCTGCCCTTCACACTCTGTCTATCCTGCCGTTCTATCCTGCCGTTCTGGTCTGTTATTCTGGCCTGTCGTTCTAGCCTGTCGTTCTGACCTGTCGTTCTAGCCTGCCGTCCTAGCCTGAACCCCAGCCTGAATCCCATCCTGCCTTTCTATCATGGGTCAGAGCCTGCTTTCTAGTCTCTCGTCCTATCATAAGGTATCCTAGCCGGACCGTCCTTACCCTGTTTTTTCTATCCTGTACCCTACGTCCTATCCTACGTCCCATCTATCTTCCTAACCTGCCTTCTGATCCTGCTTGCTATCCTACCTCCCTCTCCCTTTATCATTATCTATCCTGTGTCTATTCTTTTATCTATATCTATGTGATTGTTTAGCACTGTCTTCCCTTGATTACCTGTTCGTCCTCATTAAAGGTGTGTGCTGGGGGGCAACAAGTTCTCGTGGGTGTCTGAGGGAGAGTGATTATTTTTTTTGGTATATTGTATTCTTGTTAAAATAGTCATGTGTGTAGGAAATGCAGTGTTGTGTGTACATGTGTGTGTAACTATGTAGTCATGTGTGTAGGAAATGCAATGTTGTGTATACATATATGTAAGAAAGGCAGTGTTGTGTGTACATGTGTGTAACTATGTGGTCATGTGTGTAGGAAGGAAAGTGTTGTGTGTACATGACATGTGTCTGTAACTGTGTAGTCATGTGTGTAGGAAGGGCAGCGTTGTGTGTACATATGTATGTGTGTGTGTGTGTAATTTAAGTAATATTTTTGTGATGATAAATTCCACACACACACACACACACACACACACACAAAGTTTATCAATGACGCCCACACATACACGGCATCCCATTATTCACTCAGACCTAAACAACCACGTTAATGTGTGTGTGTGTGTGTGTGTGTGTGTTTGTGTGTGTGTGTGTGTGTGTATGCGTGTATATGCGTGAGTGTATATGTATGTCGGTCTGTGTTGATAATCCTTGTCAAACTTACCGGAAAAATGCCACACACACACACACACACACACACACACAGTTATCGGTAATTCACAAACTCTCATCTGGTACTTTTACATCACTTCACCGTCTTTCATGTAGAGATACTGCCACAGAATTACCTTAGGTCGGGATGGCTCCGGCTTCTCCCCAACGCTGCCTGCAATAAAGAAGTAAAATGTTATAGGTACATAAAATCCTCTACTTTGGTTGAAAATACATCAATAAAGCGAAGCAAAAGTTCCTCAGCCAAGCGTTAGTGTGACACAGTGGCCGTGTCTTGATCCTTGTAGTGGTCTATGGCTTCGGCTTCGTGTGATTACTGGTTTTTGTGTCTGTGTTTATTTAGTAATTATCAGGTTCATGTTTGTTAGGTTGTAGGTGTTGAAGGTTTGGATTTGGATAAGTTAATGATAATAATGATAATAATAATAATCATAATAATCTCGCCAATTATATTTCTAATTAATAATAAGAGTAATTATAAAATATCAACATTAACGAAAATAACAGAAAATTACGATACAAGAGATATAAATTACAGTAGTATTATAATTCACACTTAGGGACCCACAACATGTACAAGGGAAGTCTGGTGCAGGGAAACGAACACATTCCAAGGTGGTGGTGTACTAGAGGTAGGCTGGGGATAGGCCTAGGCGCCGTGAACCAGGGAGACGCGGCTCATTTGCATACTGGGCATAACACTCCGCTAAACACGCAGATCACCTCCGATACGCCCAGCACCCACCACCCACCACCCCAATACCCACACCACCCACCACCCCTATACCCACACCACCCACCACCCCTATACCCTGGGCACTCCCTCAGACTATACCCTCCTCCTCCTCCTCCTCCTCCTCCTCCTCTTCCTCCTCCTCCAACCTCTTCCTCCACCTCCTCCTCCTCCCTATAACTCTGGCAAGTACGCGAGGGAAGGAGTCGGATGGCTTGAAAGAGTTTTAAATCCGTTCACCTCCTCTCTCAGCAGGTAAAGTAGAGCACAGGTAGAGAAGCCATAGAGTGAGAGAGAAAGTGAGAGAGCCTGAGGGAGGGAGAGGTATAGGTCTTCTTCCCCACCCCCCTCTCTTTCTCTGTCTCTGTCTCTCTATCTCGTATACCCCGGGAAGGAGAGTTCTCCTTATCTCTCACACCTCCCCCTCCCCCCCACCTCCTCCTCCTTCCCTTAACTCATTTTTTTATCCTTTTATTCGGCTGAAACCGTCCCTCACCCTCACCTCACCCCTCACCCCTCACCCTCACCCCTCACCTCTCTCCTCACCCCTCACCGACGTCTGGCTCGATAAGTCTTTCCTTCTCTAAATCTAAAACTTCCTTTAATACAATCTAAGACATTTTAGATAACTTAGATACCAATACACAACTCATCAGATGAAGGAAAGGTGTGCTAATTAACAGGTGGAGGTGTGCACGACAGGTAAAAAACAGCTGATGCGGTGAACAACACTCGTGAGAATTATTAAGGTAACGTGTTAACCGCAGAACGAACCACCTCTTACATCTTTAAGGGTTAAGGGGAAAAAAATTACGTCCTACGGAAAAAAAATGGAAAAAGGGGGGAAGGGTAGGTAGGTAAGGGGGGGGGGGACATTACACCTTCCCCGTAGCCGCTAAAAAAAGACCCCGGGGGACTGTGTGTGTGTGTGTGGGAACTGACCCAGAACTAGGAATGAGTCGATTAGCTATCTGGTGTACAGTATGTCCATCTCTCAGTCCTAGAGACAATAAAGTTGATGGTAGGTTCAGCCATAACTCTGGTTTATAACGGGAGGTCCTCTATCACGTAATGTTGCCACCACTACTACTACTACTACTACTACTACCACTACTTCCACCACTATCGCTGTTTTCCTCTACCATTGCTACTGCCGCAACTTTCTGCCACCACTGCTTCTGTTTCTGCTTCTCTGTTCCTCTCTTTATCTCAGTTTGTCCTTTGTATCTTCATTTTTGTCTCTCTCTTTCTCTTTCTCCCTCTTTCTATCCCCTGTCTCTCTATTTATCGCCCTGTGTCTCTCATTTTTCTGTCTATTTTTAGTCACATGTCACATAAATTTCTGTACCTTAATACTGTAGTGTATGTGACTAACCATACACACATACACTTTATAGAGAGTGTTCTGTCATATTACCTGTTGTTACCTGCAATTATGAGGTTAATTAAATACATACCTGTGCCTTTCTACACACAGGTAGTATGGGATTTACAGTTATTTCTGTCTGTCTGTCTGTCTGTCTGTCTGTCTGTCTGCACCTTGGTCCAGCCCACAGGTAAACAGAAGGGCATTTTGGTCACACTGAATCTATCTTAATGAGTGAGTGAGTGAGTGAGTGAGTGAGTGAGTGAGTGAGTGAGATGTATTAGTAATGAAATGTATGGTAAATAAAGTTGATAAATTAATATGTACAGTAGAGAGAGAGAGAGAGAGAGAGAGAGAGAGAGAGAAGTGTGTGTGTGACAACTGTGGACCCACCAACTTTGAGTTCAAGTTTTGTTGGGTGTGGGGAGCATTCGCCTCCTGTTCCCAACCTTTCCTTCCTTCCCTCCTTCCTTCCCTCCTTTCATCCTTCCTTCCTCCCTTCCTTCCTCCCTTCCTTCCTTCCTTCCTTCCTTCCTTCCTTCCTTCCTTCCTTCCTTCCTTCCTTCCTTCCTTCCTTCCTTCTTTCCTTACTTCCTTCTTTCCTTCCTTCCTTCTTTCCTCCTCTCTTCCCTTCTTTCCTTCCTTCATTGTCCTTTCCCAATGCTTTTGTCGATACCTATGATCGTGCTTGATTGTATACGTGTTTGTAGGGGTAATTTACCTGATAGCTCACTTATCAATAACCAATTCTTTCATTTCCCGGATGCTTTCATTTTTTGTAACAATCCTCAAACCCACAAACACACAAACCACAACCCCCCACACACACAAACACTACCCCCCACACACAAACACAACCCCCCCACACACACAAACACACAACCCCCCACAAACACACAAACACACAACCCCCCACACACACACACAAACCTCCTCTCAACCCCCACACCTGACCTCCCTCTTACACACAAACCTCCTCCCCCACACACAACCCCTCCTCCCTCCCCCCAACCCTCCAGCCCCCTCACCTCCTCCCCAACCCCCCCCCAAACAAACAAGCTGCTACCTTACCTAACATAAACCACGACTACTGTTGTTAGTGAAAGAGTTATGGTCATTAGGGTCACGTGACGAGCCTTAATGACCAGCCATCAAACTATCGGTCATCAAGAGGCAGGAACGAAGTTGTTTGACACGGTGTAAACAAACGGGGATTATAATGTAAACAGTAAACAATGTAAACAAGGCATTTAGAGCGTAATACAAAATAAACACCAAACAAACACAAAACAAATAAATAACACACAACTTAACACAGAACAAACACAGTACAAACAAACAAACAAACACATTAATAGCCAAGCAAACAAACAAACAAACACATTAATAGCCAAGCAAACAAAAACAAAACATCAACATAAACAAACAAATACTATCAAGAGCGTGTTTACAGACGTTGTTCGTGGTTGTAATCTAAACACTGGCCCAATCCATGTCGGGGTACTGGACACAACATCAGGTGGTCCCTTAATGAAAATATTTGGGCTTGAGTCTTCATAGGTGGAAGATACAAGGTTACTAATTTAAATATTACTAATTTATGCATTTGGCTGAGTATTGTTGTTTTAATAAGGATATATGTAAAAAAAAAATTTAGGTGGGGAGGAGGGAAGAGACAAGGAGGGGTGGAATAATCTGTTTTGGTTTTGTGATGAATCTGGGACGACTGTTGTTGTTGTTATTGATGTTGATGTTGATGTTGATGTTGATGTTGATGTTGATGTTGATGTTGATGTTGATGTTGATGTTGATGTTGATGTTGATGTTGATGTTGATGTTATTGTTATTGTTATTGTTATTGTTATTATTATTATTATTATTATTATTATTATTATTATTATTATTATTATTATTATTATTATTATTATTATTATTATTATTATTAGATTTGTTAATATATTCGTGCATTTCAATAATAATCTCAAAGTTATATTGATGATTAGAGAAATACTTCAGTCGCTACAGAAAAAAAAACTACAAAACAATTAGTAAAATCCCACTAAAGAAAATATAATCACTGGGAATTTTGTAGCCTAAGGCCCTGGGCTAGAGTTTGTATGTGTCTTAACTCATTCTCCAGCGTTCCTCCTCATTCTCCAGCGTTCCACCTCATTCCCTAGCGTTACACCTCATTCCTAAGCGTTCCTCCTCATTTCCCAGCGTTCCACCTCATTCTCCAGCGTTCCACCTCATTCTCCAGCGTTCCACCTCATTCCCTAGCGTTACACCTCATTCCTAAGCATTCCTCCTCATTTTCCAGCGTTCCACCTCATTCTCCAGCGTTCCATCTCATTCTCCAGCGTTTTACTTCATTTTCCAGCGTTCCACCTCAATCTTAAGCATGCGTGTGTGTGTGTGTGTCTGTGTGTGTCTGTGTGTGTGTGTGTGTGTGTGTGTGTGTGTGTGTGTGTGTGTGTGTGTGTGTGTGTGTGTGTGTGTGTGTGTGTGTGTGTGTGTGTGTGTGTGTGTGTGTGTGTGTGTGTGTGTGTGTGTGTGTGTGTGCGTGTGTGTGTGTAATGGTCCAAGAAGTGGTTGGTGGCACTGGCACTCATTGGAGCCGCATTAATGAGGGTCAGGTGTGAGTATAACACCTGTGGAGCTCTCGTGTTGACGTTAATCACACCTACAGGTAAACGAACACACCTGGGGGCATTCACCTATCTCATCAGCCAGGTTTGGGACTCTGGGATGTTGGGACTCTGGGATGTTGGGACTCTGGGATGTTGGGACTCTGGGATGTTGGGACGGCTCACCCCAGCCACATCCATTCCTCCACCCCTTACCCACACCCCTCACCACCCACCACACTCTTCCTTCACCCCTACCCCTCACCTACCCCCTTTACCCATCCCACACCCCTCCCTCACCCCTCACCCCTACCCCTCCCCCTACCTAAACAATAGCAGAGGCCATGACACCAACACTTGTTTCTGTTTCTTGATTTGTTATGTGACTTTCTTATTGTTTCAAGACACAAGACCAGGAGGAGGAAGAGGAGGGGGGGGAAGAAGAGGAGGTCCGCAATGCAGCTCTGTGTACTGCAGTTGGTGCCTTGTGGATGACGACTTTGTTGCTGTTGAGGTTAAAGTTTTATACTGTAGCGAGAATCACTGTTGGCAAGTCACAGCTGCAAGACAATGATGTACACTGTTAATTTTGGGTCCTCTGTGTGGGGGTCTGGGGGTGTGTGTGGGTGTGTGTGGGGGAGGGTGTGGGGGGTTGTTACAGGACCACACAAAAAATAAACCACACTCAACAAACACCTTCTCTCACACCCACACATAAAGGACTAACCATTTAAACGAGATCTTTTATAGAGACAAAACAGCCTTCATTACACGCCTAGATCAATATTGACTGGTAACACGCGATTGCCAGCCTGACCCAATGATTATAATGTGTGTGTGTGTGTGTGTGTGTGTGTGTGTGTGTGTGTGTGTGTGTGTGTATGTGTGTGTGTGTGTGTGTGTGTGTGTGTGTGTGTGTGTGTGTGTGTGTGTGTGTGTGTGTGTGTGTGTGTGGTAGTTTAAACGGTACTAAAAGAGACATCCAAGGTGTATTAAATCCTATGTAACCGTAAACATTCTGTCCCATGATATAATTTTTTTTTTTTTGGACAGGTGGGTAATGAAGGTTGTTTGGACAGGTGGGTAATGAAGGTTGTTTGGACAGGTGGGTAATATAGGATGTTTGGATAGGTAATTTACAGGTCACTTACATTTGTATTTGGACAGGTAACTTAATATCATTTTGACAGGTAAATCAAGACAGATTTTTTTACAGGTAATTTGTATAGGTTTTTGACAGGTGATATACAGTTTTTGGACAGAATATAGTTTTTATTTTGACTTTCACGGTAAAGAGGAAATTCCTGTCACATAAAATATTACGGGTTAATGTTGTGTCACTGAAGAGTGGCTAACCTAACCTAACCTAACCTACCTTGGCAGGTTCTTGTTAAGTGATATAAATATATTGAGCTATTTTATTGGGCTATTTTATTGAGCTATTTTACTGAGCTATTTTATTGAGCTATTTTATTGAACTATTTTACTGAGCTATTTTATTGAGCTATTTTATTGAACTATTTTAATGAGCTATTTTTAGCTATTTTATGTATGTATGTATGTATGTATGTACAGTATGTATGTATGTATGTATGTACAGTATGTATGTATGTATGTACAGTATGTATGTATGTATGTCGAATTATATTTGTTATTTGTATTCTGATATATTATCTATTTTACTTTTATTTCTATTTTATGTTATTCTCGTTTATTTTATTATATTTTCCTTTTATTTTTATTTTCATAAATATTTTCACACAATTACGACTTTATAATTATATATCATTAAAATCTTTCTCTGTTTCTCGCCTTCTTCCATCTTTCTTTTCTCTCCTTCTCTCCTCTCTGTCTCATTCTCTCCCCCTCTCTCCTTATCACCCATCCTCCACATTATCTAAATATCTCATAATTTGACGTTTTTTATTTATTTATTTTTTCCTTCGGTGAAAACAACTGATCTGTGTGGACGATAGGATAGTATTTCCGGATAACACACATCAATTTATCTCTATTTCCAGGTGATTATTATTTCCACCGTAAATTCCCCCCTTTATCTCTTTTTATCTTTTATTATATCGACGTTTAGTTTCACAGGCCAAAGACGGTCCTTACCACACCACTCTCTCCCTCTTCCTCCTCCCAAAAATGGATACATAATGAACGTTTACTTTGTTTTATATATCGTAGTTCTATCTACTTAATGATATCCGGTTATTAGTCCGGTATACAGGGAGGGGAAGAAGAGGAAGAGGAGGGGGAGGAGAGAAAGAAATGGTAAATGATAGAATTTCCTCTTCCCTCCTCCCCTCCTTTTTCCTTCCTCTTTCTCTTTATTCTTCCCTCCTTCCTTTCACTTTCTCTCTCTTCTTTCTCCTTATTCTTTTCTCCTTCCTCTCTCTTTCTCTCTCCCCCCCCTTTCTACCTCTCCCTCTTTTTTCTTTACCATTACTAATTAAACACAGGTATCATTCTCACCTGTCTCTTAACACTACCTTTAATTAATTATGTTTCAATTAAATTCCTGTAAGTTGAATAAACAGTAAATAAAGGAGATGAAGATAAAGTGATAAACAGGGTAATAACGATAATGACGATACTAAACGTTAATCATTTTACAATTCTTATTTTATGTTGTATTAATTTATCTAAATCTATTTATTGTTTGTATTAAAGAGTTCTTGTCTCTAAAAGGTTAATAAATTCAAGAAAAAAAATAAATTTCAAATTCTATCAGAAACTAATGACTGCAATAGTGACAATCAGATGAATTTTGGTATATATTTTTCTCTAGTTTAATTTGTATTCACGATCATTATTCTCTAAGTTATTTTTCTATTTAATATCTTACTATTTTACTCTTTTAAAAACCACTAAGTAATGATATTGTTTTTTTTTTCTTTCAATCATCTTTAATTGCTATTTTCTAATTATATATTTTTATCAATATTGCTTTAATCTAAGTTACTTGAATTAAAAAAAATACCATTGTGTCTTTTTTAATTCAGTATCAAAGAGCTATCATCATTAAGAGCTAACATATAATAAAAAATAATATACTAATCTATCATGAAACACTAATACATTTTTCTGTATTTTTTAAACTGTTGTTAAAATACTTATTGATAAAACAGATATAATTAATAATACCTTCACAAATTATTAACCTCAAATTATCTACTTTTTAAAACTTTTTTTGTTTTTAATTTACCAACATTTATAATCAAAATAATTCCTTAGTTAGCCTTTAAATTTACATCTGAAAGTCGGCCCCTACGTCACAACTAAACAACAACAACAATAATAATAACAACAACAACAACAAGACACAACAACAACAACAAGACGCAACAATAACAACAAGAAAACAGCAAAACAAACAACAACAACAAACAACAATAACAACATAATCACCTGGGCAAATTCCCTTCACAAACTGACAAATTCTCTTTCACAATTTCTTCTCCAATTTACCTGTATTTACCTGTATCATAATTAACCCAGAGTCTTTTTCAAGTCTATTTCTAAATCTATTTTACCTGTAACAGCCCCGTAATATATATCAGAGCTAATTACAGGTAGATTCTGGCTAAAGGTAATTTTCATCGCTTAGAAAAATCCCCAAATTTCTGTTGATTTTGGTTTTTTGTGTTCAATAAAATACTAATTCTAAAAATACACCTGTGATGATGTGTGTGTGTGTGTGTGTGTGTGTGTGTGTGTGTGTGTGTGTGTGTGTGTGTGTGTGTGTGTGTGTGTGTGTGTGTGTGTGTGTGTGTGTGTTGGAGAGATAAAATAAAGAGAGAAATGGAAGTGATGATTATGTTGTTGTTGATGCAGTTAAAGATATGACTTGGGACGAGAGATTATAAGATCACCCTTATACACACACACACACACACACACCACACACACACACCAGGATAGTAATTAACCTTATACCTGAAAGATTACCTGTCTGGGCCTAAAGTAACCAGGTGACTACAGGTAAACGTCGTTTCAGAAATACAAATACAGCGTCATACAGTTTATGTATTGGGGACTACAGCTGTAATTAAGACTACATTTAACTATATATTATACAAGTAATACAAAATAGTACGATGGCTATACGACTACTACTACTACTACTACTACTACTACTACTACTTATATGACTTCCACCATCACTCCTACCACCACCACCACCATCAACACACACACACACACACACACTGGAGGTAGTAGGAGTAGTAGCAGGAGTAGTAGCAGTAGTGTAGGAGGATGAGGATGAGGAGTAGTAGTAGTAGGAGGAGGAGGGTGGAAGGGGTGACCACGCGCCATATCTTGCGGACTGTCGCTCTAAGGCTCGACCAACCAAACACCCCCACCCCCCCCACCCCCCGTCGCGTGTGTTTGGACTGTGGTTAACCTGTATTAATCTGAGTGTCGCCTGAGGACAAATCTCACCTTAATTTATCTAAACTCCTCCACGACACGTAAGAGTAAACGAACCTCTAAGAGTCTTACATTATCATACGTTAAAGTCGCCCCGTCGGTATCGTAAACTTCAAGCCGAGTCGACGCATCAAAGTTACGGTAAAAAAAAATAAAAAATAAAAATGATAAATTGTAAAATGTCTTAGGGCAATTATACCGCCGCCATGTTGGTTCTTTATGCTGTAGGTTATATATGAAGCCGTTAAGATTCGCTCACCCCACCTAGAGTTAACGGGGAGCTTAGTAGTCTCCCTCGGGTTGTGGGGAGGGTAGGAAGTGGGAGGAAACGAAGAAGGAAAGGAGGAAGGGGAGTTATGGGATGGATGGAAGAAAGAGGGGGAAGAGGAGGCAGAGGAGGGCAAGGGAGGGGCAAGAGAGGGAAAGGAGGGGGAAGAATGGGCAGGAATGGGGGGGGTGAAGAGAGGGTAGAGGAGATGGGAAGGGATAGTGGGTGACGGGAGGAAAGGGGAGGGGAGGGGTGGGAGGGATGGCGTGAACAGCCGCTGACCGCAGTGCTAACGAGTGCGGAAATGGACTAACTACCCCATTAAGACCTGACAATGGGCGTCTACAAGTGTGATAACCGCCCGCTACAGCTCACACACCCATTACCACACTCTCTCAGCTCTCACACCCATTACCACACACTCTCTCAGCTCTCTCCCACCCATTACCACAAACTCTCTCAGCTCTCACACCCATTACCACAAACTCTCTCAGCTCACACACCCATTACCACACACACTCTCAGCTCACACACCCATTACCACACTCTCTCAGCTCACACACCCTATACCACACACTCTCAGCTCACACACCCATTACCACACTCAGCTCACGAGGGCCGAGTGCTGTGAGCTATGACCACACGACTGCCCTGGGTGAAGTCAGTCCCACTCTAAGCAGCCTCTCCTGACCTGACTGATCGTGGCTGCTAGCGAGTGAGGGTGTTTTGTGAATCACCTGAAGGAATGTATTGTTAACACTTACAAATACTTATTCTCATTGCACTTACAAAAATCATCAACACACTTATAAGCACTTACCATTACACTTACACTTATAAACACTTAGGGTAGAGTCTCAGGGTAATTGGGAAGCCATTCTTCAAGTCGGGTTATCATCACTGTGGCGGAGGTAAAGTGTGCCTTGTTACGTGTGCTCCAATTGGCTCGTAAAGTAATTAGTATTAGGATCACCTGAAGATTAGCCACCCTACTTTTATTTGTAATTCATGAGTAACTGCCCTATTACACATACATACATACATACATACATACATACATACATACATACATACATATATACTTACATACATACACATACAGTACATACATACATACATACATACATACATACATACATACAGCTACTACAAAACTACTATCATTACGACTAGTACAATAGCAACAACTACTATTACTACCACAACTACACAACAACAATTCCAACCACGACCAATAAAGCTATTAACGAGGTCATCACTATAACAATTATTACTAGTTTCTTTCTTTCTTTCATTTATTCCTTCTCTCTTGCACTCCCTATTTTCCTTTCTCTTCTCCATCTCTCTCTCTCTCTCTCTCTCTCTCTCTCCTTACATCTCCTACCCATTCCACCCCTCCCCATCAAACATCATCCTCCCCCTTCCTTCCCCCCATTTCCCTCAACCCTCTATTTTGTTCCTCCCATCACTCCACCCTTCTACCTAACCCCTCTCCCCCATCAATCCTCTTTTTCCCCCCCATCAATAACCTCCTCCTCCCCATCACCCCTCAAAAGAATCACCCCACCAACACCAAGGAGGGGAATATCATTCTTCTTCCCTCCTCCCCTCCTCTCCCCTCCCCCAACCATCTCCCTGGACACTGTGAAGAGTTTATCGCTGGCCATGTGTGTGTGTGTCCTCCCCTCTCCCCTCCCTCCTCCCCTCTCCCCGGACAACAATAGTCGCGATGGTATTATTGACCAGTCGACGTGTTGGGAGTTAATCTCTATTAGGTGATGCGGCTGTCTGCGACGTGGTGATGTGGTGCTGTGACGTGTGGTGCTGTGACGCTGGTGCTGTGACGTGTTGCTGACGTGATGCTGTGATGGTGCTGTGACGTGTTGCTGTGACGTGTTGTTGTGTGATGCTGTGTGTTGTTGTTGCTGTGATGTGGTGCTGTGACGTGGTGCTGTGACGTGTTGCTGCTGACGTGGTGCTGTGACTTGTGTGACCTGTGTGTGGTGCTGTGACGTGTTGTTGTGACGTGATGCTGCTGACGTGTTGTTGTGTGACGTGACGTGATGCTGTGACGTGTTGTTGTGACGTGATGCTGTGACGTGTGTTGTGTGTGTGGTGCTGTGACGTGTTGTTGTGACGTGTTGCTGTGACGTGTTGCTGTGACGTGTTGCTGTGACGTGTTGCTGTGACGTAATGCTGTGACGTATTCCTACAACAAGATAAAGGTTATGTAATGCTGTAATTATATAACGTTATATATAAATAAATAATATATATAATCCAGGTAAATTAGTAGTTATAGACACATCTTCATATAATAACAAAACATCACACAATAACAATTATAGAAATGTGTTATATTTACCTATTTATTCCTATTACGTATGTTTATTAGGAAGTCATGTGTCTATAGATATAATTGGTTAAATTGGGGGTTATCGGTGTGGGTCCATCTGTTACGGTCGTGACTTAGGTCGTTACTAGGATATAAATTGGTAATTCTGTGGTGACCAACTACAGCTGTCAGCTTTATCAATAATAGTTGGCAATGAACCACGATGCTGGGTGAACTGGCTGGAGTTATGTTGTGGTGATTTTCTCTCTCTCTCTCTCTCTCTCTCTCTCTCTCTCTCTCTCTCTCTCATAATGATTGGTGATTGGTGTCGTAATTCAGTCATTATAATCGCTCTTCTAATCGCTGTTACCATCAACCCAAAATTACTTTAAACCAGTCTCCCAGTCAGTCTCCTTGCCAGTCAGTCTCACAGTCAGTCTACCACTCAGTCTCACAATCAGTCTCCTTGCCAGCCAGTCTCACAGTCAGTCTACCAGTCAGTCTCCTTGTTTGTCTCCCAGTCAGTCTCCCAGCCAGCCTCCAAGTCAGTTTTCCAGTCAGTCTCCCAGTCAATTCATCACAGTTACACTTAATGATTGTCTTTTAGGGATCAGGTCAGGTCAGCCTAGAATAAGGTCATGTTAGGTCATACCAGATAGACCATGATCCTGGTATTTACAAGGTCAGGTCAAGTCAGGTAAGCTCGGATGAACAGACTCTTTTGCTCTCGCTCCTACACCCGTCTGTCCGTCCGTACGTCCGTCCTATCACATTATATCTGCAGAGTTCCGTAAACATCTTCCACACACGGGGGTCACGAGAGGTCATAAGAGGTCACAGGGGGTCACAGGGTTTACACGGGGTCCCAAAAGTCACCGGGATCCCAGGGGGTAACGAGAGGTCACATGGGGTCAAAGAAGTCAAAGAGGTCATAAGAGGTCACACGGGGTCACAGAGGTCATGTGGGGCCACGGAGGTCATAAGAGGTCACACGGGGTTACGGAGGTCACACAAGAGTAACAATATATGTCATCTCATCTAAGTGATTTCACGGCTGAGACGACGACCTCCCTCTCCCCTCCCTCTCTCTCCTCTCTCTCTCTCTCTCTCTCTCTCCTCCCTCTCCCTTCCCTCTCCTCTCACTTTAACTCCCACTCTCTCTCCCTCTCTCTGTTAAACTCCTCCATCACCTTCCCCTTCCTCTTCCCTCTCCTCCCCTCTCATCCCATACTCATCCCCCTCCTCTATTGTTCCTATCTCCTCCCTTTAACAATCCCCTCCCCTCTCCCCTCCTCTCCTCTCCCCTCTCCTTCCATCACCCCTCCTCTCCCCTCCCTCTCCTCCCCTCTCATCCATACTCTTCCCCCTCCTCTACTGTCCCCTATCTCCTCCCTTCAATCCCTCCCCTCCTCCTCCTCCCCACCTCCCCTCCCCTCCCCCTCCCGGCAACTCATCACCAAGGGAAGAACTTGCTCTTGGGGACAATTGCTGATTGGTGCTGAAGAGAGGTCTCCCCCACCCCACCCCCCTCCTTCCTCCCCGCCCTCTCTATATCTATCTCCTCTCTTCCCCTCCCTTCTCCCCATCCCCACCCTCCCTATCTCTCAATCTCCTTATCAAGAAAATAGAAATAAAACAAAATAAAATTCAAATAAAATAATGAAAATAAAAATAAAACACCAAAAAATAAAGTGACCAGAAAACTATTTACCAGGTCTTAAAATTTTGGGTTGGTAAAAGTTTTATTATTTAGGAAAGAGAATAAAGTTTAAAAGTACTTAATATTTTTGTATACATATGTCGGTAAAAATCCCACATTAAAATAAAAATAAATAAGTTTTTAAATCCAATCTTTTAATTCGTAAATGTTGATGGATTAAAGTTTTGAACTAGTTAAATCTTAATAATTTAATATAAGACTATTTTTTTTCTTCTCATTATTAGAAAAAAAATCCAAACTGGGATTATTTTTTCTTCGGAATTTTTGATTCGTTTAAAACTCCTCAAGTGGAATTTCTTAAACATTTTGATTCAGGTTCTAAGACATCCAATGACAACACGCCGCCTCAAAGATACCATACGGACCTCACAGCCAATCAAAACACTCCGATAAGACACCAGAGAGACTCCCCAACCAATCTAAACCAAGAAAAAGGATACATATATATATACCCACAGGAATAACCCCATTAAGCAAAATATTCCTCTTCTCTCTCTCTCTCTCTCTCTCTCACACACTCTCTCTATCTCTCTCTCTATCTGTCCTTCTCTCTCTATCTCCATCTCGCCAGGCTGACTATATAGAGGTGGTGGTGGTGCTGGCTCGAAGCTGGTGGGTAATGGCGGGTATATTTCACGGCGGGATTATGACCGTCAGTAGCGTCTCCTGGCGGGATCCCTGGCTAAGCCGCGCCTCAATACCGCCAGGGTAAACACTCCTCGATCCCGCTGATGAGGCCAGACCTATTTAGTCAGCCCTGATTTACTAGGCAATTAGTTTTTCCCCAGCGACCATCCCGCCCTTATCGATCGGCGCGATACGGGCGGGATTTTGGCAGGTTTTTCCATCTTGGGGACGAAAGTGGCTGTACTTGAGGCGGCCATCTGATTATTTTGGCGAGATTTTGATGCCGTTTTTAAGATTGGGTGAATTTTGGCGAGATAACGTCACGATCGGGATATTTTGGCGAGATTTCGATTTTTCTTTTGCCAGATTGAGTGGAATTGGGTGAGATAGATACACGATCATAATTTATTAACAAGTTGACGATATGTATTTTTTTTCTGAGATAATACGAATTTGACGAGATAAAAAAAAAAGCTCTTATAATATTTTCGGGAGTTTCCTTGAGTAGTATATAAGGAATTTTTTCTGATTTTCGCGTGTTTTCTTTTGAGCTTAAGTTAATGGAAACCTCTTTAGAGGACTGCTTTGCTTAAGGGGAACACGGAAGCCACTTTGATGAGCTTCTTTTAGCCGAGGATTCAACTGAAGCCTCGAGGGTGAGATGTCTCTGTAGGTCACCCTCGGAATGTGTTGGTGAGTTATCATAAAGATCTTGATAATTGATCTTTCTAAAAACATGAAATTATTTGATTAATATTTTTTTGCGGGGGGAGGGGATGGGGGCGTAATTAGGCGACGTTTATTGGCAAATATTTTGGCGAATTTTTTTTATTGAATATTTTGGCGAATTTTCTCTGGCATAGTCTAGCAATTTTGAGGTATTTTTGGGCGAATATCCTGGCCGAGTTATTTTGACGAAATTCCTTTAGAAATATGAAAAGTTACAATAATTTAGCATATGATTTATTACATGAAATTAAGATTAACATAATGATTCAACAAACATCAATATAAAAACACATCTAACATTATAAACGTTTAATTAACAATAAACATTTTGAACAAGTCACTTATTATCAGAGGCACACATTACGTCATAACTTTCTAACCTGCGCAGAAGTGAAGAAAACATAAGGAGGTTCTGCGCATACCTGTTGACGTCATAAATCTCTCGTCAGCTGATTAGAGGAACGCGTCTTGTGTTGTGTCATCAGGTATATCACGTCCACCTCACTAGCTCTCTCTCTTTCTTTCTTTCTTTCTCTGACAGGAGGTGAAGATAGTGAGAACAGTAACAAGCATTATTGATAGGAGTAGTAGTAGTAGTAGTAGTAGTAGTAGTAGTAGTAGTAGTAGTAGTAGTTGAAGAGGCAAGAACCGTCGATGCAGGAACGTGAGAGCAGTAAGACACAGCATCAACTCCGCCCCCAGGATAACAGCAGCCTCTTCCATGACCCTTGACCACGGCGAAGGACCTCATGAGAACATTACCTCTTAATCCTACCAAATCTTCTTCATGTCCTGAGGGTCAACGAAGGACCTCTGAAAGAATCCTACCTCCTTACCTCCCCCTTCCCCCACTACCCATACCTCACTAACTCCCACTTCTCCTCCTCCTCCTCTTCCTCCATCTCTTCCTCCTCCTCCTCTTCCTCCTCCTACTCTTCCTTCCTTCCCCACCACCAGCGCTCTACCATTACCAGGACATCTCACCACCACCATCAGGATGACCCCCCTCCTACCACACGCCCTCACCACCAGGTCATCCCCTTCACACCACGTCCCTACCAGGTCAGCCTCCCTCACCACCCCCCCAACCAGGTCATCCCCTTCACCACGTCCCTACCCGGTCATCCCCTCTTTACCCCTGCCCCCCACCAAGATGGCCCCCTCCTACCACACGCCCCCACCACTATGTCTCCTACCTCCCCGGCCCCTCCAGGATGACCCCCCTCCCCGCCCCTTCAGGATGACCCCCTCACCCTCCGAAGGTCATTTCCCACCACACAACTTCCTTCAGTAGTGTCGGGTTCTTCGTCAGTGGTGGCCGTCAAAGAGGAAAAACCAATGGCCCTTGACAAACTATCCTCCACGGGCTGGCCACTGTCCGTTTGTGTGTGTGACAAGGCGCAAACAACCCAAACTAGCCACTTCCTGCTGATATTGTGTCGTGTGGTCATAATGGGTGAGGGTGTGTGTGTGTGTGTGTGTGTGTGTGGAGAGGGGTTAGTAGATGGAAAGAGAGTGAGAGAGAGAGTAGGTTGGGGGGGGTAGAGTTAGTATAATACCCCCCCTCTCCCCCCCTCTACCCTCCTCCCTTGTGATAATAATAAAAGATTTTCCGGCTGGTGACGATGAAGACACACGACCTAGCTCCTCACAGACAGTTACTTCCGCCTCAGATAACGCCACGAGCCTCTTGATCAAATTACATGTGATTTTCCTGAATTACCCCGAAGGAAAAGACGATACTAAAAAAATAAGAGAGAGAGAGAGAGAGGGAGAGAGGGAGGGGAAAAAATATACACGACGAAGAATTCTGGAAGAGGAGGCAAGTAGTGGTCAGTGAGAGGGGGGGGGGGTTAGTGTTAAGGGGTGGGGGGTTTAGTGTTGGGGTAGTGGTCATGTCATCAATAGCGCAGGTCACTGGTTGTCGTCTGGCCAATAAAATCTCTTAGCCCTCCAGTGTTGGTCTCTTTTCCCTTCTCTCTTCTTCCTTCCCTTCCCCTCCTTCTAACTGCCTCCTGCTTAGCCAGCCCAATTCATCCCCGCCACGCCCCCTTCTTCTCTACCTCGAGTCACCAAAGAGACGTTCCAGGTCACCACCGGACGCCATGGTTACACCACACACACACACACACACACACACACACACACACACACACACACACACACACACACACACACACACACACACACTTTTACATGATATTGTGTGAAGTATTTTATCAGTTTGTTTATTTGTCTCTGTACCTATTCCTTTATCTATCCCCATCTATCCCTTTTATTTTTCTCCCCCTCTCACCTCTCCCTTACCTGCATCTAGTTCCTTATCTTTCATCCTTTCTCTCTTATTTTCTCTATCATTATATTCTATTCCTTATATTTATCTTTCTCTTCCATCTCTCTTTTATCCCCCCTCCACCTCCTCCTCCCTCCCATGCCTACCCATATCCTACCATTATCACCATCTATTACCATCACTACCGCTACCACCATCACAAGCATCCAACCACTACCACTACTATCCTAACCAACGTCATCCATCACCACTAACAACCACCAACCACAACCATCACAACTACCACTATCACTCTTACCACCAACCATCACTATCACCACCTACCACTACCACCACAACTACCACTATCACTCTTACCACCAACCATCACTACCACCACCTACCACTACCACCACAACTACCACTATCACTCTTACCACCAACCATCACTACCACCACCTACCACACATTTCCCACAGCCTGGCCACACGTTCTTGTGTTACAGAGGTACAAAATTGTGATATGTTTTGCCTTCCCTTAAACAAGAATTTCACGCCCACAATGGCACCCTCGGGATACGTTATAAATGCCGGGTGCCAGGCAGTGCCACCTCCTGCCCCCTCCTCCCCACCCCTCAACTTCCCGAGCCCCCCCTCCCTCAGGTGTGTGGCCAGCATGTGTGTGTGTGTGAGTGTAAGTTTGTGTATGTGTTTTATGGTGGTGCTTTAAAATGTAGTTCTCTCTCTCTCTCTCTCTCTCTCTCTCTCTCTCTGGGTTTTTGAGAGTGTTACCCCTTTGATGATGCGAGTGGTGGTGGTGGTGATAGTGGTGGTAGTTGGTGGTAGTGGTGGGAAGGTGGTGTCAGTGATTGGTAGTAGTGGTGGTGGTGGTGATAGCTGGTAGTACTAATGGTGGTGGTAGTCGCGTTAAATGTTAATGGTTTGGTTAATGGTGGTAGTGATAACAGTAGTGGTGGTAATAGTGGTAGTAGTAGTAGTAGTAGTTATAACTCCTGGGAAAAACACGGTGTGGGGAAACGAGTGAGGGGACAATAGAGAACTTGATGATTGGAGAGATGAGAGAAAGTGAGGAAGAGGGAAAGAAGAATGAAGGGGGGAGGAGGGGGAAGAGTGAGATAAGCCTTCATATAACCAATGAGAGAAAGGATAGAATAGGAGAAGGATAGGATAGAGGAGGTTAAGGGATAGGATAAATGAGGGGAAAATAGAGAAGAAGGGAAATAAGGAGAGAAGAAATGGAGGAACATTCTTTTTTTTTAATTATAAAGAAAAATAATAAACTCCATGTCTATTGTAGTCAATGTTCTGTACCTTTCTCTGTAACCATAACTGTACTGTACCTGTATTTGTAATTACACCTGTATTTTGTACCTGTATTTGTATATTTACCTGTAATTAAATCAATAATGTTACCTATACTTATAACTTTACCTGTACCTGTAAACTTACCTGTACTTTTACCTGTATCTATCTCCCTGTACTTGTAACTGTACCTACACTGTTATTTCGTAGTTCATAAAATCTACTGAAATAACATAAGGTCGACTGTAATCAAGGAAGGTTCTGTGTACTTTTTCTGACCAGCTATAATAATTCTTCGTCCTTATCTCTGGAAGGTTGTTCAGCGTACGTGAGGGCCGTGTACGTGTTGAAGGGGGAGAAGGGGGGTAGGGGGAGAGGATAGGGGAGGGGTTTAACAATGGGTAAGGGGGTGAGATGGAGGGGAGAGAGAGAGAGAGGGGGGGGGCAGGCAAAAAGGATAAAGATGGGAATAGAGAAGATAAATGATATAGATCGTACAAGAAGTAAATGGAGTTAGTTCATGGTAGAAGCCTTACATACATACATACATACATACATACATACATACATACATACATACATACATACATACATACATGGAGATAATTTCACACATATGTACACACACACACACACACACACACATAATTATCTACTGACAGATAAACAAGTACAGTAAGTTACGTACATAAATCCCGTACTTAACTAATATTAGAATAACCAAGTACAGGTGAGCAAGGTACATATATACAGTGATTTCCACGTACAGTACATAGGCCTTGATTACGTCCACAGGTAACAGATCACGTTCAAGCGGCACGGATGGTTTATGGTGAGGGGCGGGGGGGTGAGGTGGATGGGTGGTTGGAGGGGGTGAGGTGGATGGGGCGGGGTGAGGTGGATGGGGCAGGAGTGGCGGATGGGTGGTTGGAGGGTGAGGGTGGATGGGGCGGGGTGAGGTGGATGGGTGGTTGGAGGTGAGGGTGGATGGGGCAGGGAGTGAGGGGTGGGGGTGAGGGTGTGGGGGTGAGGGGGTGTGGGAGGGGTGAAGGAGAGAGGGTGGAGGGGGGGGGTTATGGAAGCTGACGACTCAGTGGCGAAGAGAAAGATATCAGATCCTTTGCCAAATGACCTCACCCTCATTACGCTTCCTGGGGGGGAGGGGGTGAAAAGAGAGTGGGGGAGAGAGAGAGGAGAGAGAGGAGAGGGAGGAGAGGGAGGAGAGAGGGAGGGAGGAGGGGGGTGAGGAGGAGGGGAGGAGAAAGGAAGAGAGGAGATATGGTAAGGAGGATAAGGGAGAGAAGAGTAGGAGAGAGAAGAGAACTAGCAGAGAAAAAGAGGAGACAGAGAAGAGACAAAGAGACAGACGATAATTTTAATAATCTTTCCATATTTATTATTACATTTTCTTCAATTCCCCAACAGCTTATAATTTCTTGTCACTTCTAAAATCATCATCATCCATTTTCTAATTCCATTTTCATCACCTCCTCTTACTACCTTTATCACATTATCCACCTACTTCCTCTTTCTATACTCTGTAGCACCAATGGGGCATAGGAGATAGTGTTCTGTGTGTCAATCTCTGTCCGTCTCTCTGTGGCATCATAAGTCTCTCTCTCTCTCTCTCTCTCTCTCTCTCTCTCTCTCTCTCTCTCTCTCTCTCTCTCTTTCCCCCTACTCAGTGAGACGGCCATTAATGAAAGCCAATTAACCTATCAAGATGTTTTGACTAAGGTGTACACGGTATCTCGCTTATATCACCTTCAGGTAGGAGGTGACCTTGTCGGTAATGATCTGAGTGTCTCCAGGTGTGGCGGCCCTCCTCCTCTCTTGGTCTAAATGTGATGTTAATTATTTATTTTTGTTTTTATGATTTTTTGTAATTAGTGAATTTACCTGTGTGTTTGCCCCCCCCCCTCCCTAATTTTACCTGTATGTTAATCACTTTGTTGGTACCCTAACGTAACGTAACATAATCTTACTTAAACTAACCTAACCTTACCCAACCCTTTTTAGTTCCGACTTACATTTTGAAGATGGTTGTTGGTGTAATGGTTGTTGCTGGTAAAATATAGTTAATGGTTGTTGGTCATTATGGTTGTTGCTGGTAGTATATAGTTGTGTGGTTGTTTGACATTGTGGTTTATTTAGCTTTAATGGTATGGTTAATGGTTGAGAGATTTCACTTTGGTAGGTGGTTGTTGACACAGATATCTTAACTATGGACAGATTGTCAAAAATGTCTGCTGATGGTGTCTGGTGGTGGTGGTAGTGATTGTCTGGTGGTGGTAGTGGTGGTAGTGATGATAGTGGTGGTAATTGGTGGTAGTGGTGTTAGTGTTAGTGGTGGTGGTAGTGATAGTGAATTGGTAGTGGTGGTGGTAGTGATGTTAGTGGTGGTGGTGAAAGTGGTGGTGGTAGTGATGTGTTGGTGTGAACGGTAGTGGTGATGGTGGTAGTGATGGTGGTAGTAGTGTAAGTAGTAGCAGTGGTGTTGATAGTGGTGGTGGTGGTAGTGGTGGTGGTGGTGGTGGTGGTGGTGGTGGTGGTGGTGCAGTGGTGGTGGTGGTGGTGGTGGTGGTGGTGGTGGTGGTGGTGGTGGTTGGTGGTGGTGGTGAGGTGATTGGTTGAGGTGGTGGTGGTGGTTGGTGGTGGTGGTGGTGGTGGGGTGGCGGTGGTGTTGGTGGTTGATTGGTTGGTGAAGTGGTGGTTGGTTGATTGGTTGGTGGTGGTTGGTTGGTGGTGGTTGGTTGGTGGTGGTGGTTGATTGGTGGTGGTGGTTAGTTGATTGGTGGTTGATGGTGGTGGTGTGGTGGTAGTGGTGGTAGTAGTGGTGGTGGTGGTGGTGGTCCGGTCCTGTACGTGCGGCCGATAAGACGACAGATACCACCACGTGGCGCCTACCGCTGCCGCCCAACCTGCCGCCCAGCCTGCTGCCCGACCTGCCACCTAGCCTGCCTCCCACTGGTACTACATAGCATGCCGCCCAATCTACTACCCAGCCTGCCGCCCGCTGGTACCACATAGCCTGCAACCCAATTTACCACCAAGCCTGCCGCCCAACCTACCACCCAGCCTGCCATCCACTGGTAACCAGATAGCATGCCGCCTAACCTGCCACCCATCCTGCCAACCAGCCTTCCGCGTAGCCTGCCACCCAGCCTGCCACCCACTTCTGATCAGTTTTCTTCTTCTGCTTCTTCTTCAATCGCCTTTTCTTCTCTTAGACATTTCCTTCAATATCTTTTCATTTATCGTATGTTTCCTTCTTTTGCTGTCTTTATCATATTTATCAGTTACTCTTCATTTTCCTCCTCTTTCTTCTCACTCTTCACTTTATTGTCTTCCTCCTCTTTTACCAGTTCCTTTCCGTCATCCTCCTCCTTAATTCTTTTCCTCCTTCTCCTCTTCCTCCTTCTCCCTTCCTTCCTCTCTTCCTTCTTCTTGTTCTTCTTCCTATTCCTTCTTCCCCGTCTCCAACTCTTCTTCTTCCCCTTCTTCTCCGTCTCCAACTCTTCTTCCCCGTCTCCAACTCTTCTTCTTCTTCTTCTTCCTCCTCCTCCTCCGCCTCTTCCTTCTCTTCTCCCTATACATCTTCCTATCTTTCTCCCCTCCACTCCCCTAGCCAGTCACCTGAGCGGGACACCTGGGCGCCCTCCACCTAGGTGAGTTATTGTTGCGTCATGCAGGTGTGGGGAGGCTAGCTCTCTCTCTCTCTCTCTCTGTTTATGTCTTCGCTTCTGTGTATCTATCTGTTATCGTCTGTGTATATTTGTTTGTGCATCTAATTATCTCTCTCTCTCTCTCTCACATTTTGCAATTTTCTTCTCTCTCTTACACACACACACACACACACACATCATTTCTTACACACTCACTCTCTCTCATTCCCCCACTTCTCTCTCTCTCTCTCTATTTATCTCACACACACACGCCGGCTACCGCTCCCGAAGGCGTCTTGGCCACCCGCCCCAGACCCATTTACGGACATTGGAATAGATGAGTCCCAGCCCTGAAGGATCTGCTCCTAGCTGCTGAGGGAGCTAGGACGTCACTGGCTCTCTCATACTCCTGACGAAGCTCTTGATCCTGACGATGGTTCCTGTGAGGCTGTAAGAGACACTCCTGCAGTACCAAGATCTCTGTCTGCTGGAGATCGTGTGTGACTACCGCCTTTAGGAAAGACACTTTGTTTTCTTTTGGTTAACTCCTATACCAGGATACCAAGTCCTTCAGAATGGTTCCTGAGAGGACTGTCAGAGCTTAGGAGGAGGGGCGTGTTGTCTGGAGGATGGTTGTTAACAGGACCTCAGAGTACCTTCTTCAGGAGAGGTAGACGAGGTCCTTCTACTGGGATGGCGCTATGGTTCTCGAGTGTGTGTAGTACTTACTGCTTCAGGAGACGAAGTTCTTCATCCTTAGAACGATTCCTAAAAGGCCATTGGACCTTAGCACTAGGAAATGGAAGCTCCTTATCCTGAGAATGACATCTTGCAGGTCCTGTGAGTCCTACGTTGAAGACTCTAAGAATCCTAGAGCATGAGAGTGATAATTGGTGTTCTGGATGTGTTAAAGAGAGGTAATTTTAATTTGAGAAAATGGCTCCAGAAATAATACTTATGGTCAGTACTGTTGTGTGGTTAGTACTGTTGTGTGGTCAGTACTGTTGTGTGGTCAGTACTATTGTGTGGTCAGTACTGTTGTGTGGTCAGTACTGTTGTGTGGTCAGTACTGTTGTGTGGTCAGTACTGTTGTGTGGTCACTACTGTTGAGTGGTCACTACTGTTGTGTGGTCAGTACTGTTGTGTGGTCAGCACTGTTGTGTGGTCAGCACTGTTGTGTGGTCAGTACTGTCTCCCTCACACCTCTTTCCCTATACCCACACTCCGTCTCCCTACTCCTCCCTACAGTTATTTTCCACCCCTCCACTTTCTTCTCCACTTTCTCCTCCACCCCATTCACTCTCCTCACTCTCTCTCTCAATTTTCCTTCTCTCCTTTCGCTTCCTCCCCATCCCTCTCACCCTATGCTCTCCTCCCCTCCTCTCTCCTCTCCTCTCCTGTCTCTCCTCCTCTCCCTTCCCCGCCCCCCTCTCCCCCCCTCTCCCCGTCCCCCCCTCTTCCATGACTGCTGAGAACAGATAAAAACAACAGCTGTGTTATCAGGCTTAGCCTCTAATGGCGTCCGCTCAGAAAGATTCTCCCCCGGAGTTGCCGTCAACAGGGGACCACGATAAAATTTTACCTTTTCTCACGTTGCTTCTCGTTTTTCCCGCCATTTATCGTTTCCCCCCGCCAGTTCTCGTTTTTTCCCTACCACTTCTCATTTTGTCCCCCTTTATTTCTCATTCTCTCCCTAGTTCTCCCTCACCGCTATCACCTCCTTCATTACCTTTTTGCCTATCATCTTTCATCATTCCCTCTCACTATTTCTTCCTCCACGTCTATATATTCATCACCTCTTACTCTTCCCTCTCATCACTACATCTCCCCCACCCCCCACCACCACCATCACCACCACCACCACATCCTTTACCACAGTCAACACCACCTTCACCACCATCATCTCTAACCACCACCACCACAAAAAAAGAATCGCACCATCCACACACACACCATAAATATCACCCCTCACCCCACCCCCCACCCTTTCTCTCACCTCCCCTAAACATGGCGACAATGTTACCTTGATAAGCTGGTACCAACCCAGGCCTCTACTCTTGCTGTGTCTCTCCAGGTAACGTTGAGATGGGGAATAAGACGAGATAAAATTAACGTGGGGAGGCCTTGGAAGGAGGGAGATGGAGTCGGGGTTGGGGAGGGTTCAGGGGAAGTGGGGAGATGGTCTATCTTACCTCCCAAATTAAATGAGTGTCAAGACGTGGACGGAAATGGTCAAGATTTACGATAATTTATTTATTTTTTTACATTGTGTTTTCGTAGTTGTAAATTCTTGTTGTTCTTGTTCTTGTTTTTGTTCTCCTCCTTCTCTATCTCCTCATTCTTCTCCCCCTACTACACTGTCCCTCCTCCTCCTCCTGCCAGGGAAGGAGCTTTAACGCCGCCTAATGAGTGGAGTCGTAGTTGCTTATCTCAGGGTTGCTGGAGGACGAGATGGTGTGAGTTTAGCCTTATTTTACCTCACACTCGAGCAGCATTTTACCTCACACTCGACATTGTATTTTTTTATTATTTATTTTTGTTGGTTAATTTTCTATGAATTTCTTGTATCTTTATTAATTTATTTTTTTCTTTTCTTTATTTTTCTTTATTCTTTCCTTCATATTTTGCTTCTTCTCTCAGATGTATATATTAATTTATTCCACTATTTATCCATTTACTTATGTGTTTCTTTATCGATTTTTTTCCTGTATTTCGTTATTCATTTATTAATTTATAAGTTCTTCATCTATCTTTGTTTTTGTATTTCTATCTGTTTTTATGGCTGTAGTTGCGTTTTTTCACTGTTTTATTCTTGTTTTTTTCTGTTTTTATCCAGTTTTTATGGCTGCAGTTGTGTTTTTATCCAGTTTTTATGGCTGCAGTTGTGTTTTTATCCAGTTTTTATGGCTGCAGTTGTGTTTTTATCCAGTTCCTACATTTTTTTTTGCGTCTGGTCTGAAGTTGGCGAAGGGATGATTAGTGGAATGTTTTGCTCGCTTATAAAAAAGAACATTAGAGAAGGAAGTGTCGTAGTTTAGGAGTTGTTCTTGTCCTAATGTTCCAAACTCCGCTGTTGTGTGGATTTACTCTTTGTCTCTCTCTCTTTCTCTCTCTCTCTCTCTCTTTTTCTTTCTTTCTGTGTGTGTGTGTGTGTGTGTGTGTGTGTGTGTGTGTGTGTGTGTGTGTGTGTGTGTGTGTGTGTGTGTGTCTCTCTCTCTTAATGTCTCTTTGTCTCTGTCTCTCTCTCTCTCTCTATCTGGTGTTTCTTATTTTTCCCTGTCTTATCTAAATTATCATTGTTCTCTCTCTCCCTCTCTTTCTCTTCGTCATTCTCTCTCTCTCTCTCTATCTACACAGTCTTACAATATATTTTCCTATTCTGAGATATATTTACAAATTTACATGTTATCCGTAAAAAAAAACTACTTGATTTACAATAACTAAAATTTCACGTGTTTATCATTCTTGTTTATTGGTGTTTTTAGTCTACAATCGTTTATCATTCTTGTTTATTTACACTTCTTATGATTTTTTTTTTAGCTCTGTACTTTGTTTATTTTTTCCGCTCACGAGACTCGCTATTCCATCATGGTAAGTCCTCGTCTCGCTAATCCATCATGGTAAGTCCTGGTCTCGCTATTCCATCATGGTAAGTCCTGGTCACGCTAATCCATCATGGTAAGTCCTGGTCTCGCTAATCCATCATGGTAAGTCCTGGTCTCGCTAATCCATCATGGTAAGTCCTGGTCTCGCTAATCCATCATGGTAAGTCCTGGTCTCGCTATTCCATCATGGTAAGTCCTGGTCACGCTAATCCATCATGGTAAGTCCTGGTCTCGCTAATCCATCATGGTAAGTCCTGGTCCTGCTAATCCATCATGGTAAGTCCTGCTTTTGCTATCATGGGCACCTGTTCTAATGGGCCCCTTGTTCTAATGGGCACCTGTTCTAATGGGCACCTGTTCTAATGGGCACCTGTTCTATAGATATACCCACAGTGTGTGTGTGTGTGTGTGTGTGTGTGTGTGTGTGTGTGTGTTACTAATAATCTTGTTGCGTGTTTTAGAGACTGGCGGTTGTTGGAAGCGTAGGATTATAACAACAAAAACAACAACAACAACAACAACAACCTTGCCTCTAACCTCTCCTCCCTCCCTCCCTCCCTCCCTCCCTCCCTCCTTCCTCCTTCCCTCCCTCCTTCTCCATCAGAATCAACCTTACTCTCCACCAAACTCTTCCCCCTCCTCACCCCTCCTCCTCAATTCTCTCCAATCCAACACAATCCCCTTCCCCAACCCCTAACCACCCCACCCCCTCTACCCACCACCCCTCACCACCCACCACCTCACCCCCCTCCCCACCCACCCCACCACCCACCACCCCTCACCTCTCCACAGGTTCCCCGACGCCCTTTAAGCTAACAAACTCCCCCAGTCAAGGTAACTCACTTGTCCTGAAAGAGTTCACTGGGTGGGCAGTGAGAGGTGAGAGGGGAGAGGGTGAGAGTGAGTTAGTGGGGAATGTTAGTAGTATGGGAGAGAGAGGTTGGTGGGGGAGGTGTTGGAGGTAGTATAGAGGAGAGGTTGGTAGAAGTGTTGGAGAGTGGTGGGGAGAGGTTGGTGGGGGAGGTGTTGGAGGTAGTGGGGGAAGGTTGGTGGGGAGGTGTTGAAGTGAAGTGAGAGAGAGGTTGGTGGGGAGGTGTTGGAGGTAGTAGAGAGAGTTGGTGGGGAGGTGTTGTTGGAGGTGATGGGGGGAGAGGTTGGTGAGGGAGGTGTTGGAGGTCGTGGGAGGTTGGTGGGGAGGTGTTGGAGGTAGTGGGGAGAGGTTGGTGGGGGGAGAGGTGTTGGAGGTGAGTGGGGGAGAGGTTGGTGGGAGGTGTTGGAGGTAGTGGGGAGAGGTTGGTGGGGGAGGTGTTGGAGAGAGTGGTGGGGATTGGCAGAGAATAGAGGTTGAGTATAGGAGACGTAAGTGTAATGACCTCTGTCTGTCTGTCTCAATCTGTCTGTCTGTCTGTCTGTCTGTCTGTCTGTCTGTCTGTCTGAGGGTGAAGTTACTTACTATTTGGGTTAGATCAGAGAAAGGGAAAGTGGTTACGATAATACTGAAGGTTAGGACACACACACACACATACATACACACACACACACATACACACTTATACACACACAAACACACATACACACTTATACACACACACACACACATACACACTTATACACACACACACATACACACTTATACACACACACACACATACACACTTATACACACACATACACACACACACGAGGGGGTTATAGGGGTTATAGTTTAGTTTAGGTTAGGTTAGGTTAGGTTAGGGTGGTTAATCTTCAGGTGACTCCATACGTTCTGCCTTACCTTACCCCTACACACCTGAACACCCCTTCCCATCCCCCTACACACCTGAAGATCCCCCTCCCATTCCCCTACACACCTGAAAATCCCCCTCCCACCCCCATTACACACCTGAACACCCTCTCCCATCCCCCCTACACACCTGAACACCCCCTCCCACCCCCCTCCCTATACACGCCCCCACCCACAACACGTCCCATCTCACAAAATATTGCAATGTTTGAACCAGTGTTATGGCTGCTTGCTGGAAGTCAGAGGGAAGAAGTGGGGGGAAGAGGAGGGGGTGGGGGAGAAGAGGGAGTGGAATAGGAGGGAGTGGGGGAAGGTGGAGGGAAAGGGAGGGGGATTGATGTGGGGGAGGGAGGGAGGAGGGTGGTGGAGGGAAGAAGAAAGGAGAGAGAGAGAGAGAGAGAATAAAGAGACTGGTTGGAAGGAAGAGAAGAGAATGGAAGGGAAGGTGAGGGAGGGAGGAAGATGAAAGGGAAAGCGGTTAACGGAGGAGGAGGAGGGTATGAGTACCCTCCCTGACCCTCTCCCCCTGACCCTCACCATTCCCCCTCACTGGATAAGACAGACAGGAACAGGACAGTGAACAGAGGGCCTTCCTGAGATGGAATGTGGAGTGGAGGGAGATGCCGATAATAGGGAGAGGGAAGAGAGAGAAAGGAGCAGGAGAGCATTACAACACAGCTAGCAAGAAGAGTTAATGATGTGAATGAATGAAAAAGAAAAGACCGAGAGAGATAACTAAGAGAGAAAGAGAGAGAGACAGACAGACAGAAAGACAATAGTGTTAGGTAAGATGAATTATTAACAAGAAGTGATAACAAGTAAATAAACACAACAAGGAAAGATTATACTAACAAGGAAAAGAACAAGTCAAGCTGTAGGTGTGTCAGTCTCCTCACGAACACACACACACACACACACACACACACACACACACACACACACACACACACACACACACACACACACACACACACACACACACACACACACACACACACCACAAGGACAACAAATTTTTACCTGCTCCTCATTACCTAACAAATACTTCCTTCCCCCTGTAGCGACTTACCTGTCTATAATTAACATCTACCTGTAATAATATCTTACCTTTACTCTCCCTCTAAAGACTTATTCTTCCTTCGTTGTTTCTCTACAGACTTTTTTTTTAATCGGTTTGTCTGTTGTTAGGTTTCACAGGCTTTTGTTTGGTGTTCTGTTAGGTGGTGAGGGAGAGGGGGTGAGGGATAGAGGTGAGGGAGAGGGAGTGAGGGATAGGAAGGGGGGTAGAAAGGATAGGGGGGAGGGAATAGGTCGTGTTTAAGTCCATATTATCCCTCTGATCTTTCAAATATGCGGAGAAGAGGAGAAGCAAAGCCGACGAATATGAAATACGCATCACAAAGTAACGTTCATGTTTGGGTGTAGACCAGGGAGACTATTTCACACAAATACCCTCACCCTATCCTCACCTCCCGCCGCTCCTATTGGCTCCCTGCCTCGCTACAACACAGTATTATTGGCCAGTAATGCATAACCAATAAGCGTTCAGTTGTGTATTGGGGAGTTTTTTTTACCTTGAAACAAAGCTCGGTGATGTCTTAGAGAGTTCATCTAAACGAGGTTTTTAGTGGCTGTTGGGAACCTAGCATATCCTCCTCCTCCTCCTCCTCCTCCTCCTCCTCCTCCTCCTCCTCCTACCCTCCAGCCAGCGACTTGTTCACCTCCACCCACCAGGTAACAAGTCGCGACTGTGAACCTGAACGAACACAAAATCCCAAGATAAACTACACCTCTAAGGCCACATTGTCCTCCACCACACGTCCCTCGTCCACACCTCCAGGACGACTAGTGGATGGAGAGATGGATAGTGTGTCTTGTATGGTTAGAAGAAAAAGAGAGAGAGATAGAGTGAGTGAGAGAATGAAATGAAGAGGGATAGAAGATGAAAGAGTTGTGCAGGGTATGGTGTTGTACCGCCACTGCCAAACCAGACACCATCTCAACACAACAGGCCTCCTTACCCGCTTCACTGTTCTTCGCGCTTGTATCACAATCACTTCAACACTTCACCTCCGTTTCTTTTACTCTCTCTCTCTCTCTCTATCTTGTTTTTTTTCTTCTTTTTTTAGGTAATTAGGTTCGGTTGGCCCTCACGGAGACGCAGTATATTTAAGTTGGGAGTGTTCCTTCCCTGGGTGTAATACTGCTAATGGCCGCAACCTGCAACCTTTTGTTAGTTTACGAGCGCCGAGTATGTTGTTGTGCTTAAAGTAGTAATATATAAGTGAGTGAGGAATGTCTTAGTCTGTGTATATAAGGTAAAATAGTGTTGGTGATGGTAGTGGTAGAAGGGGTTGTTGTTATTGTTGGTGGTGGTGGTAGTTTGTGATGGTGATGTTACGATGGTGGTATGTAGTGGTAGTGATGGTGGTAGTGGAAGAGACAGCTAAACAGACAGGCAGATACAGAGATGTGAAAGTAGTAGCAAAGACAGGGCCCCCAGACAGATAGACAGAGCCCCCTCAGACAGTGAGGAGACGCGGTCTGTCTCCCTTCCCATAGCATTGTCAGTCAAGCACCACTGTCAATCACATGACGAATCTCTGGGTTTATCACGCGTTTTAATTACCACCGACTTGACTTGGCAACGCGGATTTAAAATGTGGGACAAGGGAGGACACAAGGACGGTGTGTTGGGTGTGGACACGAGGACAACTTTATTATTGGAGGTTCCCAGCCGATCTGTGTCCCAGCCGATTCGTGTCCCAGCTGACCCGTATCCTAGCCAACCCCTGTCCCAGCCGACCAGTATCTTAGCCGACCCGTGTCCTAATCAGCGGCTCTCAGGATAATTTATCTCCCTCCTGCAGGTGATGCTGACTACCTGTACCTGCCTTGACCTACCTGTACCCGCCCTGACCTACCTGTACTTGTTCTGACCTACCGCCATAAAACACACCAATGGCGTCGAAATTACACTGAGACTTTACCTGAAGGAAGATACGTTCTCTTATCCACGGTGAGGTTAGGTTAGGTTAGGTCAGGTAAACCATCATCCTCAAGGGGTTAAACCATCATCCTCAAAAGGGTTAAACCATCATCCTCAAAGGGGTTAAACCATCATCCTCAAAGGGGTTAAACCATCATCCTCAAAGGGGCAACCCATCATTAAAGGTTAAACCATCATCCTCAAAGGGTTAAACCATCATCTCAGGTTAAACCATCATCCTCAAAGGGGTTAAACCATCATCCTCAAAGGGGTTAAACCATCATCCTCAAAGGGGTTAAACCATCATCCTCAAAGGGGTTAAACCATCATCCTCAAAGGGGTTAAACCACCATCCTTTACAGACAGTACCATTAATAATAATCCTGTTAGTGGCGATATTTAAAAGGGGTGATAGTTCATGAGTATCCTTACATAGAGAGTATCCTTCACGAGTATCCTACAGGAATATCCTACACAGGTTGGTCTGGTCAGATCTTCCAGCGTCCAGATCCTTACGTGTGAAGGCTGAGTTTATGAGCCCTGTGTGTAGTAGTAATGTGTGTGTGTGTGTATGCCAGCCTGCCTCGGACAAGGTGTGTGTGGCTGGTGGTGGTGGTGGTGGTGGTGGTGGTGTGGCTGTGTAGGTGGGTTGGATAGTTGGTTGTCAAGGTGAAATAGTTGGTTGTTAAGGTAAAGTTATTGTCTAGGTAAAGTTGGTTGACAAGGTGAAATAGTTGGTTGACAAGGTGACAAAGTTGATTGTCAAGGTAAGAAAGTTAGTTGTCAAGGTAATAAAATTGGTTGTCAAGGTGAGATACTTGATTGACAAGGTGACAAAGTTGGTTGCCAAGGTAAATTTGCTTGTCAAGGTAAGATAGTTGGTTGTCAAGGCAAATGTGCTTTTCAAGGTGTGGCAATCATCGGGGAAGGGAATCAGAATGTATAGGTGGGTGTCAAGGTAGAAAATCGTAATGGTATTTAAATACTGATACTTGTCAAGGTAAAATAACTAGGTCTTGTGGTACAGAGCTTAGAGAGAGATGCATTATGGGAGTGGATAATGACTCCTGTTGAAAGATGGCCACAGAATTACACGTTGCCTATACGATGATTATGTTATGTTATGTTATGTTATGTTATGTTATGTTATGTTATGTTATGTTATGTTATGTTATGTTATGTTATGTTATGTTATGTTATGTTATGTTATGTTATGTTATGTTATGTTATGTTATGTTAGCGGCGTTATGGTATTCAATCAACAGGTGAAATAAACTAGGGTACCTAATCTTCACCTGCCTAGACACAACTCTACATACATACATACATACATACATACATACATACATACAGACACCTTACAGAGTCAATATCGAGTGTCCTAGGGAATAAATATGATGTATAGTACACCACCCGTATATAGTTCACGACCCATTACCTCGTTAAAGCTGACGTCAATGAGCTTTTAAGCATATACATTAAGAGGAAAAATATATATTCTTGGCTTTGGGGTTCATTAGCATGTATCACCATTAAGGTGTGTGTTTGTGAAGGTGTGTGTGTGTGTGTGTGTGTGTGTGTGTGTGTGTGTGTGTGTGTGTGTGTGTGTGTGTGTGTGTCTAATAATAATAATAATAATAAACGGTTTATTAATAGAGGTGCAGCCGGTGGCTGAAAATATGCAAACTCACATTTGATTTAGACATAATGATATGCGTTGAATACATTTACAGGGCTGTACAGTACATAAATCAGGAGTTGTTTATTATTTTAACAATAGATGGGAGGGTGCTGTTCTTATACCTATCAGTGCGGGCTCTTTTGGGCTGAATTTTGTTGTAGTGGCGGACTGCGCGAGGTGGGCGGGGGACTGCCGGTGGCAGGAGGTGGCGATGACGAGGATGGTGCAGTAGTCCACCTTGCTAGTGGTGGAGGTCTGTGTGTGTGTCTGTGTGTTTTGAGAAGGTAGTGTGTTACCAGCTAAGACACAACGCCTCTCACAAAGCTGTCAATGTTACCAACCCCATTACAAACACCAGAACAAGTTTTTTGTTTCAGGTTTTTTATTCTTAGTGGAGTTCAAACTAGCTTGTGGGTTGATCACTTCTCAACATTTTTTTTTTTCTCGGAGAACTTGTAGCTTGTGAGTCTGTCTGTCTGTCTATCTCTCTATCTATCGATCTCTCGTGTTTTGCTTTGTGACAATGTTATCTTTGACCCCCCCCCCCCTCCTCCTTCACAGGCGCTATACAGTAGAAGTCAGTTTCCTCCGTTCTTATGTCATCTCACCTTCAACCATCATAAAGGTAAACATAACCTTTGACCTCTAACTATCAAACGCGTTGTGACATTGTACAGAGAGGTGGTCAATATCTCGAGGTCAAGGTCAAGTACAATGGGTAAGTGTGACGTCTTGGAGGGCTAGGTTAGGTTAGGTTATGTTATGGTTAGGTTTGGTTAGGTTAGGCTATGGTTAGGTTTGGTTAGGTTAGGTTATGGTTAGGTTTGGTTAGGTTTGGTTAGGTTTGGTTAGGTTATGGTTAGGTTTGGTTAGGTTATGGTTAGGTTAAGCAATAAAGACACCCTCTTTTATCAACTCAATATCCAATATCAAGTAAATAAAACCACACCAATAGTTAATACACATCTCTAATTATACCTCACCTAGTGTAAGTAAATATTAAGAGTCACCTCCATTCACTTACTGATAATTTAAATACATGAAAGAAACTTGTTATGTAAATACTCCTTTGGCCAGATACCTGTGTAATGGCGGAGGGAAAAAAGTCATCAT
>NW_024716620.1:295000-385000 GCF_018991925.1 Homarus americanus | reverse complement strand
CTGATTACTAAGAAGGATGGCATATTGACTGTCTGACTGGGAGTGCATAGCGGATGACTGTCTGAATCTGAGTGTGTGGAGGGTGACTGTATGACTGTCTGACTGTGAGTGTGTGTGTGGTAACTGTCTGAATCTGAGTGTGTGGAGGGTGACTGTCTAACTGTCTGACTGTGAGTGTGTGTGTGTGGTAACTGTCTGAATCTGAGTGTGTGGAGGGTGACTGTCTGACTGTGAGTGGAGGGTGACTGTCTGACTGTGAGTGGAGGGTGACTGTATGACTGAAGGATAAAAGAGAAAGTGAAGGTATACACAATATGATTTAAAGCCAACTCTAACCCACTATGATTAGATGATTAGTAAGATCATCTCTCTCTCTCTCTCTCTCTCTCTCTCTCTCTCTCTCTCTCTCTCTCTCTCTCTCTCTCTCATCCCCCCTTCACTGATTAAAAAGTTAGAAGATAAAGAAAGACTAAAGACAAACAATAATTAGTATATTTTGTGAACTGTCTACTTAAAGAAAAAATATATACAATAAAAAATAAACATTGCTTGACCTGTGTTTGGGGGGAGGGGGAGGAAGGTAAGAGTGGTGTTGACCTTTTGAACCACCATTGACCTGGGAGTGTTGTGACCCCCCCTCTGTGTAACCCAGGAGTGGCGTGACCTGGAGACTTGTCCACCAGGTCACAACAACCACAACAAACTACAACCCAAACAACATATGATGGTTGACAGGGTGATGACGCTCTCTCAATGATTAAGAAGAATTATTCCCATTTTATATCGTAATTGGTGATGTGAGAACGTATCTAACTGGTGATGTGAGAACGTATCTAACTGGTGATGTGAGAACGTATCTAACTGGTGATGTGAGAACGTATCTAACTGGTGATGTGAACGTATCTAACTGGTGATATCTAACTGGTGATGTGAGAACGTATCTAACTGGTGAGAACGTATGATGTGAGAACGTATCTAACTGGTGATGTGAGAACGTATCTAACTGACCCACCTCACCATATATTACAATTGCTAACGTTACAGTGCAAATGAGCCAATATGGAGGTGAAAGAAGGCTGAGACTCCCATTTCTGGTCTTTGGTTCATGTGATAAATAGCATTTCTCTTGGTGACATCACCAGAGGGAAAGAACATCACCTAGTCAGGTTATTAGTTGCTGGCGGTAGTTAGACTAAAATACAGTCTGGGGCATTTTCAATTTTCATATGATGATGTGTGTGTGTGTGTGTGTGTGTGTGTGTGTGTGTGTGTGTGTGTGTGTGTGTGTGTGTGTGTGTGGGAGGAAGAAGAGGAGTGTCAGCTGACGTCAGGCTCCTGTCGTGGTGTCAGCTCCGGGTTCAGAGGAAGAATAGAGAGACAGAGAGACAGAGAGACAGAGAGACAGAGAGAGACAGACTAAAAGAGGAACCACACAATACAATAATAGGAAGGAGACAAACACTCCTGATGAATAAGGGAAGAGGCAATAATAGAGAAGATACCAGATAAACGCGTCAGTTAAAGAAAGGAAGAAGATGCGAATAAGGAAAGAGGAAGAATGAGATAAACAGTGGGAATGACAGGTGGAGAATTAATCACAGGTGTAAATTTACCTGTTCGTTGGTTAACATCATCCTAGTCATCCATAGGTCAACATCACCCTAGTCATCCATAGGTCAACATCACCCAGGTCAGCATCATCCTAGTCATCCATAGGTCAACATCACCCTAGTCATCCATAGGTCAACATCACCCAAGTCATCCAGAAAAAAAACCTAAAATAACCAAAATAAACAAGAAAAAACACCAAATAAAAGCAATAAAACAGAAAAAAAGACAATAAATAAATAAATAAAGAAAAGAATAATTAACAGACAATTAAATTAACGAAAGAGAGATATAAAAACAAACCCAAAATAAATAACAAATAAAAAAAAAATAAAAGAAAAGAAAAGAAATAGAGTGTAATAAAAATAAAAAGGGAGTATCATTTATCACAGCGGTTGTCCAGCGGTGCGGTAAGGTGCGGTCAAACAGCTGATGAACAGTAAGTAAAGACACAAGAGTTCACTGCAAATAAAAGTTACCTGTTCACGTCAGTTTAATTAATAGCTATACCTGTACAGCCAAGACGCACAGGTGTGGAGATTATATACAAACACACAGAGGAGTAAATCAAATAAAAAAATATGTTTGTTAAAAAGATGCGGTAATGTTGACGGTAACAGCTTCATGTTTATACGGAAGATAAATAATAATAGATGTTTTATTTGACGAGAATTATTGCGATGCCGACGTCATCTTGTAAAATGGCGGGAAGGTGAAGGTAGAGAGAGAGAGAGGAGGGGAAAAAAACAAATGACGGTCGAGTGTAAACAAAGCTTCCATGTTGACGTCAGCTAGATTCCTGAGGTAGCGAGACTTAGTTGGGTGTTTGTCAGCTCCGTCATCTCCCCCTACCCCCCCACCCCTTCTCCTGCTCCTTCCTGACGTCCATAATGACAATGTGATCAGCTCAGGATGTCAGCCAGGGTGAGAAACTAACGTCAGCTAAGTAGAAATTGGTGAGCTGACGATGTCCTAATCTCCTCGAGAAAGTCTGGTACATTGTGAGACTTGATGAAGTTGTTATTGGAGTTTTTGTTCCGGTCTGTCTGAGGAAACACGGCGGCAACTAACTCACTGTTGACTCAAGCAAGATTCGAGTCACCTTTTTAGTCCGTTGAGTCAGAGACGATTCAGGTGGGTATATAGAGTCATGTGTTGAAGGATATATATTTTTTTTTTTTAAGTTAGTCGATTAAACCTGACTCACAAATGCCATATTCCCATTCAGCGAGTCAATAAAATGAATGACTCGGGGGATCTGACTTTATACAATCTTTAGTCGTGTCACTAGAGTCAATAAGATGAGACTCAGGAGATGATTTAAGAGTCGTTAATGTCAGACTCAAACTCATTTAGTTGAGTCACTTGGTCTCTGTATTACACGTGACTAAAATGACACCTGAGTCATTGTTACTGATGATGATGATGATGATGATAAGGGTGATAATAATGATGATGATGATGATGATAGTGACGACGATGATAATGATGGTGATAATGATGATGATGATGATAGTAACGACGATGATAATGATGGTGATAATGATGATGATGATGATGGTGATTGTCAAGAGGGAAGTAGTAAGACGCACGTAACGAAACTGGCAATTAGACAGGATAATGGAGAATGATGGTGGTGAGTAGAATAACAATCACCACTAATTAAAGGTAGTAATCTGGTGTTTCCTCCAGGGTGGTGGTGATGATGGTGTGAGTGGTGATGATGGTGGTGTGAGGGGTGGTGGTGGTGGTGATGGTAAATATCATAACTTAAAGGTACAGATACAATTACAGGTACAGGTAAGGTAGAGGTACAGAAACAGGTAGGCTACAGGTACAGGTAGGCTACAGGTACAGGTTGGGTAATAATAATAATAATAACAAAACTGGTACACAGGTAAACACAAACGTACTTTACCTGGGGGCCAAAAAGTTATATTCTCATTAATTATTTGTCCAGGTATCACATATAAATTTTTAGTAGATATGAAGCAAGAACTAAATGGCCAGAGTTATTTGTGGCCACTTTAGCTTGGTGGCCGTGAAGGTGTAGTGGGGACCCTTGATTTGTGGCCCTGGTGTGTGTAGTGGCCACTTTAGGTTGATGGCCCTGGGTATGTAGTGGCCACTTTAGGTTGGTGGCCCTGGGTGCGTAGTGGCCACTTTAGATTGGTGGCCCTGGGCGCGTAGTGGCTACTTTAGGTTGGTGGCCCTGGGCGCGTAGTGGCCACTTTAGATTGGTGGCCCTGGGCGCGTAGTGGCTACTTTAGGTTGGTGGCCCTCAGCGCGTAGTGGCCACTTTAGGTTGGTGGCCCTGGGCCCGTAGTGGCCAATTACAGGGATGCTTCAGAGCCCCACAATAACCCTTCCAACACTAAGGGAGTCTCCGTCGTGGCCCTGATGACCACACTCTGGCACCCAGGCCGCGTGTAGTGCCATTCTATACACTGGGGGCACTCTCCCTGATGGAATCTGTGTCAACGTAATTATTTTTTTTATTTTCTTTTGTCGTGGGTTAAAAAAATTGTGTTTCTTAGTCTGATGGCCAAGTATTTTTCTTATGTATGCATGTATGTATGTATGTATGTACAGTATGTATGTATGTATGTACAGTATGTATGTATGTATGTATGTATGTATGTATGTAGTATAAAACCGACACTAGTATATCCAAGTTTTCACATATATATATATAATTCATCGGTGGGGTTGTCATCGATCCACAGAAATTGTATTATTCATGCAAAGTTGTCAGTCAAGCAGAAAGTTACACAACGTCAGATTAAAAGCGGACGGGGGAGGGGGAGGGGGAGGGAGAGAGAGAGAGAGACAGAGAGAGACAGAGAGAGGGAGAGGACAGCGTGAATGCGCAATGGAGCGGAGAGGCGGCCGCTAAGCTTCATGCACCTCGCGCCGCCACCCAGACTTTACGCGACGTCACCTGATCCATTATTCATTTCGCACCAATACGCTCGCGCGACGTTGCCACATGTCCAACGTAAACATTGTGTCATCGGATATACCTGCCACGGTGCTCCTATTATTATACTGGAGTTGGGCCGCCACACGCACCCTAAACCAGCCGCCAGCCTAACCCGGGGTGCTCAGGCTCTCACTTGGCAACCCCGTGATGTTGATGGCACGACATTTGTCACCTTGGGTACGTTCTCTCTGTGACGTCACCACCCACCTTTCTTCGATGAATGAATCCGGATTACCCTCACGACTCACCTGCCCGGTTGTTTTGGGGGTTAACGTTCACCGGCCCGCGTTAACCCTTCACTGGACAGACGTGGATAACCTTCCTTTCCCTTCAGGCAATAACAATACATATTAATTAACTATGTATAACACTATAAAAACTCTACCAGTTAATTAATTAGAACTGATTAGAACAGATGACGTCATAATAATGTATACGAGTGTGTGTGTGTGTGTGTGTGTGTGTGTGTGTGTGTGTGTGTGTGTGTGTGTGTGTGTGTGTAGGGAGTGGAGGGAGGTGAGGGAGGTAGAGGGAGGTAAGAGGCCAGGTGAGGGAGGTAGAGGGAGGTAAGAGGCCAGGTGAGGGAGGTAGAGGGAGGTAAGAGGCCAGGTGAGGGAGGTAAGAGGCCAGGTGAGGGCGGTAGAATAGGTCAAATCAGATTTGGATATACCATTAATTCAAATCTTTAAACCCTTGAGTACAGTGACTTAACCCCTTTAGTACTCAACCATTAGAGTACGATCACTTAACCCTTTTAAAACGATGATATTCCATTAAGTGCGACCATATCGTACTCAAGGACTCCTCCTAACCCTCCAGTCACCTCACTCACCGACTTGACCCTCCAACCCCCCCACCCTCCAGCCTCACACTCCAACCTCACCCTCCAACCTCATCCTCCAACCTCCCCACCCTCCAACCTCCTCATCCTCCAACCTCATCCTCCAACCTCATCCTCCAACCTCACCCTCCAACCTCATCCTCCAACCTCACCCTCCAACCTCCTCATCCTCCAAATTTCTCAACCTTCTAACCCTGCAGTTACCTTACCGTTCAACCTCCTCCATCTGTTTGTCCTTCCTTCCTTCCTTCCTTCCTTCCTTCCTTCCTTCCTTCCTTCCTTCCTTCCTTCCTTCAGTCATTCCTTCGTTTTATATCACATTGTGCTACTTTTCCTTTTCTCCCTCCCTTACGGATCATTATGACAGGGAAGGAGGGAGGGAGGGAGGGAGGGAGGGAGGGAGGAGGGGAGGGAGGGAGGGAGGGAGGAGGGAGGAGGGAGGGAGGGAGGGGAGGGAGGGAGGGGAGGGAGGGAGGGTTAGGGGAGGAGGAGAAAGAGAGTGGTGGGAGAGAGGAAGGAGGGAATGGGGGGTATTGTGGGAGAGTGGGAAGGAAAAGAGGAGGGGAGAGGGAGAGAGGGGGTCAGGGGGAGAGAGAGAGAGAGAGAAGCAGGGAGAAGGGGAGGCAGGGAGAAAAGGAAGGAGGATTGGAGGAAGGGAGACATAGAGGCAGGGAGATAAGGAGACAGGGAGATAGGGAGGGAGAGGAAGGCAAAATATCAAGGTCTCCCTTAAACGCTCTGGGATTCTGAGGGAGAAGGAAGTGTGTTAGGGGTTTATTTTCGGGATTTTTCTGTTTTGAGATGGAGAAAGAGGGGGGGGAGGAGAGGGGGAGAGGGAGGAGAGGGAGGAAAGAAGGAATGAGAGACAAGAAGAAAGGGAGAAAAGAAAGGGGACAACATAAGAAAGAGAAACGGGGAAGGTAAGGAAGGATAGAGAGAGAGAGAGAGAGAGAGAGAGAGAGAGAGAGAGAGAGAGAGAGAGAGAGAGAGAGAGAGAGAGAGAGAGAGAGAGAGAGAGAGCGAGTAGGATTACCCACCAGTTCCCTAAAGACGGTTCCCTGTATTATAATAAGGGATGGTAAGGGTAAGAGGAAAAGGGGGAGATTTAGGATGGGAAAGAAGGTAAAAGGAGAGAAAGAGAGAGAGAGGGTGAGAGAAACGATGGAAGGGAAAGGAAGGAGTCACCTTACAAGACTAGACACCTTTTGTATGTGTGTGAATAGAAGAGCCCTGGGTGTCGTATCTCTCCTGTGGGGTGTAGATGCACTTTTGTATACGTGGTAGGAGAGTGTATCAGTTTTTCTACACCTTGACACACTCTCTTCCTCCTTACTTGATCCCTGTGTAGAGAGAGAGAGAGAGAGAGAGAGAGAGAGAGAGAGAGAGAGAGAGAGAGAGAGAGTCGTTTTATTGACACTAGAGAGAAAAATATATTTAGCAATGGATTCAACACACACACACACCTACACACACACACACACACACACACACACACACACACACATGGCATATACATGTTCTTATGTATATATTGACCTACCACTGGGTGTATTGTGTACTGTACTTTGGGTGTATGTAGTGTATGTCCGTGTATTTATATGTCGTGTTGTTTATGTATTTAAGGAACTCCTACTGTTGTTACTGTTATTTCTAGCTGTTACTTCTGTAATAGTGTTACTGTTTCTTTCTGATCCTACTGCTGCTAAACCCATTACTGTTACTGCTTCATTCACTCCTTTCTTTCTTTCTTTCTTTCTTTCTTTCTTTCTTTCTTTCTTTCTTTTTTCTTTCTTTCTTTCTTTCTTTCTTTCTTTCTTACTCTCCTGCTGCACACCTTATCTCCCCACAGGCAGGTAACCATGACGTACCTGGCACTGGTCTCGGGTCAGGTTCAGGTCAGGTCAGGAGGGTGAAGCACGGGGGGTCAAAGGTTAGTTTATGAGTTAAGTGAGAGGTGTGACGGGAGGAGTGTGTGAGGTGTGAAACTAATGGCACTCTGACACATATGACACTGATGGCACTCTGACACATATGACACTAATGGCACTCTGACACATATGACACTGATGGCACTCTGACACATATGACACTGATGGCACTCTGACACATATGATACTAATGGCACTCTGACACATATGACACTGATGGCACTGTGACACATATGATACTAATGGCACTCTGACACATATGACACTGATGGCACTCTGACACATATGACACTGATGGCACTTGACACATATGACACTAATGGCACTCTGACACATATGATACTAATGGCACTCTGACACATATGACACTGATGGCACTTGACACATATGATACTAAATGGCACTCTGACACATACGACACTGATGGCTAATTTCTGACACATAAGGCGACACTGATGGCACTCCTGACACATATGATACTAATACCCTGACACATATGAGATTGATGTAGCACTTGACACATATGACACTGATGGCACTCTGACACATATGGACACTGATGGCACTTCTGGACACATATATGATACTAATGGCACCTGACACATAAGTGATACTAATGGCACTCTGGACACATATGACACTGATGGCACTCTGACACATGCGACACAATGGCACTCTGACATATGACACTGATGGCACTCTGACACATATGACACTGATGGCACTCTGACACATATGACACTAATGGCACTCTGACACATATGATACTAATGGCACTTGGACACATATGACACTGGATGGCACTCTGACACATATGATACTAATGGCACTCTGACACATATGACACTGATGGCACTCTGACATATAAGTGACATTGATGGCACTCTGACACACATATGACACTGATGGCACTCTGACACATATGATACTAATGGCACTCTGACATACATATGACACTGATGGCACTTGACACATAAGGCCACTGATGGCACTGACAAGGAGGCACACTCAATGGCACTCTGGACACATACAGACACTGATGGCACTTTTGACACATATGACACTACGGCACTCTGACACATATGATACTAATGGCACTCTGACATATGATACTAATGGCACTCTGACACATATGACACTGATGGCACTCTGACACATAAGGATAATTAATGGCACTTGACACATATGACACTGATGGCACTCTGACATATGACACTGATGGTACCTGTATGACACTGACAGCACCAGAATACACACATATGACACTGATGGCACTCTGACACATATGACACTATGGCGCCTGACATATGATAATAATGGCACTTGACATACATGACACTGATGGCGCTCTGACACATATGATACTACGGCGCTCTGACACATGGCGACACTGATGGCGCTCTGACACATGATACTAATGGCGCCTGACACATATGACACTGATGCACTCTGACACATATGACACTGATGGCACTCTGACATATGACACTGATGGCACTTCACACATATGACACTGATGGCAATTGACACATATGATACTAATGGCACTCTGACACATATGATAAAGGCTAATGGTTTCCCACATACAGATTGATGGCGCTTGACACATATGATACTAATGGCGCTCTGACACATATGACACTGATGGCACTCTGACACATATGACACTGATGGCACTCTGACACATATGACACTGATGCACTGGAAGCATGACACTGATGGCACTCTGACACATACATGACACTTATATAATTCTGACACATATGACAATTAGATGGGTATACCTGACACATATGATACTATTTGACTTGACACATATGGCTAATTTATTACACTCTGACTATTATTATGACACTACTTGTACTCTGACACATAGTGATACTGATGGCGCCTGACATATGATAATTAATGGCGCTCTGATTAATATATGATGTACTAATGAAAGCTCTGACATATGACACTGATGCAGCTTGACACATACATGATACTAATGGCGCTCTGACACATATGACACTGATGGCACTCTGACACATATGACACTGATGGCACTCTGACACATATGACACTGATGGCACTCTGACACATATGACACTGATGGCACTCTGACACATGATACTAATGGCACTCTGACATATATGATACTAATGGCGTTTGACACATATGACACTGATGGCGCTCTGACACATATGATACTAATGGCGCTCTGACACATATGACACACTGATGGCGCTCTGACACATATGATAATACTAATGCAGCTCTGACACATATATGACACTGATGGCGCTCTGACATTATAGGCGACAATTGATGGCACTCTGACACATATGACACTGATGGCACTCTGACACATATGACACTAATGGCACTTGACACATAGCGATAATTAATGGCACTCTGACACATATGACACCACGGCACTCTGACACACATATGATACTAATGGCGCTCTGACACATATGACACTTTGATGGCGCTCTGACACATATGATACTAATGGCACTCTGACACATATGACACTGATGGCACTCTGACAATATATGACACTGATGGCACTCTGACACATATGACACTGATGGCACTCTCTGACACATATTATGACACTGATGGCACTCTGACACATATGACACTCACGGCACTCTGACACATATGATACTACTAATGCACTCTGACACATATGACAATTAATGGCACTCTGACACATATGATACTATGGCGCCTGACACATATGACACTGATGGCGCTCTGACACATATGATACTAATAATGGCACTCTGACATATGTATATGACATTGATGGCACTTCTGACACATATGACACTTTAAATGGCACTGACACATATGATAATTTAATGGCACTCTGACATATATGATAATTAATGGCGCCTGACACATATGACATTGATATGCTCTGACACATATGATACTAATGGCACTCTGATATATGGATACCATACTTGACACATATACACTGATGGCACGGACACATATGACACTGATGGCACTGACACATATGACACTGATGGCACTCTGACACATATACTGATGGCACCTGACACATATGACACTAATGGCACTTGACACATATGGCAATTTACGGCACTCTGACACATATGATACTTGATGGCATTCAATTTTGACACATATGACACTAATGGCACTCTGACACATATGACACTGATGGCACTCTGACACATATGACACTGATGGCACTCTGACACATATGACACTAATGGCACTCTGACACATGACACTGATGGCACTCTGACACATAAGGATAATTGATGGCTCTGACACATAGGCGACACTAATGGCACTCTGACACATATGACACTGATGGCACTCTGACACATATGACACTAATGGCACTTGACACATATGATACCAGGCAATTTCCACATATGACACTAACGGCACTCTTGACATATGACACTGATGCAATTCTGACACATATGACACTAATGGCACTCTGACACTATGACACTAATGGCACTCTGACACATATGACACTGATGGGCACTTGACACATATGACACTAATGCACACTCTGACACATATGACACTGATGCACTCTGACACATATGACACTGATGGCACTCTGACACATGACACTAATGGCACTCTGACATATGACACTGATGGCACTTCTGACACATATGACACTGATGGCACTCTGACACATATGATATTAATGCACTCTGACACATATGACACTGATGGCACTCTGACACATATGACACTGATGGCACTCTGACACATAAGGAGAGAATAATTAACCACTTGACACATAAGTGACACTTGATGGCACTTCTGACACATATATACTCATGGCACTCTGACACATATGATACTAATGGCACTCTGACACATATGATAATTAACGGCACTTGACAATATATGGACATTGATGGCACTCTGACACATATGACACTAAATGTAATTTGACACAAAAGTGACACTAATGGCACTCTGACACATATGACACTGATGGCACTGACACATATGATAATTAATGGCACTCTGACACATATGGAGCAAACACGGGCGCTCTGACATATGACACTGATGGCACTCTCTGACACATATGATACTAATGGCACCTTCTGGATGACATGACACTGATGGCATCTGACACATATGATACTAATATAATTTGACACATATGATACTAATGGCATACTGACACATATGATACTAATGGCACTCTGACACATATGATACTAATGGCAATTGGACACATATGACACTAATGGCAATTTGACACATATGACACTGATGGTAATTTGACATATATGACATAATTAAGGCAATTTGACACATATGATACTAATGGCACTTTGACATATGACACTTAATGGCACTTTGGTATATATGACACTAATGGCACTCTTGACACATATGCGATACTAATGGCCACTGACATATGACACCCTGACATATATGACACTAATGACACTATGGCATATCTGGCTTACTGACAGTGACAATCTTGATACTTTATATACAGAGTAGGTGATGTAGGGTATAAGTGTAGGGTGTAGGGAGGAGGTGTAGGGGAGGGTGTAGGGGAGGGTGTAGGGGAGGGTGTAGAGGGAGGGAGGTGTAGGGGAGGGGTGTAGGGAGGGGTGTAGGGAGGGTGTAGGGGAGGGTGTAGAGGAGGTGTAGGGAGGTGTAGGGGAGGTGTAGGGAGAGGTGTAGGGGAGGGTGTAGGGGAGGGTGTAGGGGAGGGGTGTAGGGAGGGTGTAGAGGAGGTGTAGGGAGGGGTGTAGGGAGGGTGTAGGGAGGTGTAGGAGGGGTGTAGGGAGGAGGGTGTAGGGAGGTGTAGGGAGGGTGTGGGAGGGTGTAGGGAGGGTGTAGGGGAGGTGTATGTAGGAGGTGTGGGGGAGGGTGTAGGGGGAGGTGTAGAGGAGGTGTAGGGGAGGTGTAGGGGAGGGTGTAGGGGAGGGTGTAGGGGAGGGTGTAGGGAGGGTGTAGGGGAGGGTGTAGGGGAGGGGTGGGGGAGGTGTAGGGGGAGGGGTGTGGGGAGGGGTGTAGGGGAGGGGTAGGGGAGGGGTGTAGGGGAGGGTGTAGGGGGAGGTGTAGGGGAGGTGTGGGGAGGGTGTAGGGAGGGGTGTAGGGGAGGGTGTAGGGAGGGTGTAGGGAGGGTGTAGGGGAGGTGTAGGAGAGGGTGTAGGGAGGGTGTAGGGAGGGTGCAGTGGAGGGTGTGGGAGGGTGTAAGGAAGGGTGTAAGGGGAAGGTATAAGGGAAGGGTGTAAGAGAGAGTGTAGGGAGGTGTAGGGAGGGGTGTCAGCACCACAATAGGGGCAGGTCGTGGTAGTGTCAGGATGAAGGATCAGTGGGATGATGGCTGAATCCTCCACGGTTATGCCCCCTCACCCCTGACGCCTCCCCCTCTCTCTCTCTCTCTCTCCACACACACACACACACATACACACACACACACACACACATGTTATATCTATCTTATATATGTCCTACTGTGTGTGTGTGTGTGTGTCGGAATGGTGTGTACATAAACACGTACACGCTCACGACTCATACAAGACTCATTAAGGCAGAACGCAATTTGATCTCCTCACCTCCCCCCTCTCCACCTCCCTCTCCCTCCTCCCCCTTTGGAAAACACCAACTGGACAAAACACTATATAATTGAGAGATAGTGAAGAGAGATAAGAGGAGACAAGGTGGTGAGAAAGGGAGAGAGAGAAAGGGTGTAGAGAGGGGGAGGGGGAGGTGAGAGGAAGGGAGGGAGGGAGGAGGGAGATATCAGACGATCCATCAAATGACAGACGAACCTGAGAAGACATATTTCACCTCCCTCCCTACCCTTCCTCCTACCCTTCCCCTCCTTCCCCTCCCTCCCCCCATTAAACTCCCCTTCATCAGCATATGCAATAAAGACAAAATGCAGCTTTTATACACACCTACCAAGCAGTCATATATGCATTATTTATATCAACACACAACTAAATGAAGGGAAATTATAGGTAAAGCTATCTCACTATCTCACTATCTCTCTATCTCTAATATTACCATCATAAGTAATGGACACATTGTATATGAAAGGGAAATGTTTATGTATATTCGTGTTAATTAATGTAAGGTAAAGTAAGGAACACCTGAAGAGCATGTTTATTCATGAGTGTGTGTGTGTGTGGGGGTGGTGTGTGTGTGGGGGGGTGTGGGGGGTGTGTGTGGGGGTGTGTGTGTGTGGGTGTGTGTGTGTGTGTGGGGTGTGTGTGTGTGGGGGGGTGTGTGTGGGGTGTGTGTGGTGTGTGTGTGTGTGTGTGTGTGTGTGTGTGTGTGTGTGTGTGTGTGTGTGTGTGTGTAATATATTATACCGCATACTGGCCACTTGTTTTGTACACACACACACACACACCACACACACTCAATCAATTTAATATAAAAAATCACTTAGTGTATGGCGTTCGATTTTATTTTTATTTACATATTTCAAAAACCAACCCAACCCCAACCCACAACCCAACCCAACCCAACCAACCCAACCCAACCAACCCAACCCAACCCAACCCAACCCAAAACAGTAAGATAGCAAAAGAATTGTTATTCATAATTAATTACATAAAAAATATGAGCTGTATTATTCTCGTTATTTCTTTTGTTTTTGCATAGATTATTTTTATTGTTTGTCCAGTGATCGTATCAAAAACAGGCGAATAATTGGCTTTAGTAACTGTTTGTGTCTTGTGTGTGTATGTATGTATGTATGTATGTATGTATGTATGTATGTATGTATGTATGTATGTATGTATGTATGTATGTAAGTCGACACCTGATACTCACTGGCCTCACCTGACACACCTGAGACTCACTGGCCTCACCTGACACACCTGAGCACTGGCCTCACCTGACTCACCTGAGACTCACTGGCCTCACCTGACACACCTGAGACTCACTGGCCTCACCTGACACAGAGACTCACCTGTGGAACCTTGAGAGGAACATGGCAGGTGTTAGTCTTACTATAATGAGGCCCTGCACTCCACCTGACCCGGGATGGAGGGAGGGAGGAAGGAAGGAGGAGGAGGAAGGAAAGGAGGAGGGAGGAAAGGAAGGAGGGAGGAAGGGAGGGAGAGGACTAAGGGAAGTAAAGAAAAAGGGATGGAGAGTCGGGAAGGAATGAAGGGAAGGAAAGGGAAGGGAAGGAAAGGAAGGAAGGAGGTAGGTAAGGAAGGAGAAAGGAAGGAGGGTCGGGAGGATGAAAGGGAAGGAAAGGAAAGGAAGGAAAGGAAGGAAGGAGGTAGGTAAGGAAGGAGAAAGGAAGGAGGGTTCGGGAGGGATGAAAGGGGAAGGAAGGGAAAGGAAAGGAAGGAAGGAGGTAGGTAAGGAAGGAGAAAGGAAGGAGGGTTCGGGAGGGATGAAAGGGGAAGGGAAGGAGAGGAAAGGAAGGAAGGAGGTAGAGTAAGGAAGGAGAAAAGGGAGGAAGGGTCTGATAAAGAGGGGAAGGAGAAGTAGAGAGGATGAAGGACGGACAGGGAGAATGAGGAAGGTAAAGAAGGGAGAGAGAGAGAGCCCCGACCTGCTAATCAACACACCACACCACCGCCAACAACACCCACAAAAATAACAATAAAAAAAAAACACCAACACCACCAACCCAAGAGAGACGAATACCTCCTTCTTCACCTCACACATACTGTCACAACACCTCCTCCTCCTCCTCTCCCTCCCCCTCCTCCTTCCTCTTCTTCCTCCTCCTCTCCTCTCCTCCTCCTCCTCCTCTCAAACATAAACACACAAGGAGGAGGAGGATATATTTTCTCCCATATAAGAACGACCTCCAATGAAGTCCCAAGGATCTCTGGTTTGTCTACATTATAGTCACCAGACACAAGGTAGTGGTGTGTGTGTGTGTGTGTGTGTGTGTGTGTGTGTGTGTGTGTGTGTGTGTGTGTGTGGGGACAGCTATAGTTCTGCTGACGATGAAGTATGGCTATCTGGTGTACGTGACTGAATGTAAAGTGATTTCTTGTTCCACACACACACACACACACACACACACACACACACACACACACACACACACACACACACACTACCCAACACTGCTTACTTACTTACTCTCCTCTTGCATGTAGTAAAGAAGAATATTTCTCTATGATATTAACCTAGGATAATCAACCTTACGATAACAGGTAACACAGGTGGGATAACACTATAATCCCCCACCTGTTTAGTTCCCAGAGATCCAAAAAATATAAATAAATCAAGAAATTCAACTAAAAAATTTTACTTTAAATAAACTATATTAAAAAATTAAAAGAATTATTTTAATATAATAATTTTCTTTCGATTTTAAGTTTATTTTATAGATAGATAGATAGATAGATAGATAGATAGATTGATAGATAGATAGATAGCTAGATAGATGAAAACCAAATTATATTAAATAATAAAAATAGCAAATTAGGGGGATAGAAAAATGCGTAATAAAAGGTACCAAGAAAACATGAGATAAATAAGAGTGAATAGAAAGAGACTAAGGTAACGAAAAATAATAACAAAAACGTAAATAAACAGTGGAATTGGGAGAAAAACGACAATAATAACAATTAAAAGAAAAGGTAATAAAAATTATGAAAGGAGGAATGAATAGATAAGAGAGAGAGAGAGAGAGAGAGAGAGAGAGAGAGAGAGAGAGAGAGAGAGAGAGAGAGAGAGAGAGAAATACATGACAGGGAAAACACACAAGAAATGGAGAAACGAAGAAAGAATGTTAGTGAAGATAAGAAACAATGATTCAACGATAACAATAACGAAGAGAGAGATAGAGAGACGACAACAATAATAAATAGAAAGAGGTGAGTAAAAAAAAATACGATAACAGGAGCGAAAAAAGAAGAAGGAAAATATACAATAACAGGAGTGAAAAGCAAGCGAGAAAAGAGATGATAATAATAACGAATAGAGAGAGAGAGAAAGAGAGAGAGAGAGATGGGAGGAAGGGAGAAGGAGAGGAGGGGTGGAGAAGGGTAGGGGAGAAAGAAAGAAGAGAGGGGAGGAGGAGAAAGGAAGAGGAGGAGAGGAAGGGAAGAGAAAGGAAGGGGAGGAGGGGAGAGAAGGATAGGTGGGTGGAAGGAGGGGTTTGAGGGGATGTAGGAGGGGGTAGAGGGGGGGAGGGGGAAGAGAAAGGGAGGAGGGAGAGGACGGGTGGGGGGAGAGGGGAGGAGGAAGAGAGGGGAAGAGAAGGGGAGGAGGGGAGAGGAGGAGAAGACGGGTGGGGGAGAGGGGGGAGAGAGGGGAGGAGGGTGACACATGAATGATTGTGACAACTTTAGTAATTAATCATGATACAACGGACGTCACTCAGCTGTAGAGATCAGGTGACGGTAGGAGACCAGGGTGACGGTAGGAGACCAGGATGACGGTAGGAGACAAGGGTGACGGTAGGAGACAAGGGTAGCGGTAGGAGACCACAGACGGTAGGAGACCAGGGTGACGGTAGGAGACCGGTAGGAGGCTAGGTGACGAGACGGTGACGGTAGACCAGGTGACGGTAGGAGACCTAGGAGACCAGGGTGACGGTAGGAGATCAAGGTGACGGTAGGAGACAAGGGTAACGGTAGGAGACCAGGGTGACGGTAGACCAGGTTGACGGTAGGAGGGTGACGGTAGGAGACCAGGGTGACGGTAGGAGATCAAGGTGACGGTAGGAGACAAGGGTAACGGTAGGAGGCCAGGTGACGGTAGGAGATCAAGGTGACGGTAGGAGATCAAGGGTGATGGTAGAGACCAGGGTAGGAGACCATTTGACGGTAGGGAGTCCAGGGTGACGGTAGGAGATCAAGGTGACGGTAGGAGATCAAGGTGACGGTAGACCAGGTGACGGTAGGGTGACGGTAGGAGACGGTAGGAGATCAAGGTGACGGTAGATCAAGGGTGGTGGTAGGAGACCAGGATGACGGTAGACCAGGGTGACGGTAGGAGACCAATCAACTGTAGCGATTGTTAGTCTCTCTCTCTCTCTCCTGTCTGTCACTCCTGGAACACAAAGACATCTGTATCTGTTGTCTGTACTCTGCCTCTGTGTGTGTGTGTGTGTGTGTGTGTGTGTGTGTGTGTGTGTGTGTGTGTGTGTGTGTGTGTGTGTGTGTGTGTGTGTGTGTGTGTGTGTAGGTCCAATAGCTGCCTGCTGTAGGTGGGTGGGTGGGTGGAGGGAAGGTGGGCTGGGTGGGAGGAGGGGCTGGGTGGGGAGGGAGGGGCTGGGTGGGGAGGGGGCTGGGTTAAATATGCAGCACACACAAGTCACTTTCTCCCACAACAGACGAAACCTTGTCTGTTTCGCGGTGACAAACAGAGCTCCATTGTCTGTTGGGAGTTAACGGGAATAACAGGAGGTGGTGGTTCATTTATCTGCAAGGGGTTAACGGGAAGGGAATACTGTTGGTTTATCTATTATATCTGTTAAAGGGATACTGTTGGTTGTTTATTAAAGTATATTAACGGGATACTGTTGTTTTGTGTCTGTTAACAGGTATTGTGAGCTACCATAACTTACCTGGATTTTAAGATAATTAAGGATTTACCTGTTAAGAATGGACACCTCTTTACATAGTTGTCTAATGTACTCGCTCCTACACGCACACGTTACCCACATACACACACGTCTTCACATGCCTTTACGTACACACGCTCACACCTCAAATACACACACACACACATACACACACGTTCCCACATACACACACGTCTTCACAAATTCACAGGTAAGTCCAAATCAACAGGTAAGTCCTAATACACAGGTAAGTCCAAACACACAGGTAAGTCCTAATACACAGGTAAGTCCAGCTAAGTCAAAAACACACAGGTAAGTCCAGCTAAGTCCAACCTTGAGGAAGATTAAGTCCTAAAATAGTCCGAAGTATCGAGTCTGTTTAAGAGGAAAAATATCACACCAATACTTCACCTGTGTTGACGTGGGTCCTTGATTGCAGGTAAAAGTTTATTATTGATACCGATCTCGAACCTAAGCATAACATGGAGAGAGAGAGACAGGCAGACAGACAGACAGACAGACAGACAGACAGAGAGACAGACAGACAGACAGAGAAAATGAGATTAAGCAGAACCCACACGAGACGAAATCCAATTATATACCCACCTACTGTATCCACCTTGTGTACCCACCTCGTCGCCATGCCGGGCCACAAGCTTCGTCATTAGGAGGTCCTACTTGAAACTTGTATCTGTGGATGTTGGTTACCCTCGAGTTATTGCTGCTGCTGCTTGAAGGGGACCTACCACTACCACGATCATCACTACCACAATTACTACTACCATCACCACTATCACCGTTACCATCATCACCATCACTACTACTACTACTACTGCTAATGCCACTACTACTACTACTACTACTATTACCATAACTACCACCGCCAGTCTACAGCAGGGACAGCAGAAAAAGCAGGAGCAGAAAAGCAGACTCAGACAGGAAATTGCAACAAGCTACAAGTCAGACAACTATTTGGCAGAATGTACGCGTATGAGGGGTATAATGGCTGTTGATTGGTCAATTGGTGTTCATGTTACGTATCAATCTAACCTAAACTAACCTAAATCTAACGTAACCTAAACCTGAGTTAACTTAACCTAATCTAAACGAATGGGACTCTACCAAATAGCAACCACCGCCCATCCTCCACACCCTACCCCACCCACCCCACCCTCCCACCCCACCCTCCCCACCCACCCGCCGCCGTCAAATCATAAGAAGCTGAAGCCATGATAGAAGGTTTGTTGACACACACGCCCCAGCCACTGTGCTTAGCGGACCTCGGAGCTGTCGTGAAGTATTCTGGTCAAACATGGGTTGTGTTATCGTTCCGTGGGGCGAGTATTTTGCCGTGATTCAGCATGTGGGCGTTAGAGGTCACTTAGCATAATGATACAACAGTAATCAGGTGTATTGCCAAGACGCCGACGACTAATCAGGTGTATTGCCAAGACGCCGACGACTTTGCCTTTACCCCCCCACCCCTCCCTCCGAGAGTCAGAGGTGGGGAGGGAGGTGAGGGTGTGAAGGGAGGGTGGGGAGGGAGGATGAGGAGGGGGTGGAGGGAAGAATTGATGAGGGAGGTGTGTGGGGGAGGGGTGTGTGGGGAGGGGTGTGTGGGGAGGGATGGAGGGGTGTGTGGGGAGGTGTGTGGGGAGGTGGAGGGTGTGTGTGGGGAGGGTGGGGGTGAGAGGAGGGGATGTACCTGGAGGATTGGTAGTCACACTCTTCTCCTCTTTATTCTAACTTGTGAGTCTTTGTGAGGATGATGAGTCTTCCCGTTGTCTTTCTAGTAATCGTTTTTTTTTCTGTTTTAATTTTTATCCCTCTTTTTTCGGGGGAGGGGGAGAGGGAGGGAGGGATTACCTGATGATTAGGTAACTTAAGATTAAACTCTAATTCTAACCTAACCTAACCTAACCTAGCACAACCTAACCTAACCTAACCAAAACTAATCTTAACCTAATCTAACTCTAATCTACCCTAAGGTTTAATCTACAGGTGAAATATGCTAAGGGAAGGGGAGGGAGGGAGGGAGGCAGTTAATCATCAGGGTAATTCTGTTTTCTTTTCATGTTTTAAAAAGACGAAATAATCACAGACACGATTTTATTTTCAGTGATTAAAATGTGTTTGTTTGTTTTGTTTTTTTGCTTTGTTTTCTTTACCTGAGTGAGGAGGAACGTCAGGTAGTAAGAGTTTTATGTTATTGTTATTATTGTTGTTGATTTGAAGTTATTTGTTTTTTTGTTTTTTTCATTCTTTGTTCTCTGGCTTCTTCCCTCTTGTCTCTTACCCTTGCCCCATTACCTACCCCTGCCCGTGCCTTACCCCTTGCCCGTGCCTTACCCCTTGCCCGTGCCTTACCCCTTGCCCGTGCCTTACCCCTTGCCCGTGCCTTACCCTTGCCCCGTGCCTTACCCTTGCCCGTGCCTTACACTTGCCCGTACCCTACCCTTTGCCCCATCTCCTGTTTCCTATTCCCGTGTCTCATAGCCCCTTCTCTCTCCCATGACCACCTCAGTTACACACACACACACACACACACACACACACACACACACACACACACACACACACACACACACACACACACACACACACAGGTGGCAGAGGGAAGAAGTCATCAATGAAGTTGGTGGCTCTTGGTGTCAAGTCTGAGAGTGAGTATGAGTGTTAGTAGAGGCAGCATCAACGTCCAGTGGGTGGGGGTGGAGAGAGAGTGACTACACTATTCATCGCCGAGTAGCCAGTGTCAGATTAGCGTCTCAGTCACGTGCTGCCCCGCGAGATTGGGGAAAGTCAAACCCTTTTCAGGGGATGAGGGGAAAATGGGAAGGATGGGGTTGTAGATGGGTGGGTAGAAGGGAAGAATGTACGGGGGGAGGATGATGGGGGAGTGAGGGAGGGAGAGTAAAGGAGCCCTCGACTCTCTGTTTGCAAAAATGGGGTGGGGTGGGGAGGGTGGGGGAGGGGTGGGGAGGGGTGGGGAGGAGGAGGAAGAGGAAGAGGAGCCAGTTAACCTTTTTGGAAGTGAGGGAAATATTTTTAGCGTGAGGAAAGGGAGAAGGATTTGATTATCAGCTAAGGGGAAAATAGGGTGGGTAAAGAAGCAAAGATGATGAAGAGGAGACTCATGCTGCTTGGGTTGAAGGAGGAGGGAAGAAGGAGGAAGAGAGTAGGAGGAGGAGAAGGAGGAGGAGGAGGAGGAAGAAGAGGAGGAGGAGGAGGAGGAGGAGGAGGAGGAAGAGTAGTAGTAGTAGGAGGAGGAGGGAGAGGAGGGAGAGGAGCACTTGGCCCTCTCATCCGTCAGCAGGGCCGGACACCTCAAGCGTAGGGGTCGAGGGTGAAGGAGGAGTGATAGCGATCTGGTCGTGGCGTCCCAGATCACACACACACACACAAGAGACTGCTACTTGGCCTACTGGCGGAACACTCTCTCTCTCTCTCTCTCCTGTTCCTCTCTCAACTCCTCCTTTTCCTCCTTCACGAACTCCCCACTATTCTTCTTTCCTCCTATTCCCCCTCCTTTACTCCTTCCTTTACTCCTGCTCCTACTTCTCCTCCTCTTCCTCCACCTAAAATTACCCTCCTCCTCCTCCTTCTATTCCCCATCTTCCTCCTATTCTTCCTCCTATCCATTCACTCATCTCCATCTTTCCCTTTCCTCATCATCTTCCCCCTTTATCAATTTCCATCCTTCCTCCTCCTCCTCCTCTTCCTCTCCTCCTATGGTGAATTATGTGTCGACGCTGACTGTGACGTTTACACACCGTGACCAATCGCAACACGACTTTCGGGCGGCGACGCAGGCCATTGGCTGAGCCTTTACGAAGAGGGGGAACACGTATAAAAGGGGAGAAGAGGGGGAAATGGGAAGAGGAGGAAGAGGGAAGAAAAAGAGGGGAGTAAAATAAGAGGAAGAGAATATGGGGAAGACAAATTATAGGAGACGAAAAAAAAGGGGGAAAGGGAAGGAAGAGAAGGGGTAGGGAGAAGAGAGGAGAGGATGAAAAATGGATAAAGGGTTCAAAAAGGGTGAAAGTAAAGAGAAAGGAATAAGAGAGGGTAAATAACAAAACACGAATAGAGGGAAGTAGTAGAAAGAATAAGAGAGAAAACGAAAAAAAAAAAAGAGATATATCATAAAGAGAAGAAAGAAAGGGGTATGAGAGAGGTGATGATAATGATAAAGGGGTAAAACGAAGAGAGTGGGTATGGGAGAATAAGGAGGAGAGGAAGGGGAAGAAGGGGAAAGGAGGGAAGAGAAGAGGGGGAGGGAGAAGGAAAGGTGGGAGATTATTCTAGAGAGAGAGAGAGAGAGAGAGAGAGAGAGAGAGAGAGAGAGAGAGAGAGAGAGAGAGAGAGAGAGAGAGAGAGAGAGAGAGAGAGAGAGAGAGAGAGAGAGAGAGACCCACTGATGGTACAAATCCCTTCCTTGATGGGTGTCACGGAGCCCTTCAGATGCAGACCAGCAAGGGTGATCTAGGGATTGATGGTGGGGATTGATGGTGGGGATTTATGGTGGGGGATTGGTGGTGGGGATTTATGGTGGGGGATTGATGGTGGGGGATTTATGGTGGGGGATTTATGGTAGGGATTTATGGTGGGGCATTGATAGTAGGGATTGATATTGAGGATTGATGCTGGGGGGATTAATTTCACGTTTACGCATCTAAGTTCTTCCTTTATATACGCATCAAAATCAATCATACGCATCTGTGGGAATTAACGCAGGAAATCTTTGAGAATCCATTTATTGTGTCATAGCTTAAGTGATTCTGGCGTATATAGTTATTACCAGTTGTGGGGGAATTAGCGTAAGGGACTTGGGAGAACAGACCGCTGAGTGGCAGGAAGGAAGAGATGATTTGTCACGGAGGAGGAGGAGGAAGAGGAGGAGGAAGAAGAGGAGGAGGAGCAGGAGGAGGAGGAGGAGGAGGACGAATAGGAAGAGGTGGAGGAGGGGTGATGACAGATGACTCTCTCCATGATAACTTGTTCGTAATAGCCAACAGTTGAACCTAATGGACGTCACCACGGACAACCCGGAGCTGCCAAGGACGTTTAGGTTACTACGGACACACACACCCAGACTACCACGGACGCCCAAACCACTTCGTAATATTCCTACTACTACTAAAATTATCGTTACTATCCTCTACAAGGTTGGACAGAAAGACAGACAGACAGACAGACTTGACAGACAGACAGACAGATAGCCTTGACACCTCACTACCATCTGACACTGTCCTAGATACCAAGACCTCGCTGGTTACCTACTGAAGAAGTAGTAGTAGTAGTAGTAGTAGTAGTAGTAGTAGAGGAGGGAGGAGGAGGAGTGTATGAGACAGCTACCCCTCCTTCCCTCCTTCTTTCCCTCCCTCCTTCTCTCCCTCCTTCTCTCCCTCCCTCGGTCACGCGCCGGGGGCCACCTAATACATCATTATTATCAGACCGCCCCTCACCACCACGCCCACGCCCACAAACCACGCCTATATTAACACTCACCCCCCTCTTACTCACCTACACTCACGCCCATAATGTGACCACCACCACCACCTAGGTAACCGCGCCCACAACACCAATTCTCACACCCTCATGGCACGCCCACACCCACGCCCACACAAACAACACCTTTCTTACTGCTATACCCATACTAGTGGTTAAGTATGTGTATGACTATATATGTGTGTATACTGTGGGTGTATAGACGATTTCCTGTGATCAGCTGGTGTATGTATGTATGTATGTATGTATGAATGTATGTATGTATGTATGTATGTATGTATGTATGTATGTATGTATGTATGTGTGTATGTATGTATGTATGTATGTATGTATGTAATGTCTCAGTTGATGCTGATAGATATGCTTAGATCCAGAAAGACAACACAGACAGACAGACAGGCAGACAGATAGACAGACAGACAAGCAGACAGACAGACTGATAGACAGACAGACAGACAGACAGACGCTCCCGGGTAAAAATACACACAAGAAAGTGACAGACAGTCGATAAAATAATCCAGAGGGAAAAAAATAAACCAACTTTTTTTAATATATTCATAAATATTACCTGACAAAATAGACCCCCGGGGGAAAAAATAAATAAATATAAAAATTCACGTAAAAATCTCACTTTTTTTCCCCAACAAGGGAAAAAAATCAGGGAAAATATATGAATTAAAGATTGAGTCTAGGGAAAAAAATGAAAGCTGTAATTGGAAGGCGAAAAAGGATAACGTGCTTGGGATTATCTTGTGAGTGACAATTTTATATATAGCATTTGGAGATTATTTCTTTATTTTCTTTCTTTCTTTCTTTCTTTCTTTCTTTCTTTCTTTCTTTCTTTCTTTCTTTCTTTCCTTCTTTCTTTCTTTCTTTCTTTATTTTCTTTCTTTCATTCTTTCTTTCTTTCTTTTTTCTTTCTTTCATTCTTTTCTTTTTTCTTTCTTTCTTTCTTTCTTTTCTTTCTTTCTATGGGGGTTAACAAATTTAGTACATACGATAATTACACAAATAAAATAAAATAAATTACCCTGGACGTAATTGATAAACAATATAGTAATTTAATATACATAATTTATTAATAATTTTCAATGATTTAGATGATGATAATATTTGTTTTATTATGTCGATTTTTAAGTCATAATTATCTAATCTATAACAAATTATATCATGAATAATTATTAATAATCTTGATCATCTGCATACGAATAATAATAATAATAATAATAATAATAATAATAATAATAATAATAATAATTTCAGTAAGTTATGTATTTAGTTTTGCTGATAATAATTTCCAAGTAACAAATATACCTTAAGAGAGAGAGAGAAAGAGGGAGGAGGGGGAGAAGAGGAGGAGGAGGGGAGAGAGAGAGGAGGAGGAGAGGGGAGAAGAGGAGAAGAGGAGAGTGTTGGAAAGGCCATAACATCGCTATCTTAGGTCACTGGTCACGCTGAGGAGCCATTACTCTCCCCTCACCTCCCCCCCCCACCCTTTATTCTCCCTCCCTCCATTACACACCCTCAACTCTCTCTCTCTCTCTCCATCACTCCCCTTATAACCCATCCTCCCCCTCCTCTCACTCCCCTCTCACTCCTCCCCCTCTCACCTCCTCTCACCCCTCTCCCCTCCCTCTCACCCCTCCCTCTCACCCCCTCCCTCTCACCCCTCCTCCTCCCCTCCCTCTCTCCCCTCCCTACCCTCTCTCCCCACAGCATCTCTCAGTCTCTCCTTTTTTGTCTCGCACTTCTCTCTCATTTTCCTTCTTCCTTGTATTTGTGTCTCATTCTCTTGTCTCTATTATCTCTCCCTTTCCCTTTGGGGTTCCTTCCTCTCCCTCCTCCTCTCACTCTCTCCCTCCTTGTTTCTCCCTCACCCCTTCCTCCCTACCTGTCCACTGAACCCTCACTCACTACTGTGTCCTTCACCCCATACACAAATTACAGGTAATTCTACACCTGTTCTTTACCTCCTCCTCCACCAATCACTACCCTTCCTCCTCCTCCACCAATCACTCACCCCTTCCTCCTCCACTAATCACTACCTCCTCCTCCTCCACCAATCACTACCCTCCTCCTCCACCAATCACTACCCTCCTCCTCCTCCACCATCCTACCCCTTCCTCCTCCACCAATCACTACCCCTCCTCCACCACCTCTTCCTCCTCCTCCTCAACCATTAACCGTGACCAAACGATGGCAGATAACGAGGGGGAAACGAAGGAAATAATAGGAAATAGGAATAAAGGAAACCAACTCGGAATAACATGTCTCAAAGGAGAGAGAGAGAGGTAATAGGTTAACGCTAGCCATTACCAAGGTCAATTTATCAATATACCTGGGTGGAGGGGGAGGGGTGTGTAGGGGGAGGAGGGGTGATGTGGGGGGAGGAAGGTGATGTAGGGAGGAGGGGTGTTTAACAAATATCTCGTCGTGTGTGTGTGTGTGTGTGTGTGTGTGTGTGTGTGTGTGTGTGTGTGTGGGTGTGTGTGTGTGTGTGTGTGTGTGTGTGTGTGTGTGTGTGTGTGTGGTGTGTGTGTGTGTGTGTGTGTGTGTGTGTGTGTGTGTGTGTGTGTGTGTGTGTGTGTGGTGTGTGTGTGTGTGTGTGTGTGTGTGTGTGTGTGTGTGTGTGTGTGTGGGTGTGTGTGGGTGTGTGTGTGTGTGTGTGTGGGAGGGTAGATGTAATAATAATAGTAATATTAATAATAATAATAATAATATAATAATAATAATAATATTAATAATATTGATAATAATAATAAACGGTTTATTAATAAAGTTGCAGCAGGTGGCTGAAAATATACAAACTTTCATGCGATTTAGACATAATGATATGTGTTGAATACATTTACAGGGCTGTACAGTACATAAATCAGGAGTTGTTTATTATTTTAACAATAGAAGGGATGGTGCTGTTCTTATATCTATCAGTGCGGGCTCTTTTGGGCTGAATTTTGTTGTAGTGGCGGACTGCGTGAGGTGGGCGGGGGACTACAGGTGGCAGTAGGCGGCGATGACGAGGATGGTGCAGTATTCCACTACCAAACCCTGCTAGTGCGTGGTGGTGGAGGTCACTGAGGGATCACCCTATCTCGACATAATAGAGCCACAGGAGCCATACATAACTCACATATTATGGTCATCCAACCCAAATATATCATACACCTCTATCATCCGAGTATCATTCATTACCTTTGTTACCTATTTCTACCTGAGACAATTAATTAGCATGATTAAAACTCAGTTGAAAAACCCTAACACAATATATTTCTACTAAAACAAAATCATTTATGGGTATATTTCAAGTCATAATATATTTCATTTAATAATAAGAGAATATAGTTCACGTTAGTATGTGATGCGAATAATATTAAGGGAAATATTGCTGTTGGTAATATCGAAACAGTTTCTAAATTTAAAGGGACAAGTCATGGTAAACTATCCTGCGTTATATCCTGTTGTTTACCATGATAACATAACAGGTCATTGTAGAAGGTCTGTATTTGAAGTTAGTTACATCAATAAACAAGTAATATTTTAACATTACCGAGGTGTTAAATTAATAAACAAAGGAAGAAATAATAATTTAACCTGTACTAAATCTGTAATAGGAATCATTACTGCATGAAATAATTTAACCTTTGACCTTCAGAAGACAGGTCACGTGAAGTAAACAATGGGTCAATAGACAAATTAATGAAGGGAAAAAAAATAAGAAGAAATCTGCAGGTTTTTGTTTTAGACGTAAATAAAAGACATAACAAACATGACCTTAATTACAGGTCACTAACAACAACAACAACAACAACAACAACAACTACAACAACAACAACAGCAACAACTACAACAACAACAAAAGGATAAATAGTAATAAAAAATTTCAACATGTCAGAAAAATTGGTAAAATAATATTGTGAATTGTTGTGGAAAAAAAAATAAAAAAAAATAAAAATAAATTACCTGATACAACATAAAGTTAGTAGAGTGTGTGTGTGTGTGTGTGTGTGTGTGTGTGTGTGTGTGTGTGTGTGTGTGTGTGTGTGTGTGTGTGTGTGTGTGTTGACTAAAATTGAAATTGTATGAGTAACTTAGTTGACTGACTGACTGGCTGACTTACTAGCTGAGAGGAATAACTGACTCTTTAGCTGACAGTCTGACTCTTTGGCTGACGCAGTTGGCTGATTCTGTGACCTCTGGGATGACAAATGTGGCTGGCTCTCTGAACTGACTGACTGGTTTACTGGCTGGCTGACTGAGTGACTGAATGGCTGGTTGACTTGCTGACTGACTGACTGACTGACTGACTGACTGGCTGGCTACACTGTTTTGTTTTGGAGGAAAAGGAGGAGGAAGGAAGAGGAGGAGGAGGGATGTGAAGGGGAGGGAGGAGGATGAAGGGGGGAGGAAGAAGGGGAGGGGAGGGGAGGGGAGGGAGGGGGAGGAGGAGGAGGAGGAAGGACTCTAAGAGCTTTGTCTTTAAGGGCTTGTTGACTGAATAACTCTTTCTGTATGACTGACAGATTCATCATGGTGGGCGTAGGTGAGAGTAAGTGGATGTGGGCTGTGTAGGTGGGCGTGAGTATGTATGGGGAGTAGGGGTGTGTGTTAGTGTGTGTGTGTGTGTGTGTGTGTGTGTGTGTGTGTGTGTGTGTGAAGCAAAGACAATAACTATTCTTACACCACCACAACAACAACAAACAAACAAACAAACAAACAAACAAACAAACAAACAAACAAGACAATAAAAACACAGACTAAAAACACATTGAATAAATAATCGTGTTTTTCTTTCACAAATTTTAACTATCTCTTAACTACCTGATCATTAAGTAGTTAAAACCACCTCTAACTACCATCACAGTGTCAAACCAAGATCTGTATAATTCATATCATTAGTGAGAATTTATGTATATCTATGTATACTTAAAATACCTATGTATAATTCATATCATTAGTGAGAATTTATGTATATCTATGTATACTTAAAATACCTATGTATATGGTGGATTTAATGTGGAACTGGGATTAATTATTTGTAAAGAGAAGAGAAGAGAAGAGATAATGTGGCAGGTAAAGAGAGGAAGAAGAGTAACATGATAATTAGTACAGGTAAACGAAAGAGAGAGAGAGAGAGAGAGAGAGAGAGAGAGAGAGAGAGAGAGAGAGAAGAAGCAAGACAACCACTACCACCACTACCACTCACCACCACCACTCACCACCACCCACCCGCACTACCACCACCCACCACCACTCCCACCACTACTACCACATACCACCACTACCACCACTACTACCACCACTCACCCGCACTACCACTACCACCACCAGCCCCAGCAGGAGTGACCAAAAGACCAAGCAGCTGACGCGACTCCTGGAAGCGGCGGCGGCGGCGTCTCCCTTCTCCACACCCTCAGCCACGCCCACCAGTTAGCCCCGAGTCTCTGGAAGCTGGAACACCGCCAGACCTCTTCCTCCTCCTCCTCCTCCTCCTCCTCCTCCTCCTCCTTTTCTTTCTTCCTTCCTTCCAGACGCCTGCTCTTCCATTGACATCTTTCAGGTTCCTTCTTAATATCTCTCTTATCCCTCCTTTTTCTTATAATTATCCTTGTTTTTCTTCCTTCCCGCAGGTTCCTCCCAGACACCATTTCTCTCTCTCTGAGTTCTTCTTCAGCATAATCCTTTCACCCAAACCACTGACAAGACTCCTCCTCCCTCCCCCCCACATTCCTCCCTCCCTCCTCCCTCCCTCCCCCTTCCCTTCCTTCCCCCACCATTCTCGCTTTTCACTCACTCAATAACCCCACTCTCTCAACTCCAAACACCTACTCCACCCTCATTAACCCCCAATTCCCACCTCCTCACCTCATCAACAACCGCCCACCCCACCTCCTCACCTCATCAACCCTCCAATTCTACCACCTCCTCACCTCATCAACCCTCCACCCCACCTCAACCCCCCCCACCCCACTCTCACCCCCACCCCACCCTCTCACCTCATCAACCCTCCACCCCACCTCCTCACTCCTTCATCAACCCCACCCCCCCCCACACCCCACCTCACTCACCCTCCAAACACAAGTCAACTTTCTACTACCCAATGATCGTCCACCGTTCCATCACCCTTCCATCAAACTCCCTTTCCCAGCAAGTATTTCCCTCCCTGGAACGTCTTATACCCACACTCCTTACCTCTCTGACTTAGTGCTTTCCCCGGGTCGTGTTGTGGTTTATTTATCACACCAAAAAACGTGAGAATAATAAATGGGATCGTGTATTTGTGTTAGTTTCTAGCCCTATATGATAACGGGGTGTCCATGTGTATATTCAAATGAGATGCAGGTGTTAAACTCATTTCTTATTCGTATTTGAAGAATTTGGTGGTTTTTAAAGTAATTTATATTTGCTTTATATTTTGTCTTCATTCTTATCGGGAATTTTTTTTTTTTTATAAGATATATGCCTTTGAGAGAGACGGTTCCTATATGACTATTACCTGTGGATTCCTATGGGTTCTTATGGCAGAGAACCTTATCATAGAATCATATTGCCTCACTCTCTCCTCCTCCCTTCTCCCCTTTACTCCTCCCCTCCCCACCCCACCGTCCACCCCTACTACCCCCATACTACTTCTTAAAGGAACCACAACTCCATTCAGCTTCAACTTTAACTCCAAAACTTCAATGCATCTTTAACTTGTTCCTGATGCAATTTTAACCAGAAAAAGTTGGTGGGCATCGAGGACATGATGGCAACCAGAACGAGTGAGCGTCAACCAGGAATTCAGTGGTGGTGGTAGGAGGTGGTGAGGGGAGGGGCGGTGGAGGGGGAGAGGGTGGTGGGGGGTAGAAGAGGAGGTGGAGGAGATTATGTATGTTGAAAAATTATATCAGAATGTTGAGGTTTTAGGTTAAATAAATTTCTCAACCTCCTCCCCCCAAAAAAAACTACAAGATATACCTTCCTTCCTCACTTACTTCCTTCCTTCATTCCATTCCCACCTGTTTCTTTCTTTATCCTTTTCTTCTATCCACCCATCCACCCTCACTCCATCCATCCTTTCGTTCCACCTACCATCCTCCTCCCTCCCTCCCTCCTTCCCTCCTCACCACTAGATTCCTCCTCCTCTGAGTACAGTTATTGCCAGCCTGACTATCACCAGCGCCACGGGGAACCTGAGGCCACACCACTGACACCTACTACGAGTTATGACAACATCTCCTACTCCTCCCACTCCCACTCCTACTCCTACTCCTCCTCCTCACCCTTCTCCTAGTCCTCCTCCTACCTCCAGCAGGGCCTACTACTTCTTCCCGCAGACAGACCTGTTTTTCGTCGCCTCGCGCAGGTTGGTTAACTTCTTCCTTCCTCACTGCAAGTACACACACACACACACACACACACACACACACACACAACACACACACACACACCCGACACACACACACACCACACACACACACACACCCACACACACACACACACACACACACACACACACAACACACACACACGGATGGTTATAAACTATATCCATGAACGTAAATATAACAAGATCACCAATAAAATAAAACAAAATAAACAAATAAAAGCGTAAATAAAAAAACAGACTAAATAAATTAATAACATAAGTTAACAAGGACAGGTAGACAATGACACGCAAACAAGGACACAGGTAAACAAGTACTTAGGTTAACAAGGACACAGGTTAACAAAATAAGTAGAATACACAAATAGTTCATCCATATTGTATACATAAAACAGACAGACAGACACACAGACAGACAGACAGACAGACAGACGTATACAGAAAACAGATAGACAGTGAGAGAGAGACAAACAAACTGAGAGAGAGATGTAGACAGACAGACAGACAGACAGACAGACAGACAGACACAGCATCAGGAAAACGTCACAGCATTCATATATATCCCGTTGGTATGATAGATCACAGTATTGCCTCTCTCTCTCCCTGTCCCTCAAGTTGGCTGCCACTTTGATAGGTTTGGAATGACTGTGGGCTGGGTAGTGCTCTTGGTGGTGCCCTTGGTGGTGCCTCTTGTGGTGCGCCCTTGGTAGTGCCCTTGGTGGTGCCTCTTTGGTGGTGCCTCTTTGGTGGTGCCTGTGCTTGCTTGGTAGTGCCTCTTGGTGGTGCCTTCCTTGGTGGTGCCCTTGGTAGTGCCTCTCTTGTGGTGCCTCTTGTGGTGCCTCGGTGCTTGTAGTGCCTCTTGGTGCTTTGGTGCCTCTTGGTAGTGCCCTTGGTGGTGCTCTTTGGTGGTGCTTTGTGGTGCCTGCAGTGCCCCCTTGGTGGTGCCTCTTGGTGGTGCCTCTTGTGGTGCCTCTTGGTAGTGCCTTGGTGGTGCCCTCTTTGGTGGTGCCTTTGGTGGTGCTCTTGGTGGTGCCTCTTGGTGGTGCCTCGGCCTCTGTAGTGCCTTTGGTGAGTGCCTGTTTGTCGTGCTCTTTGGTAGTTTGTTTGTCGTGCTCTTTGGTGGTGTCTTTGGTGGTGCCTCTGTGTCCCTTGTTCTGGTGGTGCCTCTTTGTGGTGCCTCAGGTGCCTCTGGTAGTGCCTCTTTGGTGGTGCCTCTTTGGTAGTGCCTTGCTTTGTGGTGCCCTTTGGTGGTGCCTCAGGTGCCTCTTGGTGGTGCCTCTGGTGGTGCCCTGCGCCCTCAGTGCCCTGTGGTTTCCTTTGCTAGGTGCCTCTTTGGTAGTGCCTCTTTGGTCTGCGCTCCTTGGTAGTGCCTCTGTGGTGCCCCGTGCTCTTTGGTGCCTCTTTGGGGTGCCTCAGGTGCCTCTTTGGTAGTGCCTCTTTGGTGGTGCCTCAGGTGCCTTCAGTGCCCTTTGGTGGTGCCTCTTGTGGTGCCCTTTTAGTGCCTCTTGGTGGTGCCTCTTGGTGGTGCCTCTTTGGTGCCCTTTGGTCGGTGCCCTTGCGTCCTGGTGCCTCTTGTGGTGCCTCTGGTAGTGCCTGTTTCTGTCAGGCCTCTTGGTAGTGCCTGTTTCTGTCTGCCTCTTTGGTGTGCCTCTTGGTGGTGCCTTTGGTAGTGCCCTCATAGTGGCTCTTTGGTGGTGCCTCTTGGTGCCCCTTGGTGGTGCCTCTTTGGGGTGCCTGCTCTGTCGTGCCTCTTGGTGGTGCCTCTTTGGTGCCTCTTTGGTGGCTTTGGTAGTGCCTCTGGTAGTGCCTCTGGTGGTGCCTCTTGTGGTGTGCCTCTTTGGTGGTGCCTCTTGGTGGTGCCTTGGTGGTGCCTCTTGGTAGTGCCTCTTGGTGGTGCCTGTTTGTCGCCTTGGTGGTGCCTCTTGGTGGTGTGCCCTTGGTGGTGCCTCGGTAGTGCCTTTGGTGGTGCTCTTTGGTGGTGCTCTCTGGTGGTGCCTCTTTGTGGTGCCTGTTTCTGTCGTGCCTCTTGGTGGTGCCTCTTGGTGGTGCCCTTGGTAGTGCCTCTTGTAGTGCCTCTCTTTGGTGGTGCCTCTTTGTGTTTCAGGTGCCTCTTGGTGTGCTCTCTTTGGTCGTGCCTCCTTGAGCCCCTGGTGGTGCCTCTTAGGCGCTCTTTGGTAGCTTCCTTTGGTAGTGCCTCTGGTGGTGCCTCTTGTGGTGCCTTGGTGGTGCCCCTTGGTGGTGCCTCTTTGGTGCTTGAGTGCCTCTTTGGTGGTGCCTGTTTCTGTCGTGCCTCTTTGGTGTGCCTCTTTGGTGGTCAGGTGCCTCTTGGTAGTGCCTTGGTAGTGCCTGTTTCTGTCGTGCCTCTTGGTAGTGCCCGTTCTTGGTCGTGCCTCCTTGGTAGTGCCTCTTTGGTAGTGCCTCCTTGGTAGTGTGCCCTTGGTGGTGCCTCTTGTAGTGCCTCTTTGGTGGTGCCTCTTTGGTAGTGCCTCTTGGTGGTGCCTGTCTCTGTCGTGCCCTTTGCGGTGCCTTTGGTGGTGCCCTTGTGGCAGCTCTTGGTGGTGCCTCTTGGTGGTGCCTCAGTAGCCTCGGTGCCTGTTTGTCGTGCCTCTTGGTGGTGCCCCTTGGTGCCCTTGGTGGTGCCCTGTAGTGCCTCTTGTGGTGCCCTTTGGTGCTTCTTGGTGCCTTGGTGGTGCCTGTTTGTCGTGCCTCTTTGTGGTGCCTCTTTTGGTGCCTCGGTGCCTCTGGTGCTTTGGTAGTGCCTCCTTTGGTCAGGTGCCCCTTTGGTGCCTTTGTGGTGCCTCTGTGCCTTTGGTGGTGCCTCTTTCTGTCGTGCCTCTTGGTGGTGCCTCCCTTGGTGGTGCCTCTTGGTAGTGCTTTGTAGTGCCTGTTTCGTGGCCTTTGTAGTGCCTGTTTCTGTCGCCTCTTTGGTGGTGCCTCTTTGAGGCCCTGGTAGGCCCTTGGTTCTCTTGGTAGTGCCCCTTGGTGCCTCTTGGTAGGTGCCTGCTGCCTGTCCAGTGTGCCTCTTCTGGTGGTGCCTTTTGTCGTGCCTTGGTGGTGCCTCTGGTGCCTCTTTGGTGGTGCCTTTGGTGGTGCCTGTTTTGTCGTGCCTCTTTGGTAGTGCCTGTTTCTGTCGTGCCTCTTTGGTAGTGCCTGTTTTGTCGTGCCTCTTGCCTCTTTGGTGGTGCCTTGCGGTGCCTCTTGTGGTCTCTTTGGTGGTGCCTCTTTGTAGTGCTCTGGTAGCTCTGTTTCGTCGTGCCTCTTTGGTGGTGCCTCTTTGGTGGTTCTTTGGTGGTGCCCTGGTGCCTCTTTGGTGGTGCCTCTTTGGTGTGCCTCTTAGCCTCTTGGTGGTGCCTCCTTGGTGGTGCCTCTTTGGTAGTGCCTTGGAGGCCTCAGGAGCCCTTGTGGTGCCTCTTTGGTAGTGCCTGCTTGTCGTCTTTTTGTGGTGCCCTTGGTGGTGCCTCTTGTGGTGCTCTTGGTAGTGCCCCTGGTGTGCCCCTGGTGGTGCCTCAGGTGCCTCTTCGGTGCCTTGCGCCGGCCTCTTGGTGGTGCCTCTCTGGTGCCCTCAGGTGCCTCAGGAGTGCCTGCTCTGTGTGCCTGTGCCCTTGGTGCTGGTGCCTCTTTGTGGTGCCTCTTTGGTGGTGCCTCTGGTGGTGCCTCGGTGCCTCCTTGGTAGTGCCTGTTTCACGTGCCTCTTGGTGGTGCCTCAGGTGCCCTTGGTGGTGCCCTTGGTAGTGCCTCTTGGTGCAGCCCTTGGTGCGCCCTGCGGTGCCTTTGGTGGTGCCTCTGGTGCCTCTTTGGTGCCCTCTTTGGTGGTGCCTGTTCTGTCGTGCCTCTGGTGGTGCCTTTGTGTGCCTCTTGGTGGTGCCTCTTTGGTGGTGCTCTTTGGAAAGCTCTTGGTGGTGCCTCTTTGGTAGTGCCTGTTTGGTCGTGCCTCTTTGGTGCCTCTTGCAGCCTCTTTGGTGTGCCTCAGGGTGCCCCCTCTGGTGGTGCCTCTCTTGGTGGTGCCTCTTGGTAGTGCCTCTGTGGTGCCTCTTTGTGCGCCTCTTGGTGGAGCCCCTTGGTGGTGCCCTCGTGCCTTTGGTGGTGCCCTTTGGGTGCCTCTTGGTGGTGCCTCTTAGTGCCTCTTTGGTGGTGCCTCTTTTGCAGCCCCCTTGGTGGTGCTTTTAGGTGCCTTGGCCCTTTGGTAGTGCCTCTTGGCCCTTGGTGGTGCCTTGCAGCCCTTTGTGGTGCCTCTTTGGTGGTGCCTCTTTGGTAGTGCCTCTTTGGTGGTGCTCTGGTGGTGCCCTTTGGCTTGTGCCTGTTTCGTCGCCCTTGGTAGTGCCTGTTTCGTCGTGCCTCTTTGTGTGCCCTTTGTCTCTTGGTAGTGCCTCTGGTGTGCCCTTGGTGGTGCCTCTGGTGGTGCCTCTGGTAGTGCCTCTTTGGTGGTGCCTCTTTGGTGCCCCTCTTGCAGTGCCTCTTGGTGGTGCCTCTGGTGGTGCCCTTTGGTAGTGCCCTTGGTGCCCTCAGGTGCCTCTTGGTAGCCCTCTTGTGTGCCTCTTGGTGTGCCTCTTGTGGTGCCTCTTGGTAGTGCCTTTTGTGGTACCTCTTTGTGCTCTTTGTAGTGCCTCTTTGGTAGCTCTTGGTGTGCCTCTTGGTAGTGCCTGTTTGTCGTGCCTCTTTGGTAGTGCCTGTTCTGTCGTGCCTTTTGGTGCTCTTTTGGTAGTGCCTCTTTGGTGGTGCTCTTTGTGGTGCCTCTTTGGTAGTGCCTCTTTGGTGGTGCCTCTTTGGTAGTGCCTCTTTGGTGGTGCCTCAATCTACCTCCTTTTTGACTCATTTTTGCTGCTCACACAACTTGCCTGGAAAGTAACTCCTGTTTTTTTTTTCCTCCGTTTTTTTCTGTTGTGTTAATATAGATGTTGTGTGTGTGTGTGTGTGTGTGTGTTTTATTCCTAAATTTGATATTTTCTTTATGCAAGGTCGATTACTATTGTCTTTAAGGTGTAAATGGTCTCTTGTTGTAGGAATTTATTGAAAATCACCAATAATGTGTTTTTATTCTTGTGTAAATGGTGATTTTTTTTTTGGGGGGTGTTTTTGGATGGTTTATAAATGGCTTCTTGTAGGAGTAGGTTTATTACTTTTGTGGATGGTTTAGATGTGTTTTATTATCCTATAATGTTCAATCATGTCTGAAACACGTCGCTCCCTCCCTTCACTCCTTCCATTTATCCTTCCTTCCTCTGCACTCCACCTCCCATTCCTCCTTTCCTCCTCCCTCCTTGTCCCAGGAGGGAGGGTGGATGAAGAGAGGGAAGGAGGAGGCCACAGTAGGGCCTGCCTCACTGCCTCCCTTCATCCCTCCCTTCCTGCCTCCCTCACTCCCTCCCACCCTCCCTCCTTCCCTCCCTCCCTCATTATTGCGTGTGATGGAGTAAAGAGTCACACCAACGTATAATAACAAGAAGGTATAAGATCAGGTAAACTAAAATGTGATCAATATGTGATAAAAAGTATAAATAGTCACACATATTCCTTTCTAAAATCTATTTAACACACAGTCGAGGAACAAAACTGTGTGTGTGTGTGTGTGTGTGTGTGTGTGTGTGTGTGTGTGTGTGTGTGTGTGTGTGTGTGTGTGTGTGTGTGTGTGTGTGTGTGTGTACTTACCCGAGTGAGGAAGGAAGAAGTTAACCAACCTGCGCGAGAGACGACGAAGAACAGGTCTGTCTGCGCAAGGAAGAGGGTGAAGTAGGCCCTGCTGGAGGAGTAGGAGGAGGACTAGGAGAAGGGTGAGGAGGAGGAGTAGGAGTAGGAGTAGGAGTGGGAGTAGGAGGAGTAGGAGATGTTGTCATAACTCGTAGTAGGTGTCAGTGGTGTTGGCCTCCAGGTTCCCCGTGGCGCTGGTGATAGTCGAGGCTGGCAATAAACTGTACTCAGAGGAGGGAGGAATCTAGTGGTGAGGAGGGAAGGAGGGAGGGAGGGAGGGAGGGGGAGGGAGGGAGAAGGAGGAGGGAGGGAGGGAAGGAGGGAGGGAGGAAGGAATGGGGAGGGTAGGAGGGTGAATGGGTGAGGATGATAAAGGATTCTGGCGGTAGAGGAAGGAAAGAAGAAAGAGGTGAGGGAAGGAAGAAAGATGAAAGAGGTGAGGGAAGGAGGAATAAGGAAAGGAATGGGGGAAGAAGAGGAGAAGGGAGAGAAAGAAGGAGGAAAGGATGGAGGGAATAATGGAGGGAAGAAAGAATTGAAGGAAGGAAGGAAGGAAGGAAGGAAGGAAGGAAGGAAGGAAGGACCATCTCACTGGACATTACCATGTTTTCCCCCTTCTGCTTTACCTTGAATTAAGTAACAACATTTACCATTTATTTCCATTTAAGATCTTCCTCAGTTATCAATTTTGTCTTTGATTAAAATCCCTTAATAAATCCCCCTTAAAATTCACAACAACCTCTTGGAAAATCCCTAAAAACTACAATCCCTTAAGAAATCCCTCAAAATATTACGACTTCTCTTAAAAAGTATGAAAAAAATTAACATAACCTCAGCAGTGTTTTGGCCAACGATCTGAGAACATGAATATAAAGAGGACAGATTCCCTCCCTTTCTCCCTCCCTTTCTCCTTCCTTCTATTCCTCCCTTTCTCCTTCCTTCCCTACCTCCCTCTATCCTTCTCTCCATCGCAGTTCCCTTCCCCCTCTCTTTCAATCTATCCATTCTCTCATCCTCCCCCTCCATCCTTCCATCTACCCTCCCTCCTTCCTTCTCTCCCTCCACCTATCCTCCTTCCACCTACTTCTTCCTTCCCTTCCTTCACCTACTCTCCCTCCCTACCATCATCTTTCCTTCCACATATCCATCCACTTACCTACCCTCCATACACCTATTCTCCCTCCCTCCACCTATCCTTCCACCAACCCACCCTGCTTCCCTCCCTCAACCCACCCCCTTCTCCCTCATGCGCCTCCAACAACGACGGAGTAAAATAAAGGAGGCAGAAAATCGCACATCTCATTCCAAGCTTCGCGTCAATGGTTGAATACTTCCCTCCCCGCTCTGATAGACCCATCGCCAGGACCAATTGTTACTCCTACACTGCCTCTTCCTTACTCCTACTCTTCTTCTTCTTCATCTTCCTTCTCCCCCCCTCTTCCTCCACTATATCCTCCTCCTCCTCCTCCTCCTCCTCCTCCTCCACTACCCCCCCCTCCTCCTCCTCCTCCCTCACACGAAAGCCACCCCATTTCACTATTAATTCTTTTTGTTTCATTTCACCAAAGTTTATTCTCTTCTTGGAGGAAGGAAAATTTTAGTTCGCTTTATTCAGCATTTGGTTGTTAAAGGACAGGTTGTTGTGGTGGTTAGGGGTGGTTGTTGTGGTGGTTGTTAGGGGTGGTTGTTAGGGGTGGTTGTTAGGGGTGGTTGTTGTGGTTGTTGGAGATTGTGGTTGTTGGAAGTTGTTGTTGTTTTTTAGAATTATTGGAGGTGGTTGTTGTTGTTGTTGTGGTTGTTATTGGAGGTTATTAGAATAATTTATTATTATTATTATTATTATTATTATTATTATTATTATTATTATTATTATTATTATTATTATTATTATTATTATTATTATTAGTAGTAGTAGTAGTAGTAGTAGTAGTAGTAGTAGTAGTAGTAGTAGTAGTAGTAGTAGTAGTAGTAGTAATAGTAATAGTAGTAGACGTAGTACTGTATACTTATTATCTTTATTATTTAGTACAAAAAGAAATAAAAACATAGATAATGTTCCCTTCCTTTTGGTTAATCTAAGGGTTTTTGATGACGTTTGGTGGGCCAGAACGAAACAATGTGGGATGCTCCCCTTGTCCCCCCTCTCGCCGTCACCCTGATACGCTGAGCCAATGTCTAAGTGTAAACAGTATTTGCAAAACAATGGCACGACGTCACAGAGGGGTGTATCAGACCTATCCCCTCCCTCTGTGTATCTCTCTTTCTCTCCCCTCTCTTTCTCTCTCCCCTCTCTCTTTTAATAGTTTTATCTCTCCTTTATCTGTCTTCTTTTCTCTCCCCTTTCTCTCATCTTTCCCTTTTTCTCCCTCCCAGTTCTCTTTATCTCCTTTTTCTCTCTCTCTCTCTTTCATTTTCCCTTTCCTCCTATTAATTTTTCCTTCTCCCCCTCTCTCTCTCTCTCCGTTTGTCTGTCTCTCTCCCCGTATCTATTTCTTTCTCCCCTTTCTCTCTCTCTCTCTCTCTCCCTCATTCTCCATCTCACCCTGGTTCTCTCCCCCTCTCCCCGTATCCACCGTTCATCCTCCGTTTCTCCCTCTTCTTTGTCTCTCCCTCTTTCTGTCTCTCCCCTATTCCCCCTCATTCGCCACAATACATTCGACACCCTTCTCCCCTTCCTCCTCTTCTACCTTCCCTCACTTCTCTCTTTTCTCTTTCCTTCCCTCTCTGTTACCAATTTCCTTCCCCTTTTCCTTTCTACTCTCTGTTTTCCTCTCTCTCTCCTCTCCTTCCCCCTTCTCTCTCCCTCTCTCTTCTTTTTCCACCCTCTCCTTCCAATTTCTCTCTCTACGCCGTACACACTCGATTGGATTTGACTTCCTCACACTATTAAATGATGCTTCAAGACCCGGAGTTCACTAAATGACCTGACACCACATATGACCTGTCTGGCACCACATATGACCTGACACAACCATATGACCTGACACCACATATGACCTGACACCACATATGACCTGACACAACCATATGACCAATCAAACCTTTTTATTAATCGGTTATTAATATTAGTGTTCTTGATAGATTCGCTTAATATATCTGTAAAGGTTATATGATTAATTACATTTTTAATATATTTCTTGATAAATTAGAATAAATAACATAGATTTGATTTATCTTGTTGATTTTAAACGATTATATTATATCTGATATATCCTGGCAATATTATTTAATTAATGTACATATAATATATCTTTAGAATTATAATATACTTAAAATATATATTGAAATGTATTGTTAATGTTTAAAATAATAACATACCTTCACTCAATGGATATATAATAAACACAAAAGACAAATATATTCTTAAAACATGTATAAGTATTTAATATATCGCTAAGGTTATATTAAAACTTTTTAAACGTAGAGCTCTTTCCCCCCCTCCTGCCAGAGCAGTATTCCCAACCCGGAACTAAAACTGACCGCCACTTTCACCATTCATGAAAATATATTTGGTCCTATGGCTGCCGTGAAGAGTTGGCAGCACTGATTTTACAATGTTTTCATTTTATTTTACAGTTGGTGTGTGTGTGTGTGTGTGTGTGTGTGTGTGTGTGTGTGTGTGTGTGTGTGTGTGTGTGTGTCTGAGTGTGATGTGTTTATACCAGATGAAATATATACCTGTATATACTGTATATATATATATATATATATATATATATATATATATATATATATATATATATATATATATATATATATATATATATATATAATCAGGCTGTGTTTGTATACGTTAGCAGGGGTCGGCTACAACGTCTCCCCCACCCACTAAGCCTCCCTCACCACTACCCTCCACCCCCCTCACACCCACCTAACCTCCCCCTCTCACCCTCCCACCCCACCCCTAACCTCCCCTCCCTCACCACTACCTCCCCCCCCAATATCAGTTCTGGTTCTAGCATTTATATCGATCCGGAAATTTTTCACGTAACGGAGAGGAATATTGGATTCATCGTCCGTCGAGTCAGTCCGAACCCTCTCACGTCCGTCGAGTCAGTCGAACCCTCTCGCGTCTGTTCCGAGAGTCAGTCCGGACCCTCTCGCGTCCTGTTCCGAGTCAGTCCGGACCCTCTCACGTCCTGTTCCGAGTCAGTCCGGACCCTCTCACGTCCGTCCCGAATCAGTCCGAACCCTCTCACGTCCTGGCCGAGGTCGGTCCGAACCCTCGTCCTGTTCCGGGTCGATTACACACACACACACACGCCAGAAGGAAATATATCGAACCCAGATTAATGATAGGAACGTGAAATTATGGAGAGGAAGGAAAAGGAGAGAAAGGAGGAGGAAGAAGAAGAGGAGGAGGGAGGAGAGATGAGGAAAGGAGAAGAGGAGGAGATGGAAGAAGAGGGTGAGAAGGGAAAAGAGGAGAGGGATATGGCTCGAGGGAAAGTGTAGAGAGAGATGGGAAAAACGGAAGGAGAGGGGAGAGAAAAGGAGGAATAAAGGGAGAAAAGAGAATAAAGAGAGAAAAAGTGAAATAATGGAGTGAGAAAAGTGAGATAGAGGAAAGAAGAAAGAGAGAGAGAGAGGAAAGAAAGTAAATAAATGGAAGAGATGGTATTGAGAAAGAAGGGGAAAGGAAGGGAGGCAGGCGAAAGAAAGAAAGAAAGAAAGAAAGAAAGAGAGAGAGAGAGGTTGCCCAGGAGTCACGTCTTGACACTTACATCAAGAGTGCCATCCTGACTGGGGGTGTGCCTTTATTAATACTAGTGCCTCTACCCCCTGTTGCAGAGAGAGACAGACAGACAGACAGACAGACAGACAGACAGACAAAACAAACCAGGTATAAATAATTACACTCTTCATAACCCCTTAGCCATTACACCCATTAACTAACCACCCAACCACCAACAACAACAACAACCTTTAACTGAACCGCTATTAACAAATCACTTCCCCCCTTTTCCCCTCCTCCCTCCTTTCCGTCCTCCCTCTCTCCCCATTCCCTCTCCTCTCTCCAATCCCTTTTCTTCTCCTCCTTTTTACTACTCTCTCCATGACCCTCTCCCTCTCCAATCCACTCTTCCTCCCCCCTCCCTTCCCTCCCTTTTCACCTTCCTCTCCACCTGTCCTCCCAAATCCTCCTCCCTCTTCCTCTGCCTTTCCCCTCTCGCCTCCCTTCATCACTCCCCAAAGGTAATTAGATCTTCGTAGCCATTAGCCAAACTATCTATAGCATCGTTCAAACCGCAATTTTATAATTAGGTTTGCCCCTTATAAACACTCACACAGCGTCAACAAGGGTACTTACCTCACCCTTCCCTCCCTCCCTCTACCCCCCTCCCCCCTCTCCTCCCCTCCCCTGGGTTAATGAGGTCTTTAACCAACTCCAAATTATCGATCCGTCGTTAAACATTGACTACTGGTGAACCACTTAACTGCCCTGTCCCCGCTCGTTCACACGTTCTCGTCTCTGATTGGCTGTTTTGTGTTTGGGTTTTCTTACGTGTTTTGAGTTGATCTATCTATCTATCTATCTATCTATCTATCTATCTATCTATCTATCTATCTATCTATCTATCTATCTATCTGTCTATCTATCACCACTACAACCACTATTACCACAATTCAACCACTATCAACACCATTACGACTATTAAAACTATTACTACAATCACCATTATCAATCACCATTACAACACCTCTACCATTATCACCACTACTGCGTGACCTGGTGGTGACGGTGTGTGACCTGGTGGTGACCTAGTGGTGACCTAGTCTAACAGCAGTAGTAACACCAGTTAACCCGGATCCACGTGTTAATAAACAGCTTCGCCAATAGACACAGCAACACAGCCTTCTCTCCCCTCCCCCTCCCCCCTCCCCACATAGCACAGTGCCCCTCCTTGACAGCCTTGCATACCCCCTCCACTTGCCAACCCCATACCCCCCTCCTTACCACCCCCCATACCCCCTACATAGCATAGCCAAACCCCTCCCCTATCAACCACCCCACACAGTAGCTCTTCCCCATCCCCATAAGTACAGTAGACTTCCCTCCTCCCCACATCCTCCCCATTTCCCCTGCCTGTAGCCCCCCTCCCTACTCTCCCTACTCACCCCATCCCCCCACCCCCCCGACACACATATACGGTCCAGGCGATATTGCTCTCCCTGGATGACTGCGGACGGCGGGCCAGCGGTAGCGAGGGTGGAGTTTACTGTTTAATAAAGACGATGGCTGGCCGGATATACAAGGTGGAGGTGGGTGGGTGGAGGTGGGTGGGTGCGTGGGTGGGTGGAGGGTGGTGGAAATGGAGGTTAGCGAAGGGAGATGGAGAGTGGGTGGAGATGGAGGGAAGTGGAGGAAGGAAGGGAAGAGGTTGGGTGGGCTGGAAGTAGAGGGTGGAGGAGGACTGGGAGGAGGTGGGTGGATGAGTGTGGATGGAGGTGAGTGGAGGAGGTTAGAATCTGCTACAAGGGAAGGTGAGGGAGAAGAGGATAAGAGAGGAGAGAAAATGAGAGAAAGTAGATAGACAGATAGTATTGAGAGAGGTGGAGGAAGAGGTGGAGGAAGAGGTGGAGGAAGAGGTGGAGGAAGAGGTGGAAGAAGTGGAAGAGGTGGAGGAAAAAGTGGAGGGGGAGGATGAAGAAGCTCACAAGATAATTCACACACACACATACAAACACACACACACAAAACCATACACACACACACACACACACCTACACACACACACACACACACACACACACCTATACACACACACATACACCTATACGTAATACATATCTATACAATCTACCATCAGTATGCGCCATCTCACGCCGCAGGGGAACTGGTGACCATGGCTTCAGGCTAAGTTAACAAGCTGTGACAATACCAGGTAAGACCCCCCCCCTCACCCTCTCCCCACCCCACCCTGCCCTCCCCCGAGGATAAGCTGCTCTGTGTGTGTGTGTGTGTGTGTGTGTGTCGCATGTGTGTATATATTTCAAATCTACTCACTCACTTATTTGTAGCTCTGCACACACACACACACACACACACACACACACACACACACACACCCCACACACACACACACACACACACACACACAGAATACACTCATACACAAAACACCATTTTCTCTTTTCTCAACCAAATATATTCTTAACATATTCTTAACATATTCTTAAGTCAGTTTGGAAGCACCGGGATAACAAACTAGGTAAAGTAAGGAAGACACCTCGCGTCCTGTGATATATATTACACCAGAACTCCTGAAGGTGGGGTGGAGTGGGTGGGGGCGGGGGGGGGAGGTTCCTGAGCCACCCAGCCACCCGCCCATCCACCCACCAGCCTTACATTCCTCCACTCTCATATTCCTTTTCTCTCTTGTCTTTCTCTCTTTCCTCTCTTTCTTCGTCTCTCTCTCTCTCTATAAACGTCTCTTTATCCTTCGTTATATCTCTCCCTCTTCCTCCCCTTGTCTTTGTCTCTTTCCATCTCTCTCTTCCCTTTTTTTTCTCTCTCTCTCTATGAACACCTAAGCCCTTTCCTCCCTCCCTCCCTCTTCCTCTTCCTCCTCCTCCTCCTCCTCCTCATTCCCCGTGGTCTATACCTCTCTCCCTTCCACTCTCTCCCTCTTACCCTTCCTCTCTCTTTCCTTGTCTCTCCCTGAGTATCCAAACCCTCCCATTCCTCTTCATCCTCCTCTGGGGTCTACCTCTCTCTCCCTCTCCTCCCTCTCCCCCTCTCCCTCTCCCTCTCCCAGCATCTATGAATATCCAGTCCCAATTCCACTATGATTATATGGCCGATTTCAAATTTGAGACAACCCCATTTGTTACGGTCGCTTTAAAAAATGTGACTTTGGTAGTGGGAAGCAGGGAAGGGGAGGGGCAGGGGTCACGTCTCAAGGGTGCCATCTGGACCGTGGCACTCTTACTACTGCTGCTACTACTACTACTACCTCCCTCCCTCCCTCCCTCCCTCCTCTCCCTCCCTTCCTTTCCTTTCTCCTTATTCTGGAAAATATTCACATTCTTTCCCTTTTGTCTGTTTTTTCTTCTGTTGTGTGATGTTCTCTCTTCTTCTCTGTCTCTCTCTCTCGTGTTTTGTCCTTCTTGAGTGTAGGTACTGAAGCAATGTATATATATAGAGAGAGTATAGGTTCACAAACAATCCATATGAACAGTACAGATACATAAACACTATACATAGGCAGTACAGGTATACAAACAATGAGAAGCCATATATAAATTCAATCAAGGATCGTCTTGGAAAATCAAAGAAAAGTCGTGTCAGTTCTAATTTCTTAAAGACACAGACAGATAGACAGACAGACAGCCGGACAGACAGACACAGAGACAGACAGACAGACAGACAGAACTCTCTATCACAGACAGACAGACACGTCCCACCACCACCGCTGTATAATACACCTCCTACAGTTACTAATAGCCTGGAGGTGCGACAGAATCTATGGGATGGAACATATACATTAGTTTCCCCTTGAAGAAAATAACGCTTCTTGCTTTTCTTTTATTTTTGTTGTTGTTTTTTATCCTTGCGTCTACACTGTGATGTCTCTCCTTCCTACACACAATATTGAAGAAAGGCAAAGTAGACAAGTTTAAATAATGAGTGAATTAGGGGATGAAATACGTGGAGGCAACAAGTAAGGAGGACATATGCAAGAAGCACTGTTATCGTGACAGCCGTAGAGAAGAGACTCAGCTTACCAGGCAGACACACTTGACTCAATGCCTCGGTCTCCTAGTCGGATGGGAAACTGGTTCTGATCGATGCTCACTGGGGTTAAATCATCATACTCAAAGGTATTAAATCATCATACTCAAGGGGTTAAATCATCATACTCAAGGGGTTAAATAATTATACTCAAAGGGTTAAATCATCATACTCAAGGGATTAAATCATCATACTCAAGGGGTTAAATCATCATACTCAAGGGGTTAAATCATCATATTCAAGGGGTTAAATCATCATACTCAAAGGGTTAAATCATCATACTCAAGGGGTTAAATCATCATACTCAAGGGATTAATCTATTAGACTCAGAATAGAAAGAAAAAATATGACTTACATATAGACGTAAGGAGGAAGGAAGAGAAAAGAAGAAACAATAACAAAACAAAGAAAGGAGTAAATATCGAATAAAAAACGAGAGAAGAATGAAAAAGAGAAGGAGAAGAAGAGAGATAGAGAGAGAAAACGAAGGGTTTATGTCATATGTATAACAAGTAGGAGAAGAAGGAGAGAGAGGAAGAACTAAAGAAATAGAAATGGAACAAGAAAAAGAAAAAGCAGTTAGAATAGTAAGTGGAGAAGGAGAGGAGAGGGAACAATTGAATGAAAGTGAGGAGTAGGGAGAAAGAGAGAGAGAAAGAACAGAAGAAGACGGAAGAAAGGAGTGAATAAGAAAAGGGTCGCTGGTATTTTGATGATGAGTAAGACGTGTTGAAGCATAGAAATTGAAAAGAAGGGAAAGTTAAAGTAATTAGAAAAAAAGGAGAGGGGGTCGTTGTGGATGGCACCTCAGAATAATATAAATCAAAAGTATTCACAAAATTATGGTCGCCTGTGTGGCTCGGTGGGGAGCTGCTCTCTTTCTCCTCTTTATTAATGCATCTCTCTTTTTATATCTATCTTCCATTTTTACACACACACACACACACAGTCTTGGAGGGTGAAAAGAGAGAGAGAGAGAGAGAGAAGGAGGAGATAGGAATGGAGGGAGGAAGGGTTAAGGGAGAGAAGAAGGAAGGAAGGAGGAAAGAGAGAGGGGGAATAAAGAATGATAGGGAAAAGACTGGGAATGGAAAGAGAGGAAGGAAGGAAGGAAGGAAGGAAGGAAGGGAGGAAGGAAGGAAGGAAGGGAAGGAAGAGGAAGGAGATGGAAGGATAGGAGGTGCAGTGTGACCTCAAGACACCCTATGACCCGCTAGCTGGGTGAGGAGGTCTGGTGGGTGGAGTCGATGGTATGTGTGGAGGGCAGAGTAAGGGGTTATGGTGCAGGTGTATCGTGTGCAGAGAATCTGGCATCACACTCCACCTCCCTCCTCCTCACGCCACTACCTCCCCTCCTCCCTTTACTCCTCTTTTCCTCCCTCTATCTCCATTCTTTCCTTCTTATCTCCTCTTTCTTCCCTATGTCTCTCTTTTTCTCACTGTGTCCTTTCTTTCTCCTTATCTCCCTCTTTCCTTTATTGCCGCCTTCTTTTCTTCCCTACCTCCCTCTTTTCTCATTGATATGCTTACGAACCTTAACATTGCTAAATTCTGATCCAACTTGCTTGGTAAGTACATATTTAACCTCTCCCCATCATTCTTCCCTCTACACATCATTCCTCTCCTTCTCCCCCCATCATTCCTCCTTCTCCCCCATCATTCCTCCCCTTCCCATCTTCTCCCTCTCCCCATCATTCCTCCCCCTCTCCCCCCATCCCATTCCTCTCCCTCTACATCATTCCTCCTTCTCCCCTTAATTCTCCCCTCTCCCCATCATTCCTCCCTTCTCCCCATCATTCCTCCCTTCTCCCCACCATTCCTCCCCTCTCCCCATCATTCCTCCCCTTCTCCCCATCATTCCTCCCCTTCTCCCCATCATTCCTCCCCTCTCCCCACCCTATTAAGTCCTTCTAAGATAAACAAACAAACATTAAGCTCTAAAAACGGAGATAGGCGATAAGGTATACACATAATAAAGGTGTAATAGTGATAGTAATTAATAAGGCTTGAGTAACAGGTGTAAAGGTGAGGTTAGGAGGGGTAGGGGTGATCAGGAGGGGGTAGGGGTGATCAGGAGGAGGTAGGGGGTGATCAGGAGGGGGTAGGGGTGATCAGGAGGAGGTAGGGGGTGATCAGGAGGGGGTAGGGGTGTTGTCTGTGTGGTAGGAGGGAGGGGGAGGAGTGGTCAGGAAGATGGAAAGGAGAGGGGATAGGAGGGGAAGTGACCAGGGAGATGGGGAGGGGAGGGGATAGGATGGGGGTGGCCAGCGAGAGAGAGGGGAAGGGAGGGGAGCAAAGGAGAGGAGAGGAGGGGAGAGGAGAGGAGAGTGGGTGACCAGAGAGATGGGGAGGGGAGGAGAGGGGAGCTTGATCGTGTCTAGGTCCACAGTAATGAAGATATGTCTGTTACCAACCCGGAGATAATAATGTATTAGAGGTCTCTTGGGAGGCCACCTCGACACCCTCCTTCCCACCCCCTCCTTCTTCCTCCTTCTCTCCCCCTCCTTCCCACCTCTCCCCCTTCTTCCACCTTCCCTCCTTTTCCCTCCTTCTGTCCCTCCCTCCCTCCTCCTTTCGTACCCTCCTCGCTCCTTCCTACCATCCTGCCATCCTTCCTTACTACCCTTCCCTTACCTACCTAAGAGGAAAGGGATGAGATACTGTAGAGGGAGGGGGTGGGAGGAAGGAAGGAAAGAAGGAAGGAAGGAAGGAAGGAAGGAAATGGAAAACAGTCGGTATTTTGATTTTGGTGGTGGTGGTGGTGGTGGTGGTGATGGTGAGGTGGTGGTGGTGTGTGGTGGGGGTGGTGGTGGTGGTGGTGGTGGTGGTGGTGGTGAGTGGTGGTGGTGGTGGTGGTGGTGGTGGTGGTGGTGGTGGTGGTGGTGGTGATGGTGGTGGTGGTGGTGGTGGTGGTGATGGTGGTTGATCATTATAATACAAACAGTCATCAGTCTAAGTGATCAAGAGAAAGTTGATCACAATGGACAGTCAAGTCACAGTCAGTTGATCACATAACGCAGTCACGTCACGTCATCCCATAGTAACACTGAAGGAGGAACAGCCATACACAGGGTGACGATCTCTCACCCCGTGTAACCCTGGGGACTAATAACTCTCTCTCTCTCTGTTCTCCTATACCCATTCTCACCTTCCCCCTTCCCACCACACCACACACTCCCTCCCATCCCTCCCTCCCTCCCTTCTCTCTCTCTCACACACCTCCCTTCTCTCCCCTCCACCAAGCTGGGCACCACCACTTTTGTCCCTTTATCAAAACGCTTAAAATGTTTGTGACAAGCGTACAAGTGGGAGCAGAAATAACAAGGGTGAGCCGCTAATTCCTCTCACCCACTGTGTGTCGGGATTACTGCACCGATTCTTCCCTCCTCGTCGGTAAACAGTTGAGTGTTGTCTTTCGTCGCCCTAATGGATCGAGTATCACTAAAACAGAATCGAATCTTCCGTCGTTTATACAGATTTCCAAAACCTTATATTTTTTTTTGGGGGGGCGGAGTGTCACTAAAACAAAATCAAATCTGCCGTCATACTACTACTACTACTACTACTACTACTACTACTAATAATAATAATAATAATAATAATAATAATAATAATAATAATAATAATAGATAAATAAATAATACAAAAACAAAAGAACATCAGAACTGAAATTTCATAAGTCACTGTAACTTCATAGACGCCATGATAGAGAATCGGATACCATTATAAGAGAATCTAGATCGATCCATTCGTTTATACATTCTACCATACAATGTTTTGATGTGTTTTGAGAGTTTATTATCGTTCAGAATTATTGTAAATACTACCACGATCGTCTAGACCACTTCCTTCCTTCCTTCCCTCCTCGCCTATCTTCCCTATCTTCCATACTCCTCCTCCTTCCCTCCATCAACACCCCCTCCCTTCCTTCCTCCTTCCCCTCCCTCACCCCTATCCACTGTTCGACGGACGGAAATAAGTTTAACAAGAGGGAAATATGGGTAACCAAAATTTCCCCCCTCTCCCCCCTCCCCTATCTTCCTTCATCCCACCTACTACCTACCCTTCCCCTACCCCCTCCACTACCTCCCCCCTCCCTCTTCCCCTTCCACTACCTCCCTCCATCGCACCCACTACCTTCCCCCTCCTCCCACCCCCTCCCTCCCTACCCCCTACCCACTACCTTCCCCCTCCTCTCCAATTTGCTACCAACGTCATTACCAAATACAGGACAGGAGTAAAGGGTAATGCCATGGAAAGGGGGGGAGGGTGAAGGGGCGGGGTGAGGGAGAGGGAGGAGGGGATGGGGGAGGTGGGTGTGGGAAGGGGTGAGGGAAATGGCTGCCAGGATTGGGAGGGGGAAAGGGGGGAGGGGGAGGTGGGGAGGGGCAATCTATACCTGTCTTGAACGAGAGGAATACCGTCATAGATGTTTTGTTAATGACTGAAGGATCACACACACACACACACACACACACACACACACACACACACACACACACACCTCTTCGTTATTATCCTCCTCCATCTTCTTCTCTTCCCCTTTCGCTTCTTCTCTAATATCTCTTTGCTTCTCTTCATTTCTCTTCCTCCTATTCCTCTTCCTCTCTCCTCCATATTCTTCCTTATCTACTCTCTTCATCTGTATCTTCCTCCTCCGTTTCTCTTCTCTTCTCCTTCTCCTTCTTCTTCACTTCCTCTTTCTATTTCTTTTTCTCATCTTCCTTCTCCTCCCCATCCTCACTATTCTTTCCTTTATCACCCTCTTCCTCTTCCTCTGCAACATACCTCCTCCTCTTTCTCTCTCCTTTCCTCCTCCCCTTATCACCCTCTTCTTCCTCCTCCTCCTACTCTCCCCGATCATTCCTCCTGTTCCTCTTCCTCCTCCCCTTATCACCCTCTCCTTCCCCTCCTCCTACTCTCCCTGACCATTCCTCCTCTTCTCACCCTCTCCTCTCCCTCCTCCTCCTCCTCCTGTTCCCCTTATCACCCTCTCCTCCTCCTGTTCCCCTTATCACCCTCTCCTCCTCCTCTCTCTCGTAGCAGATCGAACTCAAGTAATGACATCACGTACCGCCGTCGTTCATACTCGAATGGGTCCGAAGTGGCGCTCCTAACACACCGCTGCCGCCCAGCCACCCTCCTGCCGCCCACGCCACCATTCAGGGGCGGCACGGTTGGTAGAAAGGGCGGTAGGGGAGTAAAGAAGTGGCTGGGGTGGTGAAAAGGGTGGTTGGGGTGGTGGAAAGGGTGGTTGGGGTGGTGGAGGGGGTGGTTAGGTTAGTGGAGAATACTAGTGATGGTAGTTGGTGGTAATGCTAGTAGCTGGAATGGTTAATAGTGGTAAAAGTAACCCGTACCAATAACTATAATACTAACCCTCACTGTAGTAGCAATTGTGGTAGATTGTGGTGGTAGTTGTGGGGGTAATAGTTGCTGGTAAAGGTTTATTTTTATACTACATAAGCCACGTTGAAGTTAGAATCTTTATTAATATTTTTCCTCGTTGTTTTCTTATTTTATTTAATATTTTCCTTGACACTCTTTCGTAATTATTTATTGTTTAATTTCTATTCTTTTTATTTCTTGTTTGTGTTTTTTTTTTCGTTTTTTTTTTTTATTTCATGCCATCGAAAGACTAGCGAGGTCATCCTAAAACTATATCTAGCGCTTGTCAGACCTCACTTGGATTACGCAGTTCAGTTCTGGTCACCGTACTACAGAATGGATATAGGATCCCTAGAAGGAATTCAGAGGAGAATGACAACGACTAATCCCGGGCAGTTCCTCCATTCTTATGTTCTTATGTTCTTGTGTTCTTATGTTCTTGTGTTCTTGTGTTATTGTGTTCTTATGTTCTTGTGTTCTTATGTACTAATAATTATCATTTTATCCCTCCTTTATCTTTTATCTCTTAAATACACCGATTATCCTTACCTTTTCTTTCCTTTTTTTTAAGTTTATTACCATCATCAACACACACACACACACACACAGAGGGAAGCTGAACATTCCCTCCCCCTTCCCTCTCACACCTCCCCCTCACCCCCAACAAAAAGTTACCAAACCAATAAACAGCTGATTGATTGCCCCCCTCCCCCCCTCCTCCTCCGTAGCTATTTTCGTGTTTGTGTTTGACTGTGTTTGTTTGTTTGTTTATCTTCAACGTCTGTTCTAGATGTTAGGTTTTAGGTCAGGGAAATTAAGTTAGGTTAGGTTAGGTATTATTTAAGGGTTATTTAACGTGCTATAAAGGATACCAATTTTTAAGGCAATTTATTTTTTATTTCAAGGATAATTATTTGTTTTATTCCACATTTCTTTCTTGTTTCTTTATTTTTTTTTATTACTTATTCATCTGACACAACACAACACGACGCGACGCAATGCAAAATAACGCAACGAAACATGTCGTAATGGGAAACAATGAATGCAATACGACACGACACAACACAATGTAGAATGACGAAATGCTGTACCATCCTGCCTCACCTCACCTCACCTCACCTCACTTCACCTCACCTTAAACAGACCTCACGTCATCTCGTCTCTCCTAACAGGGTGGGGTGGTTTTGATAGGGAGAGGAGAGGGGAGAAGAGGGTGAGGGAAGAAGAGGGGGAGAAGTTGGGAGAGTGAGGGAGAGATGGGGGGTGGGGGGGGTGGAGAGAGAGAGAGAGAGAGAGAGAAGGATGAGGAAGAATGGAAAAGGAGAGGGAGAATTAGGGAGGAAATACAGAGAGAAGAGTGAGGGAAGTAGGGAAAGAGGGAGAGTGAGTGAGGGAGATGAATTACAGACCCATTTTGGTTATGGAATTAGGCACAGGTTTGTGTGTGTGTGTGTGTGTGTGTGTGTGTGTTTGTTGCTTGATTCTGACTGTGCATCGTTTGTTTTAAGATTCTGCTGTTGTTGTTTTGTTTGTGCGTCTGTTGATTTATGTGTTTGTTTACGTGTTGTTGTTGTTTTTTTGTGACTTATGACCATCTGTGTGTTTCTGTGTTTGTTTAATTAATCGGGGTTAAGCAGCTGCGTCACAAATGTAAACAATAATAATAACAATAATAAAATATCAATAACAATCACAAAACAAGAAAACAACAATAACAAAATCATAACAACAACAATAATACAAATATGACAACAACAACAACAACAACAAACAACGACAATAACAAATAGAAAAAAATATTGGAACATCAAGATTATTTTTTAAAAGACTGTGAATATCTGAGCCACGTATATATGTTGAGTGGAGGAGACGGGAAGAGACGGGAGGAGACGGGAGGAGACGGAGAGAGAGAGAGAGACAGAATAAATAAAAAACCAGAAGATAAAACGCGTGTATGATTGACAGAGCATAAACAGAGGTGACGACGATGAATACAAAAGAAGGAAAAATAAGGAGTGAAGGAGGAAGTAGGAACACAAGGAAACATAATACCACAATTCTTAGAAGACAAGATGAAGGAATTGTGATAAAAGATTAGACGCTTGGTAAACATCGCTTATGAAATAGGAGAGAGAGAGAGAGAGAGAGATAAATGATAGGACAAAAACATGAGAATGAAGGAATAGAAGAGGTAGATAAATAGTTTGGGAAGAAGAAGAAGAAGAAGAAAAAGAAGAAGAATCATCCTTCTTCTGTATCTCTCTTCTCTTTTATCTGTTAATTCCTTCTTCATCATCATATTTCCTCTCCATTTATTTCCTCTATCCTTCACTTTCACTTGTTTATTTAACTCTCTATTCAAGTCTAATTTCTCGTTTATTTTCTTGTTTTGTTTACATGGTTATATTTTTCTAATACTAAGAATAAGACGAATAATAATAATAATAATAATAATAATAATAATAATAATAATAATAATAATAATAATAATAATAATAATAATAATAATAATACGAAGACGAAAAAGAATTAAATACAATAAATAATAGAATAAACAAAACACATAATAACATAAGAATATAAGAATGGAGGAAACTGCAGCGAGCCTATTGGCCCATACTGAGCAGTCCCGTTTACACCCAACCCCTATTGCTCATATAAGCATCCAACCTATGTTTGACGCTCGCCTTGTTGATCCACCCACTTATATCTTCATATGTAAATAAACGAAAGACAAAGATAATTAGTGGAGATTATTTTATCATAGAAAAATAACGACACAACGACCAATTAAATACATCACACACACACACACACACACACACACACACACACACACACACACACACACACACACACACACACACACACACACACACACACACAATACCCAAAACGAAAAATAAAAAAGGTGAAAAGACAGACAAATAACGTCCAAATTATGAAAAAAAATATATAATTTAATAAAAAAAATACCTCCAATTACACTTTAACTGAGGAGGGCTTGGCTCATTATCTACCTACGATTACCTGACCTTACCTGCTGAGGCCGCCAACACTCCTGGTGGTGGTGATGATGGAGGCGGCAGGGAAAGTGATAATGATGCACTTCACTTTCACTCACACTTACCTGAGAAAGAAAAATAAAATGAGAGCGCATTGAAGAGGTAGTGGTTTGTTATATCAGCTACAGTATCTCCATAAACCTATATAACAGCCAATTACCTGATCAGACATAAGAACATAAGAACATAAGAATGGAGGAAACTGCAGCGGGCCTATTGGCCCATAATGGGCAGTCCCGTTTACACCCAACCCCTATTGCTCATATGAGCATCCAACCTATGTTTGAAGCAATTCAGCGTATTCGAGTTAATGATGATATTTGGTAACTCGTTCCATTCATCCACTACTCTGTTTCCAAACCAGTGTTTACCTATTTCACGCCTAAATCTAAATTTGTCTAATTTAAAACCATTGTTACGAGTTCGCTCCTGGTTGGATAATTTGAGTACCTTTGTAATGCCCCTTTGTTTAGCCCTGCCTTCCACTTATGCACCTCTATCATGTCGCCCCTCACTCTATGTCTCTCGAGGGAGTGCAAATTAAGATGCCTTAACCTGTCTATACTCAAGGTTCCTAATGCCCGGGATTAGTCTTGTCATTCTCCTCTGAATTCTTTCCAAGGATTCTATATCCATTCTGTAATACGGTGACCAGAACTGAACTGCGTAATCCAGGTGTGGTCTCACAAGAGCAAGATACAGTTTTAGGATGACCTCGCTAGTCTTGTAACTAACACTCCTTTGTATGAACCCAAGTTTAGCCTTAAGGTTTACTTGGCTTACTTATCATTACTCCTAAATCTCTCTCGAAAGTCGGATTTCTCTATGGCATCGTTGTTCATCTGGTATCTGGTTTCCCTGTTTACATCTCCTATACTGAGTACTTTACATTTGTCCACGTTGAATTTCATCTGCCATTTTTCAGACCATTCGAAAAATTTGTTTAGATCTTCCTGTAGTTTTGCCGAGTCCTCGTCAGATTTGATAACACGTCCTATTTTAGTGTCATCAGCAAATTTACTTATGTTGTCTGATATCTATGTCGTTTATGTATATAATAAACAATAATGGTCCAAGTACTGAGCCTTGGGGAACTCCACTTGTGACGTTGCTCCAATGGGACTTAGTGCCGTTAATGCTCACTCGCTGTTTCCTGTCCTGTAACCACGCCTAATCCATTTAAGGATGTCACCTTTGATGCCATGAGCTTCTACCTTTCTAATTAGTCTTTCGTGGGGGACTCTGTCGAAGGCTTTGCTAAAGTCGAGATATACCACATCATAATTGTGCCCCTCGTCCACCGATTCGAAAACTGATGAAAAGAATGTTAATAGATTAGTTAGGCAAGAACGTCCGCTTGTGAAGCCATGCTGGGAATCATTGATCAATCGGTGCTTCTCCAGGTGAATCAATCGGTGCTTCTCCAGGTGAAGACAAAAGACAAAAATTAACGAAATGAAATAAAAATTGAATAAAGAAAATAACAATTGAGTGAGATAATTAGTGGCAATAACCACTCATCTTTCAGGTGTCTCTTCCTCCCCATTAAGTCTCTCTTTCTCCCCACCCGATCTTTTCTCCCCACCAGACCCTCCTCGCCACTAGATCTCCCTTCCCCTCCCCACCCCACCAAATCTTCCCTCCTCAGCAAATCTTCCCCTTCCCCCTCCCCTCCCCAGCAAATCTTCCCCTTCCCCCTCCCCTCCCCACCAAATCTTCCCCTTCCCCCTCCCCTCCCCACCAAATCTTCCCCTCCCCAGCCATTGTATTACGGAAAGTCGAGCTCTTGTTATGCATAAACTTGTGGCAAAGTCAAATGAATGCCTGGGAATTTTCTCCAAATGCTACCCTGAGCTTGGGAGGAGAGAAGCTAAGTTTTGATTGGCCGAGAGAAGGGGTGAGTTTAGTTTTGATTGGTTGGGGATGGGGGGAGAAGAGGAAGGTAAAGTACTTGGTTTTGGTTGGTTAGGTTAGATTGAAAGTAAAGTTTTGGTTGGTTAGAGTAATGCTTGCTTCTGATTGGTTGAAATAGGGAAATAGTTACTTTCGGCTCGTTGGGCGGAGTAAAGCTAAGTAATGATTGGTTGGAAGTGAAAATTCTTAGTTTTGATTGGGTGGGAAGGGGGAAAGCCAAGTTTTAATTGGCTGGAAAGGAGGAAAAACAGCGTAAGTTTATGATTGGACGAGCAGAAACAATACGTAGATGTTCATATATCAGGTATAGTATTACTGATGTATCAAAGGTAAGCTGTGTGTGTGTGTGTGCGTGCGTGTGTGTGTGTGTGTGTGTGTGTGTGTGTGTGTGTGTGTGTGTGTGTGTGTTATAGTGAATATATATAATTTATTTTCCACAATATTAATATCAATAACACACCTGTTCACTCATCCCTAACTACGCACCCCTAACCAAACACCCCTAACCACAAACCTCTAACCAAACACCCCCCTACCACCCCCCCCACACACACACACACGCCCAGCAGAGACTAAAGTATAGGACTTCCAGCACATTAGTTCCATACAGTCATGATACCTCACCTGTCCCCCCCTCCCCTTACACAGGTAATTAACACCAACTTACCTGTCTGGGAGTGTTGGTGGCCCCGCCGGATGTATGTGTGTGTGTGTGTGTGTGTGTGTGTGTATGTGTGTGTGTGTGTGTGTGTATATACCTGTAGCGTGTTTACTCGACATGACATAAACTAGCAGTCATCCTTGTATGGTACAGTGAGGTATACAGTGGCTACTCAATCATCTTTGTAACCTGTATTATAACTTAAAAGAGACTCATATACTATAACAAGTACTGTAACTTACGATTGAGTCACTCTAATATATAACTTACTCTACAATCAGTTACAGGATGCTCTGTATCGCTAAGTTACACAATACAAAATACAGGTTAAGAAAGTGTGGTGAAATACTGTACCGTTGTAACAAGTTTGCTGTATTTTGAACGTTGAATAGAGTGTTATTTTGTATTTACAGTGATCTACAGTGCCACCTACCATACAGTGATCTATCGTGCCACCTACCATACAGTGATCTACAGTGCCACCTACCATACAGTGATCTATAGTGCCACCTACCATACAGTGATCTATCGTGCCACCTACCATACAGTGATCTATCGTGCCACCTACCATACAGTGATCTACAGTGCCACCTACCATACAGTGATCTACAGTGCCACCTACCATACAGTGATCTACAGTGCCACCTACCATACAGTGATCTATAGTGCCACCTACCATACAGTGATCTACAGTGCCACCTACCATACAGTGATCTATAGTGCCACCTACCATACAGTGATCTACAGTGCCACCTACCATACAGTGATCTACAGTGCCACCTACCATACAGTGATCTACAGTGCCACCTACCATACAGTGATCTCATACAGTGATCTAGTGCCACCTACCATACAGTGATCTATAGTGCCACCTTACCATAGTGAGCTACAGTGTCACCTACCATACAGTGAGCTACAGTGTCACCTACCAAGTGTTATGTTATCTCGTCAGGTGCCGGTCTATATTATGCTTCAACTCTTTCTCAATAATGAAGAGGATCCGTTCTAAGATAATTTGTGTTTAGTATTGGGTTGATTTTATTAGGCAACGTCGACGTATACCGGGGTCCCACCTTCCCACCTCTGATTCAATTAACGTCGACATAACGTCGACATACATATACCGGGGTCCCACCTTCTCTGATTCAATTAACGTCGACATACACCGGGGTCCCACCTTCTCTGATTTACTTAACGTCGACATATACCGGGGTCCCACCTTCTCTGATTCAATTAACGTCGACATACACCGGGGTCCCACCTTCTCTGATTTACTTAACGTCGACATATACCGGGGTCCCACCGTCTCTGATTCACTTAACGTCGACATATACCGGGGTCCCACCTTCTCCGATTCACTTAGCGTCGACATATACCGGAGTCCCACCTTCTTAGTCTAATTTTAGAAGGGGTCTGACCCTTTCTTAAATTCCATGTTACCCCCGGACCCCCACAGCCTGCCGACCTGCTCCCGGGGTCTGCAGTGCATCACAGGACGACACTAACAATGCGGGCGCCTCTTGCCGCCTTCATGACTGCACTGCTGAACAAAAATATTGTAATGTGGAACCTGGTGACTTGGGCGGCAAGTTCAACAGGCCGCTAATGACAGGGACGTGACCAGCCTGCAGTACCGTAGCCTGCAGCCGACACTGGATGCGAGGTGTCCTGCACTAAGACAGAGGCGATAAAGTAGCTGGTTTCTTGTAGACGGTAAAGGACACGACCTGCATCCTCAATACCACGAAGGATGCGAGAGATGATCCTACCAGTTGGGGGCTGTTTCCTAGGGCGGCGCTATAGAACTCGCCTGTACACCCCTCTGTCCACATAACAGGGAAAGAGTGAGGTACAGTATCCTTCTACAAGACAGACGGGACCTAAGACTGATGTAGCATTTGAACAAGAGACTGTCAGGGGAGGATTGGCTCTCCTGTAGACATTGAGAGGCATGTCCTGCACCTTCAACCCCCCCCACACACACACCTGAAGGAAGACGCGCGCCTCCATGGGTCTCCTCCTCCTGTGAGCTGGATCCTTGACCGTGTTGACCCGCAATTAGGAGCTGGAAGTTAAGTGGGCTTTAGGGGAGGGATTACTTTCCTTTGATCGGCCGTAAGCTGCTGATGGCCAAACGAGCTGCAGGTAGCGTTTGATCTTTGGAATGGCCGGTAATTAGTGGTAGCCTGTCAGGTGAACCCTAACCAGCCATTATATTTTATTAGTTGGTCCTCAAGCCGAATCTTTATGTGGTATGTAGTTAGTTGTTGACCTCTGACCCGGCGCGCGATTCGATGCTAATCCGCGAGTGACCTGATTGTAAATATTTTGATTTCGGACAGAACCTGTAACTGGGTGGCGTTTTACATTCTGTTTTTCCCCCTTGGATCACCTGAAGATTAGGCACTCCAGCATATTTCACCTAATGCTTAAACACCGTAACGCTAACCTAACCTAACCTAACCTGGGACGTGTAAGCTTAACGTGATCTCTAATTTTCCTCCTCCCCCCTTCCTCTTCTCCATCTTCTTCTTCTTAATCTTCTTCTTCTTCTTCTTCTCCTTCTTCTCCTTCCTCTTCTTCTTCTCCATCTTCTTCTTCTTAATCTTCTTCTTCCTCTTCTCCTTCCTCTTCTTCTTCTCCATCTTCTTCTTCTTCATAATCTTCTTCTTCCTCTTCTCCTTCCTTTTCTTCTTCTCCATCTTCTTCTTCTTCTTAATCTTCTTCATTAACCAGTAGTTTTTGTATTGCCTCAGCATAAACACAAGCTCTGAGGACGATGCGTTACTCTGCCGTGTTTTGCTGTGATTCTCTGTAAGGCTGTGAGGGTGTGTTAACAGCGGGTGTTTGCTGTACTCACTGTAAAACCTGTAAGATTTCAACCACGGCCTGTAGTTGATCTCTCCAGCCTGTAGTAGTGGACTATTTTCAACCTGCTTTAGTTTTCTATCTTACTATCACACTATCTCACTATTTTACTATCCCTGGCATGTAACAACTCTTTTCACTCACTTTTTACTATCCCAACCTACCTGTACTATCCACGGCTACAATAGTGACTAGTTACCTGTATCTATTTAACTATCCCTAACTAGCATCGACTATCTGTAACTAACAAGAATTTACGGTCCTTTTTTGTCTATCCACGGTCGGTGCAAGGTGACTATCCATGGCCAGTTCAACCTTACCTGACTATCCCAAACTAACAGCGGCGGACTATCTTTAGCTAGTAACAGATTATCTATCCTAAATGCATTATGACTATCCTTATCCTCTATCAGACTATTCACGACCTTATTCCAACTATCCACAGTTATCAGTAGACTATCCCCACTCTCCAAAAAAAGAGACTATCCATGACGAAGAAGAGGAGGAAGAAACAGAAGACTAGAAGGAGGAAGAAGAGGAGTGGGAGGATGAAGAAGAGGAGTGGGAGGATGAAGAAGAGGAGTAGGAGGAGGAAGAGATAGAAGAGGCAGACTATCCATGACTAAAGAAGGAGGGAGAGGAAGAGGAGAAGGAGAAAGAAGAGAAGGAAGAGCGGGACGAGGAGGAGAAGCAGGAAAAGGAGGAAGGCGAAGAGAAGCAGGGAGAGGATAAGGAGAAGGAGAATAGGAAGAAGAGGAGGAGAAGAAAGATAAGAAGTAGAAGAGGAAGAGGCAACAGCACCCAAATATTCATAACTCCTCTTGCTAACAACAAAACCACACAATACATGAGGGAGGGGGGGGGTAAACTCTTGGGTACTTTATTGCTGTGAAAGTTAGGGAAATCATCATGACAAACCCAGAATTTTCCCCCAGAACTTGGTGGTTTGTTACCTAAGTTTTTCCCTCCACCCACCACCGAACGTCTTTCTGAAGCCTCGATACTGATATGGTGAGGGTGCTTGAGGGTGAGGGGTGAGGGAGGGCAATAATGATGATGTATGTGTGTGTGTGTGTGTGTGTGTGTGTGTGTGTGTGTGTGTGTGTGTGTGGTACATAGAAAGAGGGAGAAGACAAGAGAATAGAAAATAAAGGCGAAATCGAAGAAAAATAATAATAATACCGATATATATGTAGGGTATATACAGAGAGAGAGAGAGAGAGAGAGAGAGAGAAGCAGCTGTCGTTGCAACACTCCCCACGCATCAACACAATAAGCGTTACATTAAAATTAATATTTAAATTGATGAGATTGAGGGTGTTACTTACTGGGCGTTCGTGCATGAGGTAAAGAGGGGGTAGGGGAGGGATAGGGGAGGGTGTTGTGTGGACAGTAGGGGAGGCAGGGGGAGGGATAGGGGAGGGGTGTTGTGGACGGTAGGGGGGAGGGAGGATAGGGGAGGGAGTGTACGGTAAAGCAGACTGAGAAAGAATTGAAGGGGAAAGGAGGTAGGGATTTAAGGATTACAGTTGAAGGATTTAGACACCACCAATCCCTCACCATCTGGGCTCTGCCTCAGGAGGGGGGAGGGACGAAGGAGTCTCTCTCTCTCTACAATTAATCCCTCACCATCTGCCACGATAAAAAGTGACTTGTGACTCTCCTTCAGCCCTACGTCAGGATATACCCTTAGGAGGACATGTCCCTTTCCTTCTGTTCTTATCTCAAGCCTCTCGAAGCCTCCTTAGGAATCATTGACAGATCCTTCGGTACTGCTTTCCTCAGGGTCCCGTCAAAGGATCCCAGAGACCAAGTTCCTCCAGAGTGAGAAGGAGTTACAACGATCCTATACCTGCAGGAGAGAACAGTCCTATCTAAACACCTCCACAACGACTCCCTCTCCCCTCTCCACCTCCCGAGGAAATAGTCCCACGTCAGGATATGCATGGCGAAGGATCTTAACCCTCAAGGCTTCGTAAGGATTTATGGCCATCCTTAATTCAGGATAAGCCTGCAGAAGACACCAGTCCTCCCCCAACATCGTATCCCCCCTCCCCTCCTCCCCCCTCCTCCCCCCTCCTCCCCAGCACACGCGGTGATCCTGCGGCAAAGGCGGCAAGGGCGGCAGGGGCGGCAGGGGCGGCAAGAGAGGCCTCCAGCTGACGCAACCATTCCTTCACCAAGATACCATTTATATTGGACCAGCGATCACTTGATGGCTTTATTTCTCACATATGACCTTACACACCACGCCGCAGCCGACCGAGAGAGGGGCGCGGGGAGAAGGAGGAGGGGAGAGGAGGGAGAGAGGGGAGACAAGGGGGAGAGAGAGGGAAAAAGAGGGTGAGAGGAAAATATGACTACTAACGCAACACCATCGATGACGCCGAGGCTCTCAGTGTAGACGAGGGGTGACTCTACTGGTGACTCTACTGGTGACTCTACTGATGATTCTGTTAGTGACTTTACTGGTGACTCTGTTAGTGACTCTGTTGGTGACTCTACTGGTGACTCTGCTAGTGACTCTACTGATGAGTCTGTTAGTGACTCTACTGGTGACTCTGTTGGTGACTCTACTGGTGACTCTACTGGTGACTCTACTGGTGACTCTATTGGTGACTCTGTTAGTGACTCTGTTGGTGACTCTACTGGTGACTCTACTGGTGACTCTACTGGTGACCACTGGTGACCTGTTATGACTCTACTGGTGACCACTGGTGACCATTGACCTGTTAGTGACTCTACTGGTGACTCTACTGGTGACTCTACGACCTATTGGTGACCCCACTGGTGACTCTATTGGTGACCTGTTAGTGACTCTACTGGTGACTCTGTTAGGACTCTACTGGTGACTCTACTGGTGACTCTACTGGTGATTCTGTTAGTGACTCTACTGGTGACTCTACTGGTGACTCTATTGGTGACTCTACTGATGATTCTGTTAGTGACTTTACTGGTGACTCTGTTAGTGACTCTACTGGTGACTCTGTTAGTGACTCTACTGGTGACTCTGGTGACTCTGTGTGAGCTCTACTGGTGACTCTACTGGTGACTCTATTAGTGATCTGCTGATGAGCTCTGTTAGTGACTCTACTGGTGACTCTACTGGGTGAGGCTCTAGCTGGTGTGACTCCTGCTGGTGACTCCTTGGGTGACTCTGTTAAGTGACTCTGTTGGTGACTCTACTGGTGACTCTGTTAGTGACTCTACTGGTGACTCTACTAGTGACTCTACTGGTGACGTCTTATCTCCATTATATTCCCTTTCCTCTCTCTCTCTCTCTTACCCTATATCTTCAGTTGTTATTCTTAATTCCTTCTTCATCTTCTCTTCTCCTTCTTCCTCTCTTCTCCTTCTTCCTCTCCTTCTTCCTCTCCTCTCCTCTCCTCTCTTCTCCTCTCAGTCGACTTAACTGAAGGACTTATGAACCAGTAATTCACTTTACAGTCATTCATAAAGAATTTGGTGTGATAAACTATTGTGTGTGTGTGTGTGTGTGTGTGTATGTGTGTGTGTGTGTGTGTGTCCTACCATTATTGCTGCCATTACTGCATCACCAATATTACTACTACTACTACTACTACTAACAATTACTGCTCCTACTACCACCACCACCTACTACACTACCACCACCACCACCCCTAACCTAAATCTGCCAATGTCACAGAAATAAAATAGAAGTGAAGGTGTTTGTGTGGTAGAAGAGAGAGAGAGATAGAAAGAGAGAGAGAGAGAGAGAGAGAGAGAGAGAGAGAGGCCACTACCACCACCACCACAATACCAGGTAACAAGGGCATCCCAAGAGACACGCTCAATCACTGCCTGTTCACGATCATTTTAAAATTCAAAGGGAAATTCTACTGACGGAAGCGAAGACGAGGAGGAACCGGGAGAAAACTTTTAGTGGAGGGACTAGTGAAGGCAGCCATCAGGGAAATTATGACCCCCCCTCTTCCCCCCTCCCCTCCCCCCCTCCAGCCCCCCATAGTGGCCAACAGTGTGCTAAAAGGGTGAATGAACCTAGTTTTCTCGACCAAATTTTCTTGTATTATTTTTTTTTATGATTTTTTTACGGCTGAGGAAATTTTGTCTATATCACACAAAATAAACATAGGCCTATATAACTGTATCACTAACACATATGCAAAAATTACATAGGCCTATATAACTGTATCATAAACACATGAAAATTACCTAGGCCTATATAACTGTATCACTAACACATATGTAAATTACATAGGCCTATATAGCTGTATCACTAACCAATGTTTAACCAGCTTGACAGTAAATCGATTAGGCATATTTTACCCCCCCTCACTAACCCCTCCCCCTAAGAGGTAACCCGTCTGAGGGGTGATCCTTATTGGGGGAGGGGAGTAGGGGGGGGAAGGGGGACTCAGATATACATCACACTTGCAACCAAACCTAACCAAACCTAACCAAACCTAACCTAACCTCTTCCTCCATCTATCTTCCCCACCACCACCTCCTCCTCATCATCTAACCCCTATCAAACACTAACACATCTTTACCTCAAGAAAGAGAGACAGACAGACAGGCACAGAGACAGACAGACAGGCACAGAGACAGACAGACAGACAGACAGACAGACAGACGCCTAGGACGGCCATTACACCCCCTACACCATCCTGACATATTTTGACAGGCTTCCCCTCACCCTCCCTCGACCACAAAGTCAGTACAAATTTCCATCAGTCCATCTTAATTATGAATTTTAATGCCGACATAAACGCCAGTGATTGGGCCGCCTGCCTCATGGGACAACCACCACCGAATACCACCAGATTTGAACCGATTTCATTTTGTCTCAACAGGTCTGGTTGGTTGGTTGGTTGGTTGGGTTGGGTTGGGTTGGCTTGGGTTGGCTTGGTTGCTGCCATTACTACTACTACTACTATTATTACCCAACTACCAGTACCCTTACCTACTTCGTCTACTTATCTCACCTACCCACCCTTTACCCACCACTTCACCCACCACACCACACCCTACCCACCCTTCACCTACCCATCCCATCCCCTCCCCACCACCTCACCCACCACCTCAAAAAAAATAATTCACTCATTTCGTTCATTTTCCTCCAAACACAAAAACAAAAACAAAAATAAAACAAGCTAAAATTTTGTGTTTGTGTTTATGTGTTTTCTGGGGAATTGTAATGTTTTTCCGTTTTTTTCATTTACGAGAAGGCGAGAGAGAGAGAGAGAGAGTGTGTGTGTGTGTGTGTGTGTGTGTCCATTATTCATCCATATATACAAGCTTGTACACATGCATATACATACAGTACATACATACCTTACATACATACATACATACATACATACATGACACAAATTGTAAAAATAAATAAAAATATACCTACAATCTTTTTTTTTTTTTGACAATTAAATAGCTCATCAACCATTAAAATTCTGGTCTTGTTATTACACGGGCTAGTGGTTAATACACACACACGTTATACACATTCTATTGTAATATAAATCGTGTATAGCTAATCTATATTATCGGTTTAAACTCAACAATTAATTCTATTTATCTAAAAGCCAAGCCAATTTACCTTCATGTTTTATGCACAAACCTGGAAAAAAACATAAAAAAACATAAAAAACACACTACATTCGTTTGTTTTATTGTTATTATTGTTATTTTAGACAGACAGACAGACAGACAGACAGACAGACAGACAGAGAGATAGTGTCTGTTTCATCATTTATTACTCTTCTATTCTTTCCTTCTCCTTCTTTCCCCTCATTCGTTCTCCTTAACTTGCCTCTCTTCCTATCCCCCTATTTCGTCTTCCTCCCCTTCTTGCCCTTTCTCATTCTTCTTTTCACTTTCTATCCTCTCTTCTTTCCTTCGTTTATCTTCGTTTCTTTCATTTCTCTTCTTTCTATATCTCCTCTTTTCCTTTCGTTTCTCTCCTTCCCTTCTTTTCCTTCTTATCTCCTTCATCCATCCCTCCCATCATCTATCTCTTTTGCTTTTCCTAATCTTCTCCTTTTTTTCTTCTTCGTAAGTTCCTTCCTTCCTTCCATCCTTCCTTCCATCGCCTTCTCCCCTTCTTCCCCTTCAAAACCTCCCTCCAACCATCCCTTCCTTCCTCTTCCCTCCCTCCCTCCCTCCTTTCCATCCATCCCTCCCTCTCTCCCTCCCTCCCTCTCTCCCTCCCTCCCGTAACAGAGAGACAAGCGATAAACAAGACTAGAGTCGTCTCTCTACAGTTCTGGTCTACACTAGTGTATCACAAGCGAGGAGGGAGGAGAGAAAGGAAGGGAAGGGAGGGAGGGAGAGAGGGAGGGATGGATGGAAAGGAGGGAGGGAGGGAGGGAAGAGGAAGGAAGGGATGGTTGGGGGGAGGTTTTGAAGGGGAAGAAGGGGAGAAGGCGATGGAAGGAAGGATGGAAAGAAGGAAGGAAGAGAGGAAGGAAACTTACGAAGAAGAGAAAAAGGAGAAGATTTGGAAGAGCAAAAGAGATATGGAGGGATGGAGGGAGATAGGGGGGGGGGTACCTCTCTCTGTCTCTTGTCCTGTTCCACACACATCCCTCCTTCTGTCTTCCTCTCACTTCTATTCTCTACCCTCCCGTTCCAAACACCTCTCCTTCTCTCTCGCTTTCTTTCTCTTTCTCTCTATCCTACCGTTTAATACTCTCTCTCTCCCTCTCTCTCTCTCTCTCTCTCTCTCTCTCTCTCCCTCTCTCTCTCTGTTTCCAAAATGCTTTACGATATTCACGGATGAAAAATGGTAGTGGTGTGGAGAACGCGGCTCGGAAAGTTGGCGGCCACCCAGTTGCCTTCCAGTTGCCTTTTTCCAGAGCGTTTTCCTGAAATCTCTCTCTCTCTCTCTCTCTCTCTCTCTCTCTCTCTCTCTCTCTCTCTCTCTCTCCAGAAGGTCCTGAACACAACCTGGTATTTTAGATGAAGTTTTATTTATTTATTTATTTATTTGACAAGCTGGATACCTGGAAGCGTTCACCTGTGTTAAGTAAATTCCAGAACGCGACTTGGTAATTTTATGAGTTTTATTATTAACAGAGGCTTTGTGTAATTAGGATAGTGGTTTGTGTGTGTGTGTGTGTGTGTGATGTGTGTGTGTGTGTGTGTGTGTGTGTGTGTGTGTGTGTGTGTGTGTGTGTGTGTGTGTGTGTGTGTGTTGTAAAAAAAAAAAGGGCATTATTATTTTCTTGACGGATTGAAGGGATTTGACGGTCAGGGTGTCCGGGGAAAAAATGGAAGCTATTCCTGTAATAGGCTTCTTTTATCCTCTTCCCCTATAAGGGTTCAATTGTCCAGAGTTTTAAATCCCTCGTTCTGGTGTTGTTGATATCACGAAGTTGACGACCAGGAGCAAGAGAATCCAACACTGTGTATCGTGTGTGTGTGTGTGTGTGTTGTGTGTGTGTGTGTTGTGTGTGTGTGTGTTGTGTGTGTGTGTCAGTTTATTGGTATCTACATTGTATTTCAGGACATTTATACACGAGAATAGGATCGAATTCTTTGTTTTTTATCAATTTTTTTTTTTACTTAGAATTTTTTTTTCTTTTGACACTATGGTATTTATTTAGGTTCTCAAGACGTCTATATAAACACACTAAGGAGGATTGAATTCTTGTTTATATGTGGTTAGTAAAGCATTCTGATCCTTAATTCTTTCCTTATACGATCGTCTTTTGTTTATAACTCACTACTAAGTCAGCAACCGATGATTTATCTCGGATTATAGACCGACACCACTAATTTAATCCCTCAAAGTCACAATAGGGTTTTTACGCCTTATATAAAAATCAATATTTTTTTTTTCCGCGAGCGTAGTTTTGGCGGTCATTTTTGGTGGATAGTTTTAGAGGGTAATTCTGAAGGGCAATTTTGGTTGGTAGTTTTGGCGGACAGTTTTGGCGGACAGTTTTGGCGGGTAACTTTAGCAGTTTGCGGGTAGTTTTAGCAGGCAGTATTAATAGAGAGTTTTATCGGTAAACTTTTAAAGGCAATTTTAGCCTGAAGTTTTGACATGAAATTTTGACTTGCCATTTTGACGGACAAGTTTTGACGGACAGTTTTGACGGACACTTTTGACAGGCAGTTTAGGCAAACAGGGGAGGAGAGGGGGGAAGTGAACTACCGCTATAAATAACACTATCATGGCGGGAGCGTCGGGACAATAAGATGGGGGAGGTCACTGGCCAGCCCCGTCACCCCTGTCCCTCCCCAATCACCCTCCACAGTCACCCTCTGGCTCTCCTCTCCTCCCGGTCCTGTGTGATGTAGGGTATATATGTATTTACCAATCCAACTCTAGTAACACAACCCCTATCCCAATAACCCCAAACACACCAACACACTCCCCACACCCCCACTCCCCACACGCACTCCACACCCCCACACACACTCCACACACCCCTACACACACCCACACCCCCACCGCCAGGGCAGGACAGCTACTCTTTCCTTCATGACACAAGTTGACTCTATGACAAGTCCACCGCAGCCGCCCTAGTGAAGCGCCCATTGTCTTGTTTCTGATTCAATTGAGGGGTCCCGGGACTCGTTGGGACTCTCCCCTCTCTCCCCTCTCTCTTTCTCTCCCCTCTCCGTTTCAGCTCAGGAAGGCGAGGCGGCCTGCCCAACAATTTGTCTCGCTTATTTTGTCTCGGTTCCAACGATATCGCTGCCACTCATCCGATATGCGTAACACGTTCACCCTGGCCTACTGCTCCACCTCACACCCTGGCCTACTGCTCCACTCACCCTGGCCTTACTGTTCACACTCACAAGCACACCCTGGCCTACTGTTCACTCTCCTGGCCTCACTGTTCACTCTCCTGGCCTACTGTTCACCTCACACCCTGGCCTACTGTTCACCACCCCTGCCCACTGTTCACTCACACCCCTGGGCTCACTGTTCACCTCCTGGCCCACTACTGTCTCACTCACCCCTGGCTCCACTGTTCACCTCCCTGGCCTATTGTTCACTCACCCTGGCCTACTGTTCACTCACCCTGGCCTACTGTTCACTCACCCTGGCCTACTGTTCACTCTCCCTGGCCTACTGTTCACTCACCCTGGTCTACTGTTCACTCTCCCTGGCCTACTGTTCACTCACCCTGGCCTATAGGATATGTTCACCTTGACCCATTGAACACTCAAAATGTCAGGGGTCAGAATGTATATTAAAAATGTATATAAGTATAATAATGTGTATAAATGTATATTATTATGAGTGGAAGGTCAGAGATATACATTGTTGCAGTCGTTCAAGGACGGAGGGAGGGACGGAGGGAGGGAGGGAGGGAGGGAAGGGGAGGGAAGGGGGAGGGAAGGGGAGGGAAGGGGGAGGGAAGTGCATGTGCTGCTTTGTACATTTGCGTCGTAAATGTACACATGCAAGAGGGTGTACATTTCCAGTGTGTGTATATGTGTGTGTGTACGAATCCAAGAATACACATGTACGTATTGTATGTATAAAGTCAATAGTATATACATGTGTATCATAAATGCATAATCCCACATGAATACACATACACATACACACACACACACTTGTAATGTACACAAGATGTTTACTTTAGAGAGTAAATAATTAACATGCAAATTAAGACGACAGACAAAACGATGAAGAAGAATATGAAAATAAAATGAATAATAAAACAAATTGTCATGATAATAATGTAACTTTCAATGGTGTTTTATTATTATTGTTATTATTATTATTATTATTATTATTATTATTATTATTATTATTATTATTATTATTATTATTATTATTATTATTATTAGAAGTAGTAGTAGTACTATTATTATTACTATTTGCTATTAGGACTATTATCCACAACCACCACTACTACCACAACTACTAAAATAACCACAACAAACACTCTCTCTCTTAAATTGGGCTCTTTCTCCCCTCCCCACCCCAGCCGTCCCACTCTCCCTCCTCCCTCCTGTAGCGCTATGTAAACAAAGACATCCTCCCCGGCACATTCTCCGTCTGAGGTATGTGTGTGTGTGTGTATGGATATTTATGAATGAGTATACAGGCGCATTTATAGCAGTTGCATACACACGCGTTCATACAGTGACATACGGACCACACACACACACACACACACACACACACACACACACACACACACACACACACACACATTTCTTAGATCCAAAACACACATGGGTTGACATAAACACACACACACACATGTATACACAAAACACAAACGCTCAAACCCACACTAACACAAACATGCCAGTACACAAACACGCACAAACATAAACAAACACCAGATCCAAAACAACAAACAGTCAGGGAGGTAAAAACGAGCCAAGCTTTGAGCCTGCTGCACTGTTAGGGTACACAGGATAGCAATGGTGGGGAGGGGGGTGGGAGAGGTCAGGAGGGGAGAGGGTCAGGGTGAGGGGAGAGGGCTGTGGTGGGAGGCACCCAGGACTGGGAGGTGGTCAAGGGAGGAGGGTCAGGGGTGAGGGGGGAGTTCAGTGAGGGGGGTCATGGTGAAAGGGAAGGGGTTGAGGGGGAAGGGTGAGGAGAGGGAGAGGAAGTGAGGGGGAATGTTGAGGATGGTGAGAATAGTGGGCGTGTCTGGAATAGGCCACGCCCATCCCTCTAGAAGGTTTACTTACATATCCACAAGTCTTACCCAAAAGTTACGCCCACAAAATACATCCATAAGCCACACCCACAAGCTACACCCATAAGCCACGCCCACAAATTACGCCCATAAGCCACGCCCACAAGCTACACCCATAGACCACGCCCACAAACCACGCCCATTAGGGTATGAGGCACAATAAGACAGAGGTTATGTCAAGGAAATCCCACGCATCTCACCCCATGTCGAGGTCTACAACTCCACAGGCCACGCCCATCATGAGCCACGCCTCCACAAGGGGATCGGTCAATCGCCTACCCTCCCATTTCGTTACATCATCCCCAGAAAGCTTTGTGCTGTTATATTTGTCCTTTTGTGTTCGTGTGTGTGTGTGTGTGTGTGTGTGTGTGTGTGTGTCTGTGTGTGTGTGTGTGTGTGTGTGTGGTTATATTATCATTGTGGATAATGTTAAAATTGAGTTAAGTAAATATTGAGTTGGTGTTTTGTTTTGGGATGTGTGTAAGTTAGGTTAGGTTAGGTTTAGGTTAGGTTAGGTTAGGATAGGTTAGGTTAGGTTTAGGTTAGGTTAGGTTAGGTTAGGATAGAACTATTGACCACATCCAGAATACAAATAAATAATACTGATATACAAACACAACGCATACCTGGCAACTATATCACAGGTGTTCCCAAAACAGGTGAGAAATGATAAGTGTTTACAGGTGTGACGAGCAAATGTATCTAAGACGAGGAAATAAACACCTGTAGCCCCCTCGTGTACAGGTGTCTCGTGATCCCACCTGCACTAACTCACCTGTTGTTAGTGTGTCTGTCTACCTGTCTGTCCTAATGTCGTGTGATCAGTTATATTTAATATGGTTACTACTGAGATGAAGTGGTCTGTCTGTCTGTCTGTCTGTCTGTCTGTCTGTCTGACTGTCTGACTGTCTGACTGTCTGACTGTCTTTCTCTTTTTCTCTCTCTCTTCCCCCTATCTTTATCAATATAACAACAACAACAACAACAACAACAACAACAACAACAACAACAACAGCAACAACAACAACAACAACAACAACAACAACAACAACAACAACAGCAACAACAACAACAGAAATCCATCGATATAGAGACATACAACTAGACATTTACATAACTATAACGAACAATAATAGCGGATAAATAAATTATAAAATAACAATGATAACATGGGTGTTAGGGCATATGTTATCACCCGTCGATATAACACAGGTGCTTGTGTGGTTACCAAGAGAGAGAGAGAGAGAGAGAGAGAGAGAGAGAGAGAGAAATGTATAAGATAACACACACACACGCAAACACACACACACACACACACACACACACACACACACACACACACACACACACACACACAATAATATCACTACTAGCAACACCGTATACGACAAATACACACAGTAATCATTCCTTGTCAATTAACCCTACACACCTGTACACACCTGTTGGTACTTTTTTACACCTGTCTGGCCCCACCCCCGTCAGATAACCACGCACTATCACATAAGTTAACGACGCAACACACAGCCATCGCAATAAGTAACGTGGTTTGGAGTCATCTTTTCTGACAGCTGTTGTGGTTACGTAATAATACAACAGCGTGATTTTATTCATTGAAATTATTGTATTGTTTTAGTATAAATGTTGTATAAATGTTGTATAAATGTTGTATAAATGTTGTATAAATGTTGTGTTGTATAAATGTTGTATAAATGTTGTATAAATGTTGTATAAATGTTTAAAATAAATATGAATTATTTATTATTATTTACTAACATACTTATATGTATAGTAATGTATGTGTATGAATAGTGAATGTATAGGTATATCAATATATTAATGTGTATGTTGATGTGGATATATGTTTAATATGCTCATACACATTCTAATATACAGTATACCAGCATATATTACTCACATACTGACACTAACTTACATACACATTCAGTTATTAACGTACACACAGTTGCTAACATACACATACATACACAGTGATGTGGTGTGGTGTTGTGGTGGTGGTGTGGTGGTCCGGTGTTGTGGTAGTGTGGTCTATTGGAGTGGTATGGTGTGTGGTGTTGTGGTGTGGTGGTGATACACACTATACCACTGGGGGTGATGGGGAGGCCACATGTGAAGGGAGCATGGTGGTGATGGTGGTGATGGTGGTGATGGTGATGGTGGTAGTGGTAGTGGGGATAATCGTGGTAGTAGTGTTATCAGTGGTACTGGTAGTAATGGTAGTGGTAATAATAGTAGTAGTGGTGGTGGTGGTTGTAGTGGCGGTGTTAGTAATAGCGGTGGAGATGGAGGTGGTGGTAGTGGTGTTGGTGGTAGTAGTGGTGGTGATAGTAGTGGTCGCAGTGGTGATGGCAGTGGTAGTAGTGGTGGTGGTAGCAGTAGTAGTGGTGATGGTAGTAATGGTGGTGGTGATGTTGGTAGAAATGTTGATGATAGTGGTTGTAGTGGTAGTAGCGGGGATAATCGTGGTAGTGGTGGTAATGGTGGTGGTAGTAACAGTAGTAGTGGTGGTAGTAGTAGTAGTAGTGGTAGGGTCAGTATTGTGAGCTGAGAAATCGTCGTCCCACACGGCTGAGAGCTGCAGCTGGGAGTCCTAGGAGGGGTAAATGGGGAGGACAGGAGAGAGGAAGGGGGAGGGGAGGGAGGAGAGGGGAGAGGAGCCTGGGAACCTGCCTCACGTGAAAAGGTTCAGGAAGGGGTTGAAATGGCCTACAAAAATCTGTATCAAAAGATTTAGTGCATTCCTCACACAGAAGGGTTAAGACGAGGAATTCTCTCCCTCTCTCCCTCTCACCCTCCCTCCCTCTCTCTCCCTCCCTCCACGGATCGGAAACATCACATCGACAAAAAAAATGGGAAAAATCTTCACCCTCCCCATAAGAAAAAAAAATATCACAGGATTCCCATTCTATATATTACCGACTCTCAGAAGGGCAGTAGAAATGTACCTCCTATTACCTACCTATGGCTTTTGTCCACCGCTTTTGGTATATGTGTCTTGTGAGTTGTGATCTATTGCTCATTTCGCTGCCTAGGACCAGATGGTGGGTCAGGGTGCGCAAAAAAGGTAAAAAAAAAAAAATTAAATAAATACAAATATACGGTCGCGCCCTAGTAAATTATACCTGACAGTTATATATATTATACCAAGCAACAGGTTATATGTGAATGAAGCCTATAGTCACATATATAATACACCAGGTAACAGGTTATATGTGAATGAAGCCAAGACGCATTAATATAATGGTACACCTGGTCTCACAATTACCTATTCCAGTTTTTTTCTAATCCAGGATGGACTTAAATGTTGGAATGGGGAACAAGAATCATCCTGGGAATAGTTTCTTCAATTCGGCCATACTGCAAAATAAAATTAATTATCTCGGGTATAAAGTGTGTAAATTTTTTATTTATTTTTTTTTTTTACATGTTGGAATGAATTGAATTAGTTATACAAAATATCCCTGGGAAGCAGTTACACTCTGTGTGTGTGTGTGTGTGTGTGTGTGTGTGTGTGTGTGTGTGTGTGTGTGTGTGTGTGTGTGTGTGTGTGTGTGTGTGTACGCAACTGGTGGGTTACCCTCATCAATATGGTGAGGAGGAGGAGGAGGAGGAGGAGGAGGACGAAGAAGGGGAAGGAGGAGGAGGAAGAGGAAGAGGGAGGAGGAGGAGGAAGAGGAGGGGAAGAAGAAAAAGAAGAAAAGGACGAGGAGGAGGAAGAAGTCAACAAAAGACGGGGAAAGAGAAGGAAGAGGAAGAAGGCAAAGAGAAGAAGAAAAATAATACTGCATTGCTAACAAAAACACGACTAATGAAACAACAACAATATGGTGATGGTTACAACAAAGGATATAGTGTCATCTATGGCACCATATCCTTTGAATGGCCCTGATTAACCTGAAGAGAAGGAGGAGGAGGAGGAGAAAGAAGAAGAAGAACAAGAACAAGAGGAGAGGAGGCGGAGGAGGTCAAAAGGTTATAGCGAGACATAATTTACACCTATAGTCTTCCACACGTTCAAAACATTTCTTTTTTTTTCATTTCAATCATCATAAAATCCATCTTCCTCTTCACAATAAATAACAACATGCTCAATAATCTCCCGGAGGAACAGGAACAAGTGATAACGAAAGATAATAATAGATAAGGAAAAAGAGAATGAAAGCGGGCGAAGAGTTGATGGAAATTAAGCGTTTTGTTTTGATTGATGGTGATAATAATCTTGATTAGTTCAGCAAGAGTGAGGTTGAAAGACCCAAGGGCCTGCGATAGTCTTCCCTCCCTCCCTCCCTCTCCCACTCACCCTTTAGTTGTCTGTGTAGGTGGTCCTGTCTGTATGAGAACTGCTCTGTAGTCGTGGCCAGAATAAGGCTAGGATACAGACACATCTGGCAGGTTAGTAACGCTGTACCCATACCGGAACACTCAGCATGTAAACTTTGTGATAAACCTTTAAAGCATACACTTGAACACTAGATTATTGAATGTAACATTGTCAAAGACTTCAGGCCACCTGGCTTATTGTATCATGAACTATGTAATTACTACATTGAATCTGGAGTGCTTGAGGACATTCATGCTGTCCATCTAAAATTTGCTGCTAGTCCACACTGATTAGTTCTCAGATAGAGTATGTATGACGTGTATATGAACCTCTGTCCTATGTGGCAGTGAACAGTGACAACACCCTCAGTGTCAAGACCTGATTGAATTACTCAGAATAGGCAAATTGTACTCCAAGCTTTGCCAATAAAGTTGTTAAACCTTAAAAAAAAAAGGCTTTCTTCATTTCTATCCTTCATTTCTTAATCTCTTTTCCTCCTTTCTCTCTCATTTATTGCACATTTCTCACTACCCTCCTTTCTCGGTCTCTCTCTCCGTCTATTTGTTATTCTACTCGTTTCTCCCTTTTATTGCTCCGACTACTAATTCCTCTTTCTATCTCCATGTCTTTCTCCCCTCCTCTCTTAGTGTAACCCGGAGATAAACCTCCTCCCTTTTGTAACCCGGATATAATACAGAGAGTAGGAGGAAGAACTGTGTATGTGTGTGTGTGTGTGTGTGTGTGTGTGTGTGTGTGTATAGCTTTGTGTGTAACTGTGTGAATATGTGGCTTGCTAGTACTGTACATGTGTGTGTGTGTGTGTGTGTGTGTGTGTGTGTGTGTGTGTGTGTGTACGTCTGGCACCGTCAAGAACAGGTCTTCAGGCACGTAGCGTAGTGAAGATGTTTTTCGTGTTGAATTTGACCAACATTCATAAACCAAAGTGACCAGCATATCTTAAAAACCATATCTGACTCTTTTTTGTTCCAGGCAAATAGTTAAATTAGGCAAATTGTTAAATATCCTAACCTAACCTAACCTAACCTAACCTAACCTAACCTAACCTAACCTAACCTAACCTAACCTAACCTAACCTAACCTAACCTAACCAAACCTAACAAAGTGAAAAAGGAGAGAGAATTATGAGATAGACAGTAAGAGACAGAAAAAGACCACCAGACAGAGGTCAAGAGAGAGAAAGAGAGAATATGAATGACCTTGAACACACTTACACATGAGAGAACCTCAAGAGAGATAGCCTTAAGCTTTATTCTCCTAAGTCTCGTTCTCTCCACCTTGAGAGATACAGTTAACAGAGAGATAATGACGGAGAGATACTTACACACTCGTTTTGTCGTGATGTGTGTGTGTGTGTGTGTGTATGTTTATGCATGTGCGTGTGTGAGAGTGCGTGTGTATGCAGGAGCGTGCGTGTAGATCACCTTGGGAGGAGGGCGGGTCTGGTGGAAAGGATGTTAGGATACCCCCTACCAGTATGTCCAGGAGGAGGAGCAACACACACACACACACACACACACACACACACACACACACACACACACAGGAAATTCATGTGGTCTTATTCTTTACAAATAGGAAAATCCCATCTGATTCATACTAGTTAAAAATACTAAAAAATATATAATAATAATAATAATAATAATAATAATAATAATAATAATAATAATAATAATAATAATAATAATAATAATAATAATAATAATAATAATAATAATAATAATAATAATAATAATAAATTAGTGAATAAAATAAATAAATTCTCTTGTCCTTGGGATTTATTGGTATAAAGTCTTAAGGAATTGTAGTAGGGAATTGTGGTAGGGAATTGTGGTAGGGAATTGTGGTAGCGATGGTAGAGTCTTATCAGTGTGTGCAGGTAGTTGTGTTAAGAGTGGAAGCTGGTGATCTGCCTTGTTTGGTATGTGGTGGTGGTGGTGGTGGTTCAGAAGGGTTGAATTCAGGTAGTGGGTGGTATGTTATGGGTGGGTGGTAGGTGGGTGGTGGGTGGGTGGTGGTGGGTGGTGGGTGGTAGGCAGTGGGTGGCGGCTGCAATGAAGAATGCAAAGATCAATGTTACATTAATTGGGAAGGGAGAGGGAGGAGGAGGAGGAGGAGGAGGAGGAGGAGGAGGAGGGGGAGGAGGAGGATGTGGATGGTGGTAGCAAGTGACATTGGTGCTGGTTGTGATAATGGTGATTGTGGTAGTAGTGATGATGGTGATTGTGGTGGTAGTGAGGATGGTGATTGTGGTAGTAGTGATGATGGTGATTGTGGTAGTAGTGATGATGGTGATTGTGGTAATAGTGATGATGGTGATTGTGGTAGTAGTGATGATGGTGATTGTGGTAGTGAAGATGGTGATTTTGATGTTGGTGTTTGTCATTGTTGTTGTTGTTAATATCACCATGTGTGTGTCTGTTTGTTAGATACATACAATTTATAAGGAAAAGGTAAGGAGTAAATGAGAGAATAGTGGTAGATGCTGGTAGATGCTGGTAGGTACTGGTAGGCTGGTACACCGGGCGCGATACTGGTCGTGGTGATGGTGGTAGAGATTGTATGCGGGTGAGGGTGTGGATGAGGGTGGTTGTAGGATGAGGGTGGTGGTAGAGGATGTATAAGGGTGGTGGTTGAGGGAAGTAGTAGTGGTTGTTGTGCTGTTAGTGGCTAATGGGGGTGTGGAATGCGAGATAATGGTAGTACTGGTAGTGGTAGTAGCAGTAGTAGTAGTAGTGATAGTAGTAGTGGTAATAGTGACTGTGGTAGTGATAATAGTCGAAGTAGTAGTAGTAGTAGTAGGGACAGTGGTGATAGTGGTTATAGTGGTGGGAGTTGTGGTAGTGATGGTAGTAGTGGTGGTGGACGGTACTGAACACACCTGGACCGACAGGTGATCAGAGAAACAGTTGGTAGTAGTGGTTGTTGTTCTATTAGTTCCTGATGGTAGAGTGATAGTAGTAGTAGTAGTAGTAGTGGTAGTGTTAGTAGTAGTCATAATAATAGTAGTAGTAGTAGTAGTAATAATAGTGGTAGTGATGATGAACGGTAATGTACACCACACACACGGCCAAGAGGGACAGGTGATGAGAACACTGGGAGGGTTACCTGGTATATACCTGCCGCTGATAAAAACACCACCACCACCATCACCACCACCCAAAACCTGCAAACCAGCCCTAGGCACCTAACCCGCTACACGCCTTGACCACCTAACACCACCCTTCCGTCCAATAACCCTAAGGGACGAATTCTCACCCCTTCACCCCCTCCTACAGACAACACGTCAGGAAGTTCTCGCTCTCAAAGCCTCATGACAATGTGAGATGAGACTCGGGGTTATTTTTTATTTTTTATTTTTTATTTTTTTTATCTGAACTCATATCAGGATAGAGTAATTGACCCCCTCTATATTTTTTTAAGCTGTTAGGGTGAAAGTTCGTCTTCCTTGCTTGTTTATTAGAGTTGTATCTGTCAATGGGTGGTTTTGGGTTAACGTAAGGAGGTACAGACAGACAGACAGACAGACAGACAGACAGACAGACAGACAGAAAGACACTAAAAGACAGAATACAACAAAAATTAACTAGACAATCCTCAATTCCCCTCCCTCCCCCCTCCCTCCTTCCCGACACACCGAGAGGCGTAAGGATCGGGTGGGAGATGGTGGACAGGTAGGAAGGTGGGTGGGTGAGTGGGTGGGTGAACTAGCAGACGAGTAGGTGGGCGAGAAGGTGGATCGGTAAACGGGTAGGTAGGTAGGTAGGTAGGTAAGGTAGGCAGGTAAGTGGGCGGGCAGGCAGGCAGGCAGGTGGGTGGGTGGGTGGGTGGGTGGGTGGATGAGTGGACGAACTAGCAGACGGGTAGGTGGGCGAGAATGTGGATCGGTAAACGAGTAGGTAGGTAGGTAAGTGGTCGGGTAGGTGGATGGGTGGGCGGGTAGGTGGGAAGGCAGGCAGGGAGGTGGGTGGGTAGGCAGACAGATAGGTAAGTAGGTAAATGACGTAAAAAAACCCAGTAATTTACATGTGGCCAAACCATAAGAGCATTACACGGTATATCACCTCAATAACGCTGTAATGTCCACCTTGGTTCATCTCGCTGTTAAATCAATTACTGCTCTGGGCGACGCTGGGAGCTAACTAGTGACTTCCTGTTGCTGAGATATGTTGGATTCCTGTGAGAGGTGAGGGAGTGGGAGGGTGAGGGAGAGAGGGTGAGGGAGAGAGGGTGAGGGAGAGAGGGTGGAATGGTGAGAGGGAGGGAGGGTGAGGGGAGAGGGGTGAGGGAGAGAGGGGGAGGGGGAGAGAGGGGAGAGGGAGGGTGGGTGAGGGAGAGAGGGTGGGAGGGGAGAGAGGGGTGAGGGGAGAGGAGGGTGAGGGGATGAGAGAGTGAGGGGAGGGCGGGTGAGGGAGAGAGGGGAGGGAGAGGTGGAATGGTGAGAGGTTGAGGGAGAGAGGTGGAATGGTGAGAGGGAGGGAGGGGAGGGGTGGGAGAGGGGTGGGAAATGAGGGATGGTGGGTGAGAGGGATGGTGGGGTAGATGAGAGAGAGTGTTTTTCCCATAAGATTCCGCCGGGTGTAGTGGGGTGTTATGGTGTAGTCAGGGTGTAGTCAGGGGTGTAGTGGTTGATAGTGAAGGTGTAGAGAGGGTGTAGTGAGGGGTGTAGTGAGAGGGTGTAGTGGTGTAACATAACAGTTAAAATTATCACCAACTTATCATTTACCTGACTTTAACATTACACCTGTATAATCTATTTCTTATAATATATTTCTGCACCTGTACCCGCACCTGAACCTGCACCTGTACCTGTACTTATCACGACATTAACTTTACATTCTCTTTACCCCCCGCCCCGCCCCCAAAAAAAAAAAACAATTGCATTGATGTGATCATAAGAAAGTACTACATTAATTTAGACGCTTCTTACCTGGTTATTATGCTTCTTGTACCTTTATGTCCTAGTTACAGGTACAGTATAATTAACTCTTATTTATTACATCCTTATTACAGTCTTATTACAGTCTTATTTACATTACATGATTTAAATCCACCTTTTTTTTTTACAGTCATTTACATTATTGTTGGATGAAATTTTCTTTGACATATTTATATCAGTAATATTTTATGATTTACATTTACAATATGATGATTTATTTGTTTTTTTACAAATTTACATCATTATAATTTACATCACCAAAATACAGTATTTATCTTTACATTCTATATTAATGCAGAGTTAGGGTAGGGTAGGGTAGGGTAGGGTAGGGGTAGATTGGGGTAGTGGGGTGGGGTAGAGTTGGGGTAGGGTGGGGTGGGGTAGAGATTGGGGTGGGGTGGGAGTGGGGGAGGTGGGTTAGGGTAGGGTAGGGGGGTGGGGTGGGGTAGGGGAGGGTGGGAGTGGGGTGGGATGGGGTGGGGTGGGGAGTGGGGAGTGGTGGGGTAGGGGTGGGGTGGGGGTGGGGTATGGTGGGTTAGGTTAGGGTGGAGTGTGGGTTGGGGTAGGGGAGTGGGGTGGGGTGGGGAGGGTAGGGTAGGGTAGGGTGGGGTGGGGAGGGGGGTAGGGGTAGGGTGGGGTAGGTTAGAGGGTAGGGGTGGGGTAGGGGAGGGTAGGTTAGGGTAGGGTAGGAGTAGGTTAGGTAGCTCCTCACTTAACCTACCATGATGGTACTCGTGTTGGTTTGTGGTTTATGGCAGCCAGAGAACCAGACCGGGTCAATAGAAATATAAAACCTTTACATAACAAAGACTTTCACCCTTAATGACGGCCATAAAGATATAGATACTAGAGAAGAGCAACAAGTGTACTATGAATAAGTTGAACACACACACACACACACACACACACACACACACACACACACACACACACACACATACACACATTTAATATATATTATTTATTTATTTATTATTTGTTTATCATTTACCTACTTTATGTTTCCAAATATATATATATATATATATATATATATATATATATATATATATATATATATATATATATATATATATATATGTGTGTGTGTGTGTGTGTGTGTGTAAGTTGATAGTCACATTTATAAACCCCATATACTGTAATTACCTTCTCTTGACGTGTACACACCTGATAACCGGCCAGGTGCGTTATGACCCCTGGAGGAGGATTAAATATATCACCTTGATACACAGCGATAAAGAGATCAACTAATTTGCATATGTAAATACCTTTAAAAGCTACACCTTAAAAATTACCTGTCAGGTAAGAAAAAAAAAGAGTGTATTGAACAGATCACGATAAGACACTGCGTACCATAACCTGAGAGCAATATCAATCAATATGGGAGAAGTAACAGGAAGTCTGAAACTCGATATAGGTATAAATTGATAAGGATTGGTTATGGAGGAATACAGAATAGCTCTTAAGTGGATACAACAGCTGTTTCATGTGGATAAAACACCTGCTGTGGATATAGGATAGAGAGAGTTACAGCTGTAGTAACATGATGATAGTACAGCTGTAGATAGGATACAGTTGTAGTGAAATAGTTTAGATATGGATAACGTAGCTGCTCTCTCTCTCTCTCTCTCTCTCTCTCTCTCTCTCTCTCAGTGGCCAAACACTTAAATATAATTCATGAGATTATCTAGAAAGGACCCTCCCCTATCCTGTGGCCAACGACATCCCTAGCGTGTGCCATCAAACCTCACCCCCTTAGTTTGTGGCCACCAACCTCCTTCTCAGCCTATGGCCACACCAACACCCCAGCCTGGTGTGGACAGTCTCAGCGTTGACTCGATAGTGAATTACTCTTAAGCGTTGAATCAAGCGTTGAAGCGTATTCAGTGCGGCGTTGAACTGATAACTTATCTAAGATACCATTAAACGCTCTGACATCTTACATCATAGATAACAGTAAAAATTAGATTACAACGCGTCCAATAATGTGGCGTGTAATAGGGCGTGTAACTAAAGCTGCATTTAGGCGTTTAAAGCGTGGAATTGTTTGCTATCTATCCTCTAGCGTTGAAACTGAGGGATAAAGCATAAAAGCATGATTTTTTCCACGCTTTTCCGTTGAAACAAGCGTGGAATATGGAGAGGAATTTGAGCGTATAACTTGCGTTCAGTTTGTCAGCGCGACGCGGTTTACTGCGTATCACGGCGTTGAAATCTCTCACGCGTTAGAGCCTTGTGGCCACTTTGTCTCCACGCTGAACTTTCCACGCGAGGGAAGGACGTTTATTACGCGTTGATATAATGAATTGTTGATATAACTGACTGACTTAAACTGACTGACTGACTGACTGACTGACCGAGCTAACTTACTGACTGGCTGAGTTCAATTACAGAGCGTTTAACTAGCTCTTATAGCGTTGGAACCTTAACTTCTCGTTCAGCGTTGAATTATAGACCATTAACGCACACATAATATAGTTCCGCGTTCAATTACTCCTTCCTCCTAAGACAAGTATTTAATTATCCAGCCAGGCGTTGAAATCACCTCTCAAAAGTCACTGGAATATTTTTTGTACATCGGCGTTGATAGATGACTCAGCAGAAGTTGATTACCATTGCTCGTTAAAGCGTTGAATTGGACGGCGCGCTGGTGCGATTCAAAGCCTGGCGTTGAGTGATCGAGCGTGTAAGGACGATTGTCATGCGTTAAGGCGTTGCAATGAGGGTGTAAAAGAGAACATCTCCCTCTACTTAGGCGTTGAGTGGGTGGTGAGAGATAGTTAGAGCGTTGAGAGGCGTGGAATTAAGTGTGTGTGTGTGTGTGTGTGTGTGTGTGTGTGTGTGTGTGTGTGTGAGAGAGAGAAGTTAAATGGAAGTGGAAGATAGGAGAGAAAAAAGAGAGAGAGACGGTAGTTTCTCTTATTTTCTCTCCCATCTTTCATTCATTCAACTCTCTCATCTCCCACCCACCCACCCACCCCATCATCCCTTCCCCATTCCACCCACTCACCCTCCCTCCCCTCTCCCTTATCAAAACAAGCCCTCTCATTCACACGCCATCTTAGGAGAAATTATCACCTGCTCGACCTGTTATTGAAAGCGTCATCACTTTTAGGTTACGTTGTTATGAATGACATTACGGGTGTTATCAGGTGATGTCATCGGTGGTAGATTAAGGTGAGTCATGGTTACCTGTCTCAAGGTGTGTTTGTGGCCGTGTGTGTGTGTGTACGTACTGGATTGATGTGTGTATGTGTGTATGTGTGTATGTATGTATAAGTGATGTATATTTTTATTGTTGTTATTATTATTATTATTATTATTATTATTATTATTATTATTACTCACTAACATAACAGCTAATTCTAACCTAAAAACAAACACCCCCACCCACCCCTCACCCTCCCCACCCACTCCCCACCCACCCCCTCACCCTCCACCCTTCCCACCCACTTATCACCTTGGTCCATCATTCGACTACAGCTATTGTATTCAAAATCCACACACTGATAAAACACACACAGAGACACACACACAGACACACACAGAGACACACACAGACACACACAGACACACACAGACACACATAATAAAAGCATACATACAATATAAAACACACACACACGCATATACATACATGATAAAAACATACACAAATTATAAACACACACACACACACACACACACACACACACACACACACACACACACACACACCGTTTATAGAGGTGTCAGGATGAAAAGGTAAAACAGGTGAAACTTAATTAGTACTGAACAAACTGTATGTTAAATCACTAGTTACAATAGTAGTTTTTCTTTACTTGTTTCAACCTGTTATTAGTATTGTTGTTGTTGTTGTTGTTGTTGTTGTTGTTGTTGTTGTTGTTGTTGTTAGTGTTGTTGTTATATTATTATTATTATTGTTATTAGTAGTAGTAGTTGCAGTAGTAGTAGTAGTAGTAGTAGTAGTAGTAGTAGTAGTAGTAGTAGTAGTAGTAGTAGTAGTTGTAGTAGTAACAGTAGTAGTAGTAGTAGTAGTAGTAGTAGTAGTAGTTGTATGGTATAATAGTTGTAAATAACCTTAGATAATAGACAGCTGACATAACCTATAGCTAACAGCCCTATAACTGCCTATAACTTTACCTTACAAGAACACTGCCTATAACTTTACCTTACAAGAACACTGCCTATAACTTTACTCCACAAGAACACTGCCTATAACTTTACTTACAAGAACACTGCCTATAACATTACCTTACAAGAACACTGCCTATAACTCTTACTACAAGAACACTGCCTATAACATTACCTTACAAGAACACTGCCTATAACATTACCTTACAAGAACACTGCCTATAACATTACCTTACAAGAACACTGCCTATAACTTTACTCCACAAGAACACTGCCTATAACATTACCTTACAAGAACACTGCCTATAACATTACCTTACAAGAACACTGCCTATAACATTACCTTACAAGAACACTGCCTATAACATTACCTTACAAGAACACTGCCTATAACATTACCTTACAAGAACACTGCCTATAACTTTACCTTACAAAGAACACTGCCTATAACATTACCTTACAAGAACACTGCCTATAACATTACCTTACAAGAACACTGCCTATAACTTACCTTACAAGAACACTGCCTATAACATTACCTTACAAGAACACTGCCTATAACTTTACCTTACAAGAACACTGCCTATAACATTACCTTACAAGAACACTGCCTATAACTTTACCTACAAGAACACTGCCTATAACATTACCTTACAAGAACACTGCCTATAACATTACCTTACAAGAACACTGCCTATAACATTACCTTACAAGAACACTGCCTATAACATTACCTTACAAGAACAACACTGCCTATAACTTTACCTTACAAGAACACTGCCTATAACATTACCTTACAAGAACACTGCCTATAACATTACCTTACAAGAACACTGCCTATAACTTTTACCTTACAAGAACACTGCCTATAACATTACCTTACAAGAACACTGCCTATAACATTACATTACAAGAACACTGCCTATAACTTTACCTTACAAGAACACTGCCTATAACATTACCTTACAAGAACACTTACCTACAATTTTTTTTAAAGTGACTTAAACAGAGAACAAAATAATATTAGAATTTACTTAAAAATTATTAACTGTCTCTAAAATCATTTATTGAAAGAATTTTTTTTTATAATATCTGTAGAGAATGTTCACTTACAGACCTTGAACACTTAAACACAAAACAAAATAAAAATATGAACTAGTTGTAATTGTTATTGTTGTTGTTACATAAAAAAACCACAACACGTCTAAGCTGTCAGTGTTTGTAGTAAGACGCTAAGAACAACTTCAATTTTTATTATTTTTTTATTTTTTTATTTTTTAGATAATAGTTTGTTCTCATTGTGTGATATGTGTGTATTTGTTGTGTCTGTTTGTATGTCTGTTTTTGTCTGTATGTCTGTGTGTGTGTGTCTGTATGTCTGTCTTTGTCTGTATGTCTGTGTGTGTCTGTATGTCTGTCTTTGTCTGTATGTTTGTCTGTCTGTATGTATGTATGTATGTGTGTCTGTATGTCTGTCTGTATCTTTGTCTGTGTCTGTGTCTGTATGTCTGGCTGTGTGTCTGTCTGTCTGTCTCTACCTCTACTACCACCATTTCCTACTACCACCATTCCTACCAACCACCATCTACCATACCCTTTTATCCACCACCATATTAACCTCCCCCCTTATCCGTCCGCCACACCCCCTACTACCACCCCCACTACCACCCCCACTAACCACCATCACCACCACTACTCACCACCCCCCGCCACCAGCAGATGTTGAGGACTATTCCGGTTTAAGTGAATTGGTTGTAATGGAGCAGGTGGTGGTGGTGGTGGTAGGTAGTGGTGGTAGTGGTGGTTGGTGGTTGGTGGTAGGGGGGAGGTGGTGGTGAGTGGATTATGATAGAGGTTGTGGTGGTGACTGGGTTATGATAGTGGTTGTGGTGGTGAGTGGATTATGATAGTGGTTGTGGTGTGGACTGGATTATGATAGTGGTTGTGGTGGTGACTGGGTTATGATAGTGGTTGTAGAGTGAAGTGATAGTGGTTGTGGTGGTGGTTGTGGTAGTGATGGTGGTAGCAGGTGGTGGTAGTGATGGTGGCAGGTGGTAGTGATGGTGGTGGCAGGTGGTAGTGATGGTGGTGGCAGGTGGTGGTGGTGGCAGGTGGTGGTGGGTGGCAGGTGGCAGGTGATGGTGGTGGCAAGTGGTGGTGGTGATAGCTGGGACTTCTTGACGGGAAGTGTCGACTTACGGCAGGTGGGGCAGCAGTAAACAAAAGAATCTTGTCTGCCTCTATCTGTTGTCTACTGTTGTTGTCTGCTGTTGTTGGCTGCTGTTTTTGTTGTCTGCTGTTGTTGTCTGCCTCTGCCGGTACATACTGTTGTCTGACCCAGATATCTGTTTCCTGCCGTTGTCTCCCACCTGTCTGCCACCCCCACACACCAACCTCCCCTACACACACACACACACACACACACACACACTAGCGGGATTATTACAGTGCTATAACCCTGGCGATAATTAAGGGCCCAGACCTATAATGGGTGAGTGCTGGCGACGTTGGTTTCACGGTGATTATAGGTGATAGTTAGAGGTCAGAGAGATGTAGTTAGGAACCCACACGCTTGGCTACTGAGTGTGATAAATAATTTGTACCGTCACGTTTTGTTTGTTATCGATGTGATGATGTGCGTTTAGGTTGTTGTAACGTGTGTGTGTGTGTGTGTGTGTGTGTGTGTGTGTGTGTGTGTGTGTGTGTGTGTGTGTGTGTGTGTGTGTGTGTGTGTGTGTGTGTGTGTGTAAATGATAGTTTAAAATTCCATAGATAGGAGAATTATTACACAGACATACAGACAGACAGAGTTGAGAAGAGACAGACATACAGACAGACAGACAGACAGACAGACATACAGACAGACAGAGTTGAGAAGAGACAGACATACAGACAGACAGACAGACATACATACAGCAGACAGACAGACATACAGACACAAGTAGAAGAGACAGACATACATACAGACAGACAGACAGACATACAGACAGACAGACACAGACAGACAGAGTTGAGAAGAGACAGCTACATATAGACAGACAGACAGACATACAGACAGCAGAGTTGAGAAGAAGACATACATACGACAGACATACATACAGACAGACAGACAGACATACAGACAGACAGAGTTGAGAAGAGACAGACATATAGACAGACAGACAGACATACAGATAGACAGAGTTGAGAAGAGACAGACATACAGACAGACAGACAGACAGACAGACAGACATACAGATGACAGAGTAGAAAACAGACATACATATAGACAGACAGACAGACATACAGACGACAGAGGAAAACAGACATACAGACAGACAGACAGACAGACATACAGACAGACAGATAGAAGAACAGACATACAGACAGACAGACAGACAGACATACATACAGACAGACAGACAGACATACAGACAGACAGAGTTAGAAGAGAGACATACATATAGACAGACAGACAGACATACAGATAGACAGAGTTGAGAAGAGACAGACATACAGACAGACAGACAGACAGACAAAGAGAAATCGAGACGGACAGAAAAATAATAATAATTAAGGGTAATAAGTAGGTATCACCCCTTTCCCACCTCATTCACCCTTCCCACCCCACCCCACCCCCTCATTCACCCCCCCACCCCCACCCCCCATTCACCCCCACCCCACCCCCACCAACCCTCATCCTCACCCTCCACCCACCCACCACCATCCCTCACACCCACCACCCCCCACTCACCTCCACCCCTCACCTTGACAGCAAAATGGAAACGATCTCTTTACCTGTCTATAATTACCTTTAATTGTCACTGTTTCGCAAAGGGATGTGGCAGACTTTATAGGTATCAGCTTTGTTTATTTAATTATGGTCCATCGTGTGTGTGTGTGTGTGTGTGTGTGTGTGTGTGTGTGTGTGTGTGTGTGTGTGTGTGTGTGTGTGTGTGTGTGTGTGTGTGTGTGTGTGTGTGTGTGTGTGTGTGTGTATGTGTGTGTGTGTGTGTGTGTGTGTGTGTGTGTGTGTGTGGTGGTGGTGTGTGTGTGTGTGTGTGTGTGTGTGTGTGTGTGTGTGGTGGTGGTGGTGGTGTGGTGGTGCGTGCGTGTGTGTGGTGTGTGTGGTGGTGGTGTGTGGTGGTGGTGCGTGCGTGTGTGTGTGTGTGTGTGGTGCGTGGGTGCGTGCGTGTGTGTGTGTGTGTGGTGTGTGTGGTGTGTGTGTGTGTGTGTGTGTGTGTGTGTGTGTGTGTGTGTGTGTGTGTGTGTGTGTGTGTGTGTGTATCTCAACTGTCTTTGTTTCCTTCCGTTTCCATTTCTTTACTTTAACTTTCTTTTATTATTTTTCTTCTCTTCCACACCTGCCTGCTCTTCTTCTCTCTCTTCTCTTCACAGTTTCTCACACCTCTCTCTCTCTACCACTACTGTCTGGACCATTACACCCAATCGGGCCTCGGGGCAGCCAGTAGGACCCCGACACACCCCCCCGACAAAACCCGACAGACTCCCGACAGACTCCCGGTGTTTTTCTCTTAACCTGTGATATAAAATGAACCAATTACACCATGACAAGTACGGATGGTCCAGATTCAGGGGCAAGAAGGACCTAAACCAGAGCCATAACTACCCCTTCGGTACGCCCCAACCACACCCCCTTCACCCCAAGGCATACCTGTAATTACGGTGACACATGATAATACTACAGGTATATATCTTAAATAAAAAAAGAAAAAGAATTATATTTACACCTCCTTGAATGATACAGTGATAATTTTTATACCCACTAGGTCACTGATTGGGGTGTGTTACCGAGGCGATCTAAAGGTGGTTTAACTCTCGGACAGACAAGGGTAATTACCTAGTGAAATGGTCATTGTATTGGGCAAATATCCTCAGGGGGAACTATTATTATCCGCCTCATCTCAGGTGTGGGAGGAGGGGTGGGGGGTGGTGGGATGATAGCTGGGTGCTGGGTGACACACGAGTTGCCTCTACTTACCTAGGAGCGAGCATGACTAGTTCTGAAGTAGGAGGAGGTGGTAGTGGGTGATGGTGGGAGTGGTGGTGCTTTGGGGAAGGTCGTGGGGGCGTTTGGGGAGGTCGGGGGCGTTTGGGGAGGTGGTGAAGTTGCTTTAGGTAGTCGTAGAGTCATTCCAGGATTTTTCTTTACGTTCTGGAAGTCGTAGAGATAAACCAAGAGTCGTAATGGTGATTCAAGAGTTGTAACGACTTGCAAGAGGTTGTGATTATATTTCAAGGTTGTAAAGAGAGAGAGAGAGAGAGAGAGAGAGAGAGAGAGAGAGAGAGAGAGAAGAGAGAGAGAGAGAGAGAGAGAGAGAGAGAGAGGAGAGAGAGAGAGAGAGAGAGAGAGAGAGAGAGAGAGAGAGAGAGAGAGAGAGAGAGAGAGAGAGAGAGAGAAAATAGTAACAGGAGAAGGAAGATACAAGCAGTAGTGTACAGTCCATTTACCTGTCGACAATCAGGAAATTGCAACAACTATGAGAGTAAAATAGGGAGCTGTGTGTGTGTGTGTGTGTGTGTGTGTGTGTGTGTGTGTGTGTGGTAAATGTATGTATCAGTATTGGGAAAGATGGTGGTGTATGCTAAGTGTGTTAACAGGTGTGGTGTATGTCAAGTGTTAGGTAGAAGAGAACAAATGGATAGGTGTGTGATTAATGTAAGCAAGGTAAGTGTGTGTGTTGAGGGGGTAGATGTGACGTCCACACACACACACACACACACACACACACACACACACACACACACACACACACACACACACACTAACCATCCATCACTTGAGTTACCTGACACGTAACACCAGGTAGCATTGTCATATACAGGTGTCATGTGAGTGTCATGTCTGAAGTAAATATGACAAACTTACAAACCTAACCTAACCTAACCTATAGTTACATGGGACTAAATTTTCAAATACAGGGAATCGTTGAGAGAGAGAGAGAGAGAGAGAGAGAGGAGAAAGAGAGAAGAGAGAGAGAGAGAGAGAGAGAGAGAGAGAGAGAGAGAGAGAGAGAGAGAGAGACATGCAGCTGTTGACCAAAAGGGAAAGGAACAGCTGTTTGGTAGTTTATCTGGCAACAAATACTGACACCAACAGTAACGACAACGACAAGAACAACGACAGAGACAACAACGACAAGAACAAGAACAACAAATACAACGACAAGAACAAACGAACAGAGACAACAACGACAAGAACAAGAACAACAAATACAACGACAAGAACAACGACAGAGACAACAACGACAAGAACAAGAACAACAAATACAACGACAAGAACAAGAACAACAAATACAACGACAAGAACAACAAGAACAACAAATACAACGACAAGAACAACGACAGAGACAACAACGACAAGAACAACGACAGAGACAACAACGACAAGAACAACGACAGAGACAACAACGACAAGAACAACGACAGAGACAAACAACGACAAGAACAACGACAGAGACAACAACGACAAGAACAACGACAGAGACAAACAACGACAAGAACAACACGACAGAGACAACAACGACAAGAACAACGACAGAGACAACAACGACAAGAACAACGAGACAACAACGACAAGAACAACGACAGAGACAACAACGACAAGAACAACGACAGAGACAACAACGACAAGAACAACGACAGAGACAACAACGACAACTATAACAACACCACCAGCAACACAACAACAACAACTACAACCACCAACAACAACAACAACAGGAACAACAACAAAAACACTCACTTAGAACAGCTGTTGTGGATTTTCGTGCTTTTTTCCTCCCCCCTTCCCCCTCCCTCCCTCCCCCTCCATCACTGTCCTTCCTATACC
>NW_024716620.1:277500-285000 GCF_018991925.1 Homarus americanus | reverse complement strand
CACATCAGATAATCAACATAAACAAGAAAAAATCAAACAAATTATAGAAACAAGAAGCAATATAATGATAAAGTAAATGATTTAAGCTGTAGAAATTATTGCTGGATATTATAGATGCGAAAGATCTTATGATGTCTGTCTGTCTGTTTCACACACACACACACACTCTCTCACACACACACACATACACACACACACACACACACACACAAACTCACCACTCTCTCCTCTCTCTCTCTCTCTTTATAATTCACTGTGAACCTACCTAATGTGTACTCTGCGTGGCTGGCGCGCCCAGGATTGTGGCTACACTGCCTCTGTCTCTCTCTCTCTCTCTCTCTCTCTCTCTCTCTCTTCTTCTCCTTCACGACGACCATGTCTGTCTGTCTGTCTGTCTGTCTGTCTGTCACCCAGATCATAAAGGAAGAGGAAGGAAAACAAAAATGAAAGAGGAGGAGAAATAAAGAATGAGAGAGGGAAGAGGAAAATAAAGAGGAGGAAGAGGAGGAGGATGAGGAGGATGTAGAGGAAGAGGCGAAGAGGAAGAAGAGTGAGGGATTAAGAGAAGGAGAAAAGAAGGACGAAGAAAGAGGAGGAGGAGTAGTAAGGAGGAGGGTAAGGAAGGAAGGGGAAGAGGAGGCGAAGAAGTTCTAATAGTAGAGGAGGAGGAGGACAAAAGGAAGATTTTAAGGAAGTAGGGGAGGGTAAAGAAACAGGAGGAAGATGAGGAGGAGGATAAGGAAGAAGGGAGAAGAGTTGGAGGGTAAGGAAGCAGGAGGAGGTGGAGGAGAAAATCGAGGTTTGTAAGGGAGAAGGAACGAAGGAAGGAAGGAAGGAGAAGGAGGAAGAATAAGAAGGAGTTGCCTGGCACTATTCCCAGCTGACTCGTAAAACGGTGCCGCTGTGTGCCATCCCTCCCCCTCCTCTTCCCCCACCCCCACCCCCTCCCCCTCAACCTCCTACTCCCACCCCCTGCCTACCTCCCTCTCTCTGTCTCTCTATCTCTTCTTTAAGGCGTCTTTGTCTCTCTGTTTCGCCATTACGTGTTTATCTCTCTCTCTCTCTTTTCTCTCTCTCTCTTCTTTAGCATCTCTCTCTCTCTCTCCTCTTCTTACTTTTATGGACACAATTTGCATTTTCTTTTCTTTTTTCTTTTTTACTTCTTAAAATTTTTTGGGAACGTATTTTTTATAATTTTTTAACCGTTTTTTATATTAATTTTTGACCATTTTTTTTTATATATATTTAGATTTTTATTGAAACATTTGGATGGAATTAATATTTATGATTGTATTATTTTGCTGTGGTATATATACATCAATATTTCTATCTTAAAGTAGTGTTAGTGTGTTTGTCAGACTTTAGTGAGTTGGATAAGTTTCTCGCTTTTACGTAGAGTTGAGTGAGAGAGAGAGAGAGAAATATTGGCCTCAGGTATCACACACACACACACACAAGAGGGGGAGGTACCGTGGCCAGATTGATAATACCTGGAATTATCGATAATGACTGATACCATTACCTGATACCATCTTTTATTACGATACCTCCTTACCCCACACTCCCTACCCCCTCTCTCTCTCCTTCACCTCCTCCTATAACCCCCCTCTCCCCCTCTTCTTCTTCCTATCTCCCCTCCTACCTTTCCTTGCCTACAAAGACCCTAAATGCCCATGCTGGCGTAGGTACGTCTGTGCTGGCGTAGGACGTCTGTGCTGGCGTAGGTACGTCTGGCTAATATTATTACCTGTGTGTTATTTCTCTCGCTCAGGTAACTCTCTCTCTCTCTCTCTCTCTCTCTCTCTCTCTCTCTTCATTTATTGTATCTTCCTCTTCCTCTGGTTTTAATTGTCTCAAAAAGTTAGTGTAAATATTTATGGTAATTGATACGTAAATCGACACACGAGTTTAATACCTTCCGTTGACTAGATTTCCTTATTAACCCCACTCTTCTTCCTCCTCCTCCTCCTCCTTCTCCCCCCTCCTCCTCCTACTCTTCCTCCTCCTCTTCTCCTCTTCCTCCTCCTTCTACTCCTCTCCTACTCCTCCTCCTCCTCCCCTCCTCCTCCTCTTCTTCCTACTCCTCTTCCTCTTTCTTTTCCTCCTTCTCTTTATTCTCCACCTACCTCGCCATTAGACAAGTTTGTTGACATAAATACCAGCTGATGTTATTGACACTAAGAACAGCTGATGTCCTCCTCGTGAAGGTACACAATAGACCTTAGAAAAATGAAAGAGTTAATTAATGAACTAATCAATTAAGGAAAGTGTATCTTGAGCAGTCAGTCAGTTAAGTGTAATTAGTGTTAAGTATGAATGACGGTAGACGTAATGAACTCTCGTACACACACATACACACACACACACACACACACATGTACATACACACACACACACACAGACAACAACAATTTGCAACAACAATAATTTTCCTCGTGAGTCTTCATTAGTGTTTGAAGTACCTCTCTCTCTCTCTCTTCTCTCTCTCTCTCTCTCTACCATCTCAATAATTACATTTCACTACCATCCTTCTTCTCCTCCTCCTCCTCTCCTCCCTTCCCATTCTTTAGTTCCTCTCTCTTTTATGTCCTCTTACTTATCTTCTTTCTCCTTCTTTATAATTAAATTAGTAACTGCATTTCATTAAACCACAAATAGGATGGAATTCGTCTCTTTTATGTGTACGTGAGCTGTGTGCGTAAGTTGTGTGTGTGTGTGTGTGTGTGTACGTGAGCTGTGTGCGTTAGTTGTGTGTGTGTATGTGTGTGATTCTGAGTACAGTATATGTGTGTGTTTCTATGTATGTGTGTTTGTGTGCATATGTGCATTAGTATGTGTGTGTATGTGTGTGTGTATGTGTGTAAGTATGTGTGTATGTATGTGTGTATGTGTGTATGTGTGTAAGTATGTGTGTATGTATGTGTGTAAGTATATGTGTATGTATGTGTGTATGTGTGTGTGTCTGTGTGTGTATGCGTGTGTGTGTACGCTTCTCTCTAGTGTATGTGTCATTCAATATCGATATCATTAATATTAATACGTACACATAGACAATACGTTCATGTGCAAATATGTAGGTGTACAGTACGTCACTTATTTAAGTATTGTTATGCAATTAGCGACGTTTGGTTAGGTTAGGTTAGGTTAGGTTAGGTTAGGTTAGGTTAGGTTAGGTTAGGTTAGGTTAGGTTAGATTGAAGTCAGGTAGAATAAAGTGAAATGAGATAAAATGAAGGGAGGAGAGAGGGAGGGAGAAGAGAAAGGTGGGAGGAGGAGGAAAAATAAAAAATAAATAAAAAAAGAAAAAGAAGAAGAAGGGAACACACGCGGGCGGAGGTTTGCACAGTGTGGGCGTGGTGGTGTGGGCGCGGGCGTTGAGTGGTGTGTGGGCGGACGTGTACCTCCTCCTCCTCCTCCTCCTCCTCCTCTGACCTCACACACCTCCTTCCCTTTTGTCTATTCCACACAATGGTGAGTCTATCCCACCCAGTGTTTAGTTTGCTTTAAGTAAATCCTAACTCATCTATATACAAGAAAAAATGGTGGGTTAAGGCTTTTTTATAATGGTGGTTAATGGTGGGTTAATGGTGGTTAATGGTGGGTTAAGGCTTTTTTATAATGGTGGTTAATGGTGGTTAATGGTGGTTAATGGTGGGTTAAGGCTTTTTTATAATGGTGGTTAATGGTGGGTTAAGGCTTTTTTATAATGTTGGTTAATGGTGGTTAGATTTGGTGGTTAATGGGGTGTCGATTTTGTGGTTAATGATGGGTAGATTTTTTTTTATATAATGGTGGTCAATGGTTGGTTAATATTTATAATAATGATAGTTAATGGTATGTAAATTTTTATCCATAGCAGTAGTTAATCTTTACACGGTGATGGTTAATGATGGTTAATGGTGGTTTATGGTAGTTAATGATGGTTAATGATGGTTAATGGTGGTTAATGGTAGTTAAAGATGGTTAATGATGGTTAATGGTGGTTTATGGTAGTTAATGATGGTTAATGATGGTTAATGGTGGTTTATGGTAGTTAATTATAGCTAATGGGGTAGTAGTGGGACAATACCTAGACATAATGACTTTTTTCTCTATAATAACAAACTACAAATTATTCCTCTACCATAATCATTACTTAACACACAAGTAAATAAGTATATAATCATCTAAAGGAGGTCAATATTAAGTACTTATAATCTTGTAAGTAGATGGTGACGTGTTCTTACCTACTTAATTTCCTAAGTTGTGTAGTAAGTAAACATAAAGTAACGATAATTAAAGTTTTAAGTAAGGATTAAGTACTGATTAGTTTTGTTTTAAGGAGATTAATTTTTTATAAGTGTATTGTAAGTAAAGGCGATAATTACTTAAATGGTTTTTTTTGTGTTTTTAAGTTGATAATAAAGTGATGTGGATTATGAACAATGAGAGAGAGAGAGAGAGAGAGAGAGGAGAGAGAGAGAGAGAGAGAGAGAGAGAGAGAGAGAGAGAGAGAGAGAGAGAGAGAGAGAGAGGTAGAGTGTGTGTGTGTGTGTGTGTGTGTGTGTGTGTGTGTGTGTACAGCCCCCACAAGATGACCCTCCTGAGTAACGGCAAGTACCTGAAGGAGGAAGAGGAGGTCCCTGAGTTACCGCCGAAGAAGGAAGAGTTACTGAGGAAGATGGAACTCAACAAGACCAAAGTGCTGCTGAAGAAGTTGCTCAAGTTCCTCTTATACCTGAAGGAGGAGGAGGCGTAGGAGGTAGTCTGACCAACGATGTAAACCTAACCTAACCATAACCAAAACCTAACGTAACCTAACCAAACCCAACCTAACCATAACCATAACCTAACGTAACCTAACCAAACCCAACCTAACCATAACCTAACCTAACCATAACCAAACCAAACCTAACCTAACCATAACCAATCCTAACGTAACCATGTAAACCAATCCGCAACCAAACTATAAATAGCCCATCTGATGATTCTAATTTACCGGCTGTGAACCTTGGGAGAGAGAGAGAGAGAGAGAGAGAGAGAGAGAGAGAGAGAGAGAGAGAGAGAGAGAGAGAGAGAGAGAGAGAGAGAGACACTAGAGTTAGTAGGACGATATTTTAATGTACTGAAAAAAGACGGATAATAAGAATGACTCTCCCATACCCCCCACACTCCCCACCCCCACCCCCTACCCCACACTCTCTCAATGACACACCAAAAAGCTGGGATAGGGTCGCGCCTCTCTGTACAATGATCCAGACATGCGCGATGTTTTAATTAGGGTGGAACAATGGGCCAGCCGAGACAAGAGAGCCTTAAATGACTGGGTAGGAGGAGGAGGAGGTGGAGGTGCAGGAGGAGGAAGATAAAGAGGAAGAGGAGGAAGAGCACTGGCAGGCTTCTGTTCTGTTCTTCAGTGAGTGAGTCAGCTGTTTAGGAGGGGTTCAAAAGACGCTGTTTAAGGGGGGGTTCAAGGGGGTTCAGATGAGGTTCTTTTAGGGGTTCAGTTAGAAAAGGTTTAAAACATTATTATTATTATTATTATTATTATTATTATTATTATTATTATTATTATTATTATCATTATTATTATTATTATCATTATAATTATCATTATTATAATTTTTATCATTATTATCATTATTATCATTTTTATCATTATTATCATTATTATTATCATTATTATCATTATTATTATTATTATTATTATTATCATTATTATCATTATTATCATTATTATTATTACTAATATCATCATTATCATTATCATTATCATTATTATTATTACCAAAACCACCATTATTTAACTCTCATTAGACCACCCGCATTAACGTGGATTCTGCCAACATGTTAACTGAGTGTTGCTGTGGTGTGAGGCGCCTCGGTGTGAGGGGCCTCGGTGCTGTTAACACTCTTGGTGAGAGGTAAATAATGAAGGTAGGAGAGAGACAGCCGGGTGGAAGAAGATAATGAAGAAGAATAAGAACAGGAGAGACAGAGAGAGAGAGAGAGAGAGAGAGAGAGGAGAGAGAGAGAGAGAGAGAGAGAGAGAGATAAGAAATTTGATGATGTTAGGGGAATTGACAGGGGAAGAGAGGAGAATACGAGAGAGAGAAAGTAGCAAAGAATAGAAAATAACGATGATAATGATAATAATTTAAATAATATTGATAATAATGTAATAATGATAATAATGATAATACTTTGATACATAATAATAATAATAATAATCAATAAAACCACTTAACCCTTTTTTCTCGACTTACACACACACACACACACACACACACACACACACACACACACACACACACACACACACACACACACACACACACACACACACACACACACACACACACACACACACACACACTCACACAGTGACTAGACTTAATCAACACCTCGTTTACTTGACCATAAAACAACATTTTAGGTCATTTGACATTTACGGAAACACAAGTAATTAATTGGTGGAGCTGAAGCGATGACGTCTAGGGGGCCAGGAAGAAGGAGGGAAGAATTGGAGGAATGAGGAAGAAGGAATAAGAGAAAATAGGAGAAGATTGAATTGGAGGAATGAGGAAGAAGGGATTAATTATGGGAATAAGGAGGAAATTACAGGATTAAGGAAGATTAGATAATAATGATGATATGAGTAATATTAATAAATAGGCATAATAATGAAACTTGCCACATTATTATTATTATTATTATTATTATTGTTATTAAAGATGAATCCTCTCTCATTCTTCATCCCTTAATCATTATCCTTCCATTCTTATCTAATATTATCATTCATTCCTTCCCACTTTCCTTCATTTTGACTTTCCACCTCTTCCTCTTCCCCTTCCTTCACCATCCAATCTTTTCCTCCACTCTTCCCACCTCTCCTCCTTACCACATACCACACCCTTCCTTGCCACACCCACCGCCCCCTCCCACACCCCTCCCCCCCCCTGCCTCTCTACCACACCCCTCCCCCCGCCCCTCACGTGCCGCCGACCATCACCTCATGCACCCAGAGCGGAACATTAATTATTACCCAAGATTAATTACAAATTCACGCCCTTGTGTTCCCACTGTGTTCCACTCATTCTCATAAGATTTCACTCAAAGGCGTGCATGAGTACCTGTCTGCCTGCCCTCTACCACCTACCTGTACCTACGCGAGTGCCAGTGGGGGCAGAAAGCGTCAGGGAGGAGGGGGGGGGAACTTTTGTGCCTGGCGAAGGTGATAGAAGTGTGTTGGGTGGGGGGGGGATGAGAGGTTTGGGTATATAAATGCCAGGCGCTGCTCATCGCTCGTATTGGCGTTAGCATGGACGCTGGTCTTGAGGTGTAGGGGTGATGGAGGAGGGAGGAAGGAGTGAGGTGGGGGATGGGTGGGAGGTAGATTGGGTAGGGAAGAGGAGGGAAGAAAGGGGGAGAGGGATGAGGGAGGGGAGGAATAGGAGGGAGAAGAGGTTAAGGGGGATGGAGTAGGAAGAGGAAGAGGTGAAGTGTGGGGAGGAGGTGGGG
>NW_024716620.1:272500-275000 GCF_018991925.1 Homarus americanus | reverse complement strand
GGTTCGTTCGATGATTTTGCTGGTTTAGGTCTTCCTGTTCTTGGATTCGTTCTTCAGGTGGGTTCTTTTCGTTCCGCTGGGGTTCGTTTGCTTATCCGATAATGCCGACCTTTCTTCATTCTCCTATTCCTTTCATTCCTCTTCTTCTTTCATTTGCTTCTATCGTTCGTTCACTACTCCAAGAACTGAGGTGTTAATCCCCCCTCCCTCACACCCTGCCCCCCTCCCCCCCTTTCACCGTCAATCTGCTGTAATCGCCGCTACGGATTTTTTTCTTCGAAATAGCAGATTAAATCACCCTCTTCCCTTCCCCTCCTTCCCTCCTCCCATCCTCTCCTTTCTTATCCTCTCCTTTCTTCCTCCCATTCCCTCTTCTTTCCTCTCTTCCTCTCCTTCCCCACCTCTTTCCCTCCGTCTTACCTCAAGTGGCCTGGAGAAAACTAAATAGAGTGATTTATCTCCGGGAGGTGGATTAGTCTCCCGTAACCTCAGTAAGTAATCGCTATCGCTGGAGATTATTCACGAAAGCATTAAGAAGGAAAGATCCGAAGGAGAAATATAAAAAAAATCGCTGGGAGAAAGTAGATATCGCTAAAAGAAAGTAAATTATCGCCCCCCCAATAAAAAAAAATAATTACTTTCTTTAATTATTCCCTAAAATTATCCTTCCGAAAAAAAATAAATGAATAAATCCCTTAAAAATTTTATATTTGAGGATTTTTTTTCCTTCCTATTTTCATGTATTAATAAAAATAAAAATTAATCCCTGAGAACTAGAAAAAAAATCGCCGAGAAGAATTAATCGCTAGGAAATAGAGAGAGAAATTACTAAGGCAAAATAGAAAGGTGATTAGCTGTGATTGATCAACGCTGGAATAGTTTATTTATTTTCACCATTAAATCTCCCCCCCCCCAAAAAAAAATCGCCGGGAAATTATCATCTAGACAAAGTAAACTAGCGCTGAGAAATTATCGCCGAGAGAAGACTAAATAGATTAATGTGACGAGAGGGGGAGAGAGGTGTGAGGAAAGTAGATGAAGATGTTTCACTAGAGAAGAGACGACAAATGGCTAGAATCATTTACCGACTCACTGGAAGGGAGTATTTAAGCTTACTCTCGAAGGAGGGAGGGAGGAGGGAAGGAGGAGGAAGGAGGGAGGAAGGGAAATGGAGGGAAGGAGGGAGGGAGGGAGAGAGAGGAGGGAGAGGAAGGAGGGAAGGAGGATTGGGGGGAAAGGGAGGGAGGAGGGAGGAGGGAGGGAGGGAGGAGGGAGGGAAGGAAATGGAGGGAAGGAGGGAGGGAGGGAGAGGAGGGAGGGAGGAGAGGAGGGAGGGAGAGAGGAGGGAGGGAGGGAGGGGAGGGGAGGAGGAGGGAGAAGGAGGATGATGAGAAAGAAGGAGGGGTGGAGGGGGAGGGAGGAAGGAGAGGAGGTTGGGAAATAAGAAAGGGAAGAAGGGAGGAAGGGAGAAAGGAGGGTAGGACCACCTACTCCTCAATCCTCCCTCTCACCCCTCTCCTCTTCCCTCCTCCCTCCTCTTCCCCTCTCCTCGCTCCACCTCTCCTCCCTCTTCTCATTTATTACTCTCCATCGTCCACTCAATTATCCAGTTGGTGTTAGTAAGAGAGGGAGAGGGGAGGGGAGGGAGGGAGAAGGAGGAGAGGGAGGGAGGGAGGGAGGGAGGGAGGAGAGAGATGGAGGGGGGAGAGAGGGAGGAGGGAGGAGAGGGAGGGAGGGAGGGGGAGGGGGAGGAGGAGGGGGATGTTTCGTTGGCTATGAAGGAGATTACCCCAGGTTGGTTCATCTTTGTCTGTCTGTCTCTCTGTCTGTCTCTCTGTCTGTCTGTGTCTGTCTGTGTGTCTGTCTGTCTGTCTGTCTGTCTGTGTGTCTGTCTGTGTGTCTGTCTGTCTCTCTGTCTGTCTCTCTGTCTGTATGTCTGTGTCTGTCTGTGTCTGTCTGTATCTCTGTCTGTCTCTCTGTGTCTGTGTGTCTGTCTGTGTGTCTCTGTCTGTGTGTCTGTCTCTGTCTCTGTCTGTCTGTCTCTGTTGTCTGTTTGTCTGTCTTCTTCTCTGTCTGTCTGTTTGTCTGTCTGTCTGTTAAATATCGATGTTAATTTTTTTACTTTCTCGCCTTTGTATATTTTTGTGTTTATCTGTTAAGTCTATATTTATTTATTTATTTCATTGTCTGTTAAATCTGATTATTTCTTTGTCTTTATTCGATTTACGGAACAAAAATAAAATACTAGCAAAAAAAATAGTCAAAAAAATAGCAATAAAGACAAATGAAACGATAAAATAAGATAAACGAAGAAGAAAATAAGAGAAACGTAAAAAATACATAAAAAAAAGAACGAAAATAGACGTAGGTGTAGATGGAATAATGAATAAAAGATAAATAATAAAGATAATAATAAATAAATAAAAAATACGAACAAACAAAAGCAATAAATGAGGTCAAGATGAAATACCAAATAAATATGATAATTGTGGTGCAGACA
>NW_024716620.1:257500-267500 GCF_018991925.1 Homarus americanus | reverse complement strand
TTCTTCTTCGTCTTCTTCGTCTTCGTCTTCCATCATCATTTTCCCTCATTCTTCCATCACTATAAAGTTTTTTAAATTATATCTCTCTCTCTCTCTCTCCATCATTTTCGTCAGCGTCCCTAAGCAAGGAAAATTCCAATTCTTGCAAGACGCTGTTATCAATATTGCAATTTATGTCGAGAATGAATGTGCTTTTGTCTTGTATATGACACACACACACACACACACACACACACACACACACACACACACACACACACACACACACACACACACACACACACACACACACACACACACACACACACACACACACACACACGTTTTCGTGAAAGATATTAATATTTTGTTATCGTTTTTTCTGTTATCTATCTATCATAATATTAGGACACCCACCTCCCTTTCACCCAAGATTAGGACACCCACCTCCCTTTCACCCAGGACACCTCAACTCACGTACACCGAGCATTAGGACACCCCAGGTAAGCCAATGGTGTCCTTTGGGTCGAGCTGAGGCGCCACTGAGAGGACCATCAGACTAGGTTGAGTGTGGCACGCGCCCGACCCACCCAGTCCTTAGCTCTCTCTCTCTCTCTCTCTCCTCTATCCTCGTTTCTTTCCTCTCCTACCCTTCCTTATCTACCCACTAAAATTTAAGATAAGATAATGAGGTAGATGGAGAAGGAGAAGAGAGAGAGAGGTTAGAAGTTGTGTATGAAGAAGAAAAGAGGAGGAGAAGGAGAAAAGGAGAAAGAGGTAGATAGAGGAAAGGAAGAAGGAGAAGGAAGAAGAGGATAAGAACCAAGGAGAAGAATGGAAGAGGGAGGATTAAGAGGAGAAGAAGAAGAAGAAGAATGGGAAGGAGAAAAAGAAAGAGAGAGAGGGAAGAAGAAGAAGGAAAGGGAGAGAAGAAGAAAGGCTGAAGAGGAAAAAACATGGATAGAGAACACACACACACACACACACACACACACACACACACACACACACACACACACACACACACACAACACATCACACACACACACACACACACACACACACACACACACACACACACACACACACACACACACACACACACACACACACACACACACACACACACACAACACACACACACACACACACACAACACACACACACACACACACACACACACACACACACACACACACACACACACAACACACACACACACACACACACACTGTACTCTTGGAGGATGGCTTAAGGCACTATGCCCTTATGGCCCTGGAACCCCTGCCATTCCAGCTATGGTGTCGAGTCATGGTATAATCTTCTTCTTCTTCTTCCTCCTCCTCTTCCTTCTTCTCTTCTTCCTTTTATCTCATCAGCTTGTCTCTCTGGGGGCTTTGAGACGACGAAGAATGGTTCTCTCTAAAGGACACGCTAACTTGGCTAATAATCGCCAGAGAATAGGGTGTAAGCACAGTCTGTGGGGTGACCGAGCATGAAGGACTCCTACCTCTCCTCCTACCCCCTGTGAAGGACTCCTACCTCCCTCCTACTCCTCTACCCTCCCCCTCGTTGGTCTTGTCGTGGTGGTGGGGGTGTGGGTGGTGGTGGAGATGAAGGTGTGGTGGAAGTGGAGCTCTTAGGGAAAAAGCCTCTCCACCTTCTCCTTCACGCCTCCTCCAACAATCTCGTGGGAAGACTTGAAGGAGGAAGGAGGAGATGAGAGAAGTCGCCCAAGAAGGAAGTGGAGGAGGAGGAGGAGGAGGAGAGGAGAAAGGAGGAGGAGGAGGAAGAGGAGGAGGAGGAAGAAGAAGGAGGAGGAGGAGGAGGGAGGAGGAGGAGGAGGAGGAGGAGGAGGAGGAGGAGGAGGAGGAGGAAGGAGGAGGAGATGAGGGAGGATCAAGGGAAACAGGGAAAAGGAAGAAAAAGGAAGAGGAAGAAGAAGAAAGTATGTCGATCCTCTGCCACTCTTCCTCTTCTTGTTTATCTTATCCTTTATCACCCTCTCTCATCCACACCTCTTCTTCGCAATCCTTCTCCTTTTCTTCTCCTCTTCCTCCACTCCACTCCCCTTCCCTCACCCTCCTCCCCCTCCCCCACCCTCCTCCTTCCCCCCCTCCTCCTTCCCCCACCCTCCTCCCTCCCCCCCCCTCCCCCTTCCCCCCCACTCCTCCTTCCCCACCACCTCCCTTCCCCACCCCTCCCCTTCCCCCCCCCTCCTCCCCTTCCCCCACCCTCCTCTCTTCCCCACCCCCCCCCCCCCACCCTCCCCCTTCCCCACCTCCCCACCCCCTCCTCCCCTTCCCCCACTCCTCCCCTTCCCCCACCACTCCTCCCTTCCCCCCCACCACTCCTCCCTTCCCCCCACCTCCCTTCCCCCCCCCTCCCCCCCTCTCTCCCTCCCCCTTCCCTCACCTCCTCCCCTTCCCCCCACCCTCCTCCCCTTCCCCCCCCTCCTCCCTTCCCCCCCACTCCTCCCCTTCCCCACCCTCCTCCCCTTCTCCCACCACTCACCCTCCCTCCTCAACTATTTCCTCACTTACAAAGACACGACAGACAAAAACACTAAACAAACACAACAAACTCTCACCATTTAACTACTCCTCGTCAACACAATTAAGGCCCTAACGAACAGATGGTTGGGATACTTGAGACATTAAGAGAAGAAGCGTAAAATAGCTGTTGTCTTCTGGGGATGTAACCTAAAAAAAACACACATAAGGAAAATAATACACACACACACACACACACACACACACACACACACACACACACACACACACACACACACACACTACACACTGTGACGTAGTATAAACATTGTACACTACACACTAAACACTCCCGTACTTGAGGACATTCAGTGTTATTTCATTAAACATAAAACTGAGAAAGTAAACATCGACTCAGTTAACACAAAGCGCGACAAGTAACCAAGTGAAGCATTAACACGTTAAACATTATCTTACACACACACACACACACACACACACCAGTACCTCCCAGTTAATCCTCCACACTAGTACGTCCCATTAATCCCCCACTAGTACGTCCCATTAATCCCCACACTAGTACGTCATTAATCCCCACACACAAGTATGTCCATTAATCCCCACACATCCCATAATCCCACACAAGTACGTCATTAATCCCCCACACACTAGTACGTCCGTTAATCCCCACACACAAGTACGTCAGTACGTCCCGTTAATCCCCACTAGACGTCATTAATCCCCCACAACCCCACTAGTACGTCCCATTAATCCCCACACTAAGTACGTCCATTAATCCCCCACACACTAGTACGTCCATTAATCCCCACACACAAGTACGTCTCGTTAATCCCCCCACACACAAGTACGTCTGCTGTTATACCATTCATGAGAACACAAACAAACTTACGTCGGACAATTAACACGGGGGAAAAGATGGGGAGGGGGAAAGATGGGGGGGGGGAGATGGGGAGGGGGAAGGTGGAGGGGGAAGGTGGGGAGGAAGGTGAAGTGGAGCGACGAAGGTAACCAATCAAGCCCACAGCGCCCCGCCATACAACTTGTGATGCAGCAGAGAGAGTCGCTGCCACGCCTTCTGGGCCGCCGCCTGGATATAACTACTGTATTGGCGAAGTAATTCACAGGCCCGCTGAACAAGGATCTTCAATGAGGTACAGTAAGGTGCAGAGGACGACTGCCATCCCCTCCCCCTCCCCTGCCCCTCCTCTCTCTCTTACCACTGTTTTCTTTCTTGGTCTGTCTGTCTGTCTGTCTGTCTGTTGTGGGGAGGTGGGAAAGAGGGGTGGGAAGTGTAGATGTTGAGAGGTGTGTGTGTGTGTGTGTGTGTGTGTGTGTGTGTGTGTGTGTGTGTGTGTGTGTATATGTGTGTGTGTGTAAAATATGCGATATTATACTAGAAGGAGCATATCTCACAAGTATAATAATCATACTCCACGCTATATGTCTGAAGGTGCAGCATACTATATGTGGTATACGAAGAAGGAAGGTGATGTGTGGTATGTTGTGGTATGCTGTGGTATGTTGTGGTATGTCCGAATGAGTATAATCACACATAAGAGTTAGGTGTTGGGACAAAGGTCATTAATCACGGGGTCAGAGGTGTGTTATAGCGGGGTTATACTACGCGCGATATTGGTGTCTGAACTCTTAAGGAATTTTTACTTCACCTGTACAGCAAAAAAACCTAACCTAACCCTAACCTAACCAATCACCCTCCACTCTCACCCCCATCGCTCTTCCACCCCCTCACAACACCCCCCTCCAATCCCACTACCTCACCTCTCACCTAATACGAGATATCAATTCCTTATCAATAGCCTACCTCAACAAAAGCCCCCACTCCCTCAAATAGCCTTTCCCCTTAACAAAAGCACCGTCATCGTATCTTGACCTACCTTAACAAAACCCTCTCAACAAAGCCTCCACTACCCCCCCCTCCACACAACACGGTAAATAAAAACAACAGGTATTGCTTTGTTTTTGTTCTCCTGATGAGTTCAAGAGTGACTGACACACATACCTTTGTTTTCAATCTACGAAGTGAATAATGGTAGAGAGCGATAGCTATTATTTATTCAATTATTTTTTTAATGAAGGGATGAATAACGCCAGATAACATAGGTATTGTTTTTTTTTTTTGGGGTTTTCAATGGAGTGTCAGGGGCAGGTGTCCTTGAGGCAGGTGTGTCATGAGGCAGGTGTGTCTGAGGCAGGTGTGTCATGAGGCAGGTGTGTCAGAGGCAGGTGTCATGAGCAGGTGTGTCATGAGGCAGGTGTGTCACGAGGCAGGTGTGTCATGGGGCAGGTGTGTCACGGTGCAGGTGTGTCACGGGGCAGGTGTGTCACGGAGCAGGTGTGTCACGGTGCAGATGTGTTCTTGATTGTCTTTCATTTCCTTCCTTCCTTCTTCTCTTAGTTTAGGATAACTTTGGTTGGGTTAGGTTAAGTTAGGCTAGGTTAGGTCACTCGTACAGAGGTTAGGTTAGGTTAGGTCACTCGTACAGAGGTTAGGTTAGGATGGGCGTGTTGAGGTGTCTAATCTTCAGGTAATCCTTGGATCACATGAGGATTAGTCACCCCTTCATATTTTACCTGCCACCCTGGATCTCCACTCCATTATCCAGTATCCTACTTTCCCTCCCCCCAACTAACACCTTCTTCCTCCCTCCTCCCTCTCTCCCTCCCCTTCCTCCCTCCCTCCTCCTCCAGGCCCAGAGGGTAGGTGGCGGGCAGCAGGTAGTGGTCAGTGTGGGTGGTGGTGAGCAGCGGTCTAACTTAATGACCCTCTTGGTGTACCGTCCACACACACACACACACACACACACCACCACACACACACACACACACACACACACACACACACACATACACACACAAGTAATACAGTGTAAATGCCTAGGATGTGCTCAGTGTACTAAAGATAGCACATACTCTTTACCTTAATTAGATGTACAGGTGAGTCTGTTGATTACCTGAGTACCTATTTGTGTACCTGGGTGATGATGACGAAGTTAGTACAGAAAACGGTGTGTGAGTGTGTGTGTGTGTGTGTGTGTGTGTGTGTGTGTGTGTGTGTGATGGTCTCTACCTGTAACCTGTCCAAATACCTGTAATTATGATATACAGTATATATGAGTGTTAAATGTAATATACCTATAATTTTAACTCTACCTGTAACTGTATTTGTGTAAGGGTACAGAAATTGGTACAAAACAGTGGTACAAAAAATTCACCCTTGATTACATTGGTATAATTTCACGGTACGAAAAATTGGTACGATACCAAGGTATAATGTATAGGTACAATATTATGGTACAAAATAATAACACAAAGCTGTGGTACAAAGCTGTGGTACAAAGCTGTGGTACAAAGAGAGGGCGGGCGGTGGCGAGGTCGTCCGCAGTGTGTCATAACGGTGCGAGAGGTGAGGCCCATCCTGCCTACCTCCTTTACAGGTGCTTAACTACCTACCTCTTCTCCTAACCTAACTTCTTCAACCCTCAAGTAGCATTAGGTTGTTTAATTATATCAGGTGAAATAAACTAGGAAGCCTCATCTTCAATGTTGTAATAATAATAATAATAATAATAATAATAATAATAATAATAATAATAATAATAATAATAATAATAATAATAACCTCAGAATGATACAACATTAATGTAATCTTGTTCATCCTGGTAATATAATGACAAATAAACCTCACTATATTGACTGGGAAAAAAAATTACTTTTTTTACAGAACGATAAAAATATACCTATTTTTATTTATTTTATTTCCGTACTAAAGAATAATTCTCCCAAATGGTCGTTCCCAATTCAAGTCAAAAACAGATATTTAGGTGCGTTTGACAGCTCTATACCTGCCCTCAATAAAACAATAATAATGAGTTTTTTTCTACCGATTTCGTTTTTTTTTATTTGTTTTTAATTAGTGTTTTTATCTGTCTTAGGAAGCAAAAAAAAACACAATCTTTACACAAACTAAATCGAAAAGTGTCAGTAGAATTTTTTTATATAATGTTTTTGGCAACAACCTGTTTGTGTGTGTTTACATAACGTTCATAGTTATCGTTTATTCTCCTCGTGTCATAATTATCACTACTGTGTTAGGGTGTTATTGTTATTGCTGTATTTTACCATCCACGACTCTCATTTGTATACACACACACACACACACACACACACTAACTCACGTCCTAATTATCGTACATCCACACATACCATTGTTTAAAAATAAAATAAATAAATAAATAAATAAATATAAAAATCCTTCCCTTATGATTATCGTTTAAAAAATAAAAATTTGATACTGTAATTTTTTGAAATGTATTTCTGTTTTTCTTATAATTTGTAATCGTATTTCTTTCCTCCTTTGTTTTATTATCATTGTTGCTTTTATGTATGTATAGTATGTATGTATGTATGTACGTATGTATATATGTATGTATGTTATTGTTACAGTAGGGGATACAGTCAAGGATAGTTTACAGTGCAACATTATCCACTTGTTGTGTAAGAGCTTCATCTACCCATGGTTGTGTTAGTTTAATCCTGTGTTAGTTTAATCCACCCGTGGTTGTGTTAATTAATCCTGTGTTGATTTAATCCACCGTGGTTGTGATTTAATCCTGTGTTAGTTTAATCACGTTAGTTTAATCCTGTTTGATTTAATCCATCTGTTAGTTTAATCCTGTGTTAATTTAATCACCGTGGTTGTGTTAGTTTAATCCTGTTAGTTTAATCCACCCGTGGTTGTGTTAGTTTAATCCTGTGTTAATTTAATCCACCCGTGGTTGTGTTAGTTTAATCCTGTGTTAGTTTAATCACCGTGGTTGTGTTAATTTAATCCTGTGTTAGTTTAATCACCCATGTTAAAACCTGTTTGTTTAATCTGTAGTTTAATCCACCCGTAGTTGTGTTAATTTAATCCTGTGTTAGTTTAATCACCCGTGGTTTTGATTTAATCCTGTGTTAGTTTAATCACCCGTGGTTGTGTTAATTTAATCCTGTTAGTTTAATCACCCGTGGTTTGTTAGTTTAATCTTTGTTAATCTTTTTTAATCCACTTTTATTTTCTTTTTAATCCCTGGTTGTGTATTTAATCCTTTAGTTTAATCACCTGTTGTTAGTTTAATCCACCCGTGGTTGTGTAGTTTAATCCTGTGTTATTTAATCCCTGGTTTGTTAATTTAATCCTGTTAAATCTGTGTTATTTAATCACCGTTGTTTAGTTTAATCCTGTGTTAGTTTAATCCACCCGTGGTTGTGTTTTTATCCTGTGTTAGTTTAATCCGTTAATCATGTGTTAATTTAATCCTGTGTTAGTTTAATCCACCAAGGATAATAGTCATATATTTTCACAATGCACTTTACGTTACCAAACTTATCATTTCCAAGTTACTTTTTACTTTACGACTTATATTAACCTTGTTTTATTACTTAAAACAATTACTTTACTTATTACTTAAAACAATTACTTTACTTATTACTTAAAACAATTTCTCTTAATGATAATATTTCAATATACATTTATAACCTGACTTTATTTAACATTTATACACACTTCCAAAATATAAATATACATAATATATAAAAATATATTAATGTATATATATATCATGGCGTCTCACTAGTAAATGACACTACACACCTATATCCTTATAAGAATTTGTGTCAATATATATTCTAAAATGACTTACCTTGATATTGAAGTTTTCCTAGAATATATTCAGTGTTTGGGGGCAGCATATTATTATTATTATTATTATTATTATTATTATTATTATTATTATTATTATTATTATCATTATTATTATTATTATTATTATTATTATTATTATTATTATTATTATTATTATTATTATTATACAAAAACTCAAAAAACCTATAATCTAATCTATAATCTATGACACCATTATATAATATAACTAAATAATATAATAGAAGCTAAGGTGTTATAGAAAAGACTTATAAAATACTACGCTATACCTGTCATTAACTAATCATACTCACCTGTGCTTATATTCCTACAATAAAACCTTAATATCACTCTAGACTTGTGCCAATATTTCTTTCACATAAATATTGTCTCAGTTCCTCCGTCAGACAATATAAAGCTCGTCTCGACTCAGGTATATTTCTTGAATTACCGCGGTGTAGGGCGTGGCGGCTGTGCGTGTGTGTGAGGGCGTGCGTGTGGGTGTAAGAAGGAATGCGTGTGTATATGGTGCGTGGTGTGCAGGTTAGTGTGGTGTGTGTGTGTGTGTGTGTGTGTGTGTGTGTGTGTGTGTGTGTGTGTGTGTGTGTGTGTGTGTGTGTATTGAATGGAGAGACAAGAGAGTTATGACGTCACCATTATTTACATCAACAGTGAATAGCATTTATGAATTGTTGTTGTTGTCATTATCATTATTATACCTGTCCTGCTAACACCTGTGGCTGTCTCGGTGTTTCTGCTGACAGGGGATGATTGTGTACCCCTGAAGTGACCAGTTGAGCGTCAGGAGCAGGAGCAGGACCAGCAGGGGAAGGGGGTGGGGGGTCCAGCACCAGCAGTAAAGGTACATCAACAGGGGGAGGAGGTAGGTGAGTGTGGGTGGGGGGGTGGGGTCGTGGCCGGCACCAGGTTGCCACTTAGCACCACGACTGAATGCGTGGCCAGACGACCGTCCCTGCATAAATGAATAATAATCGACTCCACGACGACGGCGATTCCTGGCCAGGTCGTCCGTGTAGCTCCTGGTGGCGCTGTAGAGGAGGTCGTGGTGGAGTCGTAACTTACCGGAACAACGACCTGGACCTAACGTGGATATTGGATCTTCTCCATTTCAGTAGAGTGTTCAACAGCGCCCAAGGTAGATGGTAAGAGGGGCTATATCTCTCTCCCTCTCCCTCAGTCAGCGAGTTTGTGGTGGTGTTGAGGTCTAGTGAATGAATGAGGGAGACGCCTGAAACCTGTCCGGCCCACACACACACACACACACACACATCCCTACCACCAACACCTCTCCTCTTCTCCTCCTCCCTCCTCTCACAGCACAGGATAAGCACATGACAACTGTAGCATTCGTCTCTTCCCCGTCAGGAGAGTCACAACCCCATCAGGAGAGTCACACCATCATCAGAAAAACCACACAACAGTTACAAGTCACAACCCCATCAGGATAGTCACACACCCCCCATCAGGAGTCACCCCGTCAGGAGAATCACACGACTAACACCTCGAAGACACACTAAGAGTACCGTCATCAGGCTGTCTCTATACTCACCCACCCATCACCTCATCTCCTCCTCCAAATGTCCCTACCATCAACAGTGAACCGTGAACCATTACTAAAAATAAACACTTAACTATTTGGTATTCAAGAGCCAACACTGCCAGCCCAGTTGACTGATAAATGTGGCTTATTGTCCATGCATATGCTAATTTCACCCCAGTACGATTAAGGACGGCTGTTGCTTCCTTCTCTTTGTTAGATGAAGTTGAAGCGTTGTTGAGTGTGGGG
>NW_024716620.1:200000-252500 GCF_018991925.1 Homarus americanus | reverse complement strand
AGTCCTCAACAAACAGAAGGAGGAAGAGGAAGAGACTGGAAGGCGAGATACGCAGGGAGGGAGGGAGGAGGGAGGGAAGGAAGGAAGGAAGGAAGGAAGGAAGGAAGGAGGAGGGAGGAGGGAGGGAGGGGAGGGAGGAGGAGGAAGGAAGGAGGAGGAGGGAGGAAGGAAGGAAGGAGGGGAGGAGGAGAATATGGAAGCATCTCTCTCTATTTCCATGTTAATTCTTCTTCTCTTTCTTCACCTCTTCGTCATCATCATAAAACTCTTAACTTTCATTATTTTCCCTTCATTATCTTCTTCTTTTCCTTTTCTTTCTTTATATTTCTTATCTTCTTCTGTATCATCATTACAGTTATTTTGTTATTGTCATCCATCATCATCATCATCATCATCATTATCATCATCATTATTGTTATTATAGCTTCCTTATTTTCCTTATTTATCTATGTAAATAATTTCTTTAAGTTATTGTTTTTTATTTTCTTCTTCCTCCTCCTCCTCCTCCTCCTCCTACTCTTCTTCCTCCAACCTTCCTCTGTCCCTCCTTTCCTCCTCCTTCTCTCCCTCCCTCCTCTCTCCCTTCCTCCCTCCTCCCTCTTTCTCTCCTCCTCTCCCTTCTCTCCTCCTCCTTCTCTCCCTCCCTCCCTCCTTCTCTCCTCCCTCCCTCCTTCCTTCTCTCCCTCCCTCCCTTCCTTCTCTCCCTCCCTCCCTTCCTCCTCCCTCCTTCCTCCCCTCCCTCCTCTTCCTTCTCTCCCTCCCTCCCTTCTCCCCCCTCCCTCCCTCCCTCCTTCTCTCCCTCCCTCCCTCCTTCCTTTCCCTCCCTCCTCTTCCTCTCCTCCCTCTCACCTCTCTCCTCCCTCCTTCCTTCCCTCCCTCCTCTTCCTTCTCTCCCCCTCTCCCTTCTCTCCCCTCCTTCCTTCTCTCCCTCCTCCCTCTCCTTCTCTCCCCCTCTCCTTCTCTCCCTCCCTCCTTCCTTCTCTCCTCCCTCTCTTCCTTCTCTCCTCCCTCTCACCTTCTCTCCTGTACTGCAGAAGTCTTACTTTTTCTGATTTTGTATTCTCATTTACATACCAACTTGAAAATTCCCGGCATGTAAATTCCTCCTGGAGAGAGAGAGAGAGAGAGAGAGAGAAAAAGAGAGAGAGAGAGAGAAAAGTGTGTGTGTGTGTGTGTGTCTGTGTGTCCAAGCAAATATCTGTGGTAAACATATCGTCCATTTGCTCTCGACAAGGTTAGGTTAGGTTAGGTTTGGTTTGGTTTGGTTAGGTTTGGTTAGGTTAGGTTAGGTTTGGTTAGGTTAGGTTAGGTTAGGTTAGGTTAGGTTAGGTTAGGTCTTCACTTTCTGGTTTCCTGGAGGTGACGCACACTGTTGTCGCGGGGAAGACTTGAGTCCTCTCCCTCACCTCCGTCTGAACCATAATGACCCTTCCCTTCCCTTCCCTCTCACACCTTCCTCCTCCTTCCCTTCCTCCTCCCCCTCACTCTCCCTTACTATCCCTCCTTTCCCCTCTCCCTCTTCCTCCCCTCCCCCTCACACCTCCCCTCCCCCTCCTTAAGGACCCCACACAGTCAAAACTTTCCTTCGTTCGTTCGTGTTTTTTCCTCTCTCTTTCTTTTCTCCTCTTTCCTGACTCTCTTTCTTTTTCTGGTTCTCTCTCCCTCCTTCTCTCTACCCTCTCTATCTTCCCTCTCTCCCCTCTTTCTCTCTACCCTCCTCCTCCTCCTTCTCCCCTCCCTCTCCTTTCTCTGTCTCCCCTTCTCCTCTCCCCGCCCCCCTTCTTCTCCCCCTCCCCCTCTCTCCCCCTCCCCCTCTCTCTCCCCCTCCCCCCCTCTCTCTCTGTCTCCCGGTGAGCCACAAGAAGAAGCTCCGCGGAGCCTCTGTTTGAGCACCAATCGACGTGGTCATTCAATTGACAGCCTAATGACCTATGCCCGGGAGACACGTCGCCTCCTGATTGGGCCGTGGGCAGAGAGGGCGTAAGGGCTGGTTCTGGCGGGGTGTGGGTTAGGTTGTGGGGAGCCCGTGGGCAGTGTTTGCGGTGGGCAGCGGCAGAGCAAACACCAGCTCGTAACAGGTTCCTAGAGTCAACAGAGCCGCGCCTAACCCCATTAAATGTAAACGGAATGAAGAAACATAGGCATAGGTGGGGGGAGGTGGGGGGTGGTGGGGGGAGGAGGGGAAGGGGAGGTGAAGGGGAGAGGCGGAAAGGGTGCTACCTGGCGACGTTAAACCTAACCTAACCTAACTTTTCCCCATTTGGACGTAAGGATGGGATGGTGGGTTGGTGTGAGGTGGGGGTGAGGTTGAGGTGGGGTTGAGGTGGGGCCGAGGTGGAGTGAGGGGTGTTCACTGTGGTTAAGCTCGTTAAACCTCTCCCTGGAGGTCGGACGTGACGCAGGTTCAATGATTAATTACCTTCTGTTTTAGACGTTGATCTGTTCACTGGATATCTAGGGTAGGGGGGAAGGGGGGGAGAGAGGGGAGGAGAGAGGGGGATGGGGGTGAGAGGGGAGGGGTGAGAGGAGGAAGGAGGAGAAGGGGCGGGGAGGATAATATCGTTAAACATTCTATCACCACACGTTCACCACACGTTCAACGATACACTATCACCACACGTTCACCACACGTTCACCACACGTTCAACGACACACTATCACCACACGTTCAACGACACACTATCACCACACGTTCACCACACGTTCAGCGACACACTATCACCACACGTTCAACGATACACTATCACCACACGTTCACCACACGTTCAACGACACACTATCACCATACGATCACCACACGTTCACCACACGTTCAACGATACACTATCACCACACGTTCATCACACGTTCAACAACACACTATCACCATATTAATAAATGCATTCATACAAATCCATACACATTCTATAACTACCATCACGTCGATACAGTCATACAAATCTATATACACACACAACTATACCTTTAACAGACATGTGTATACAGAATTATACACACACAACTATCTCATTGTATACATGTATGAATAATTATATACATAGAGCTATAATCTTACCACACGTATACACAATTATATACCTCACAACTATAATCTCATTCCATACATGTATACATAATCATACGCACACATGTATAACCTTACTCTACACACGTATACACAACGCCATACGAAAATTCTTCTTTATGCAACTCGGAAATATTGACACAAGGAAAATTGTTTTATAGCACTTTCATCCCCCCCCCTTCACCACCCCCCTTCATCACCCCCTTCACCATCCCCCTTCACCACCCCTCCCCCCCACCAAGAACAGGATACGCAAAGTGCTCCTTGAGGGTCGAGAGGCACTCCAAGAAGTAACAACGCCAGCAACAGCAGCAACAGCCCAAGGTACAAGTAGCAAGTATTATGTAAATTAGTATTATTTTACCTATTATACTTTTATTCGACACTTTGGGAATAATTATGTTTTTCTCTTTCTCCTCAGGTAAATAAATTAGCAACAGGTGTGTGGAATTTTTTTTAAGATGGTAAATTAATTAAAATATATAGGTATATATTAACACCTACTTGATTAAACTGTTAAATACAACAGGTGTTTTAATAGAGTATTTAATTAGTTAAATAATAAAACTCTCCCGACAGAATTAATAAAGATATATAATTATTTCTGATACTTCGAGGTTCAATTTTTTCTTCCGATTATAAATTTAAATGACAAATATTTTTTTTCACATTAATATTTATTAAAGGAAAAAATATTCCACAAATAAAAAAAATAAAAAATCAATTATTTACAGAATTAATAATAATTTTCACGAATAACAAAGAAAACAGGTACAGTATTGTGATAAAAAATTAAAAATTCTTCAATAAAATTTTAAAAACTTCTGCTCATACGTAACGAACTGAAGTATAATTAATTTACTGTTTGACATAAAATAAAAATTATTCAGTCTTAAAACAATAATAAATGAAGTATGATAAAAAATAGCTGATAAATAAGGAAAAACGAAGATAATTATATAAGTCTCTGTTCACAGGTAATTATTAAAGCCTAATTAACAGCCCAATCACAATTAACAGCACCTCAACCACAATCAACAACAATTAACAATAACCTACCACAATTAACAACAATCATCCACAATCAACCACAATTATCACCAATCAACCACAATTAACAACAATCAACCACAATCAACAACAATCAACAACACCTCAACCACAATCAACAACTCTCAACAACAATCAACAATACCTCAACCACAATCAACAACAATTAACCACAATTAATATTAACAATAAATACGAACCTTAATAACACAATCATTCTCTAATAAAAAATTATGAAAATATAAAAATGAATAATTAAGAAAATGAAGAGAGAGAGAGAGAGAGAGAGAGAGAGAGAGAGAGAGAGAGAGAGAGAGAGAGAGAGAGAGAGAGAGAGAGAGAGAGAGAGAGAGTAATCTGTGATATACCTACCAATTTCAGTAATAGGGTAGTGATCGCTTGTTGCCAATTACGACGCGATATGTAATAGGTGTGGAATAGGTGAGACCCACCAGAGCACAGGTGACAGGTACGGGTAGGGGGAGAGGGAGGAGTGGGGAGAGAGGGAGGGGAGTATAAGGATGTGAGGGGGGTTAAACTGAGAGGGAGGAGAGGAGAGAGGGGGAGGAGAGAGGGGGAGGAGAGAGAGAGAGAGAGAGAGAGAGAGAGAGAGAGAGAGAGAGAGAGAGAGAGAGAGAGAGAGAGAGAGAGAGAGAGAGAGAGAGAGAGTAAAGATCGAAGAGAAAAAGAAAATGACAGTCAAACAGACAGACAGAGAAACCTACAAATATATAGATAAATACAAGATGAGGAAGACGAGTGAGGAAGGACGGTGAGGAGAGACAGGTGAGGTTCTCTCGGTCTCTCTCTGTCAATAAAGGCGAGTAACACAACTGTAGACCACCTGTTCTCTCTCTCTCTCTCTCTCTCTACTAACAAGCTAAGATATGTTTGTTTGTATAACTCAGGTAAGTCACAGGTGTAAAGCATACCTGGGACACCTTCTTTATGGCGTCGACTAGGTCTCCGTCAACACCTGTTAACTAGAACAGGTGTGGAGGCTTTGATAACAACATCTGTAGGTCTTGAGTTTCAACCTACAGGTGTTTTAACTCGAGTGGGCACAGGTGTACGCAGGTATAGTGTCATTATCTGGTGTTAATTTCATAGTATTGTCAGGTGTAGGCAACAGGTATGGTCTGGAGGAACGATTGGTTGACTTGTTCACGTGTGATGTATGGGGAAAAAATATCTTACAAGAGTTATGTTATATTTTATTTCAATCAACTGAAATAAATTAATAACTTTCATTTTCATTCATAGAACTTTTATTATATATTAAATCAGTTTCAGAGTTAAATATATCGAGAGGTTATCTATATATCCAAAGAGAGGTTGATTTTCTTGTACGTCTGGCAACAATACATTTACGGCAGCAACTCTCGCTTTAGATAGTTTAAGTAATACGTGTTTATATCAACCTGACGTAGGGTTATAAAGTCTAGAACATTATTCGATCATTTATATTCTTGAGAATCTGCTTAAGTTTATAGAGGCTAAAATACATATTACATCAATCAAAAGCTTTAATTTAATCAACCAATCAGAGCCTTCGTGTGGTGATGCATACCTGTTGTCTCGTGTATGTACGAACAAGGGAACCAGGTTAGGGTAGAATCTCTCTCACAACAGACGTAAATCTATTGAACTGTGGCAGATGTGAAGACTGATTTCGTTGACAACCCACACATACACCAAACATACACAACAGATACAGACCTACAACATACATACATACATACATACATACATACATACATACATACATACATAGGATAATGGTTGCTCCTCGTATTAACAGCTGACTGGCCTTAACAACACCTAAGTGTGAATTTGTTTAAGGTTTAGAAGCTGTCACCAACACCACAACCACACGCCAAGTTGTATGACCCATTGCCAAAGAATAATCCAAGATGATCGGACAACTCGCCAACTGCACTGGCTAACCACTGCTCCAGAACACGAACCGCAAATCGATTACCATCCAATTAAGTTTCCATTTACTGCTGAGTAGACAGAGGCAAATGACGTTAAGAAACATGCCCACAGACAGACAGACAGACAGACACACACACACACTGCTTGAAAACTGAAATATATTCGCAATAAAGAAAGAGGCAGAGAGATGAAAGTGATAAACGAGGGAGGAAGAGCAGAGGAATAAAACGATTCTTAAGACTTGTAAAGATGTTAAAATATAGGAGAGGGATTCTTGGCGTCAGAGAGTCAGGGGGGGATGAAGGGAGAGGGAGGGAAGGGAGGGAGAGGAAGGGCTGGAGGGAGGGGAAGAAGGGAGGGGAGGGAAGGAGAGGTGGGAAGGGGAGGGAGGGGAAGGAAGGAGGAGAGGGAAGGAAGAAGGGAGGGGAGAGAAGGAGGGGAGGGAAGGAGAGGTGGGAAGGAGGGAGGGAGAATTGGAGAGAGAGAGAGAGAGAGAGAGAGAGAGAGAGAGAGAGAGAGAGAGAGAGAGAGAGAGAGAGAGAGAGAGAGAGAGAGAGAGACACACACAAGTGGCTTATGGAAAGACAACACACTCATACCTATTGTAAAGTGGCGTGGGAAGTGTGGGGGAACAGAAAGAGGGAGGGAGGGAGGGAAAGGGGAGGGGGAGGGTAGAGAGGGAGAGTAGAGGCGAGAGGGGAGGGAGGGGAGGGGGGGGGTTAGGTTAGTTGGTAGGTAGGTAAGGAATGGCAGGTAAACACTCGACACCTGAAGATCCCTAACGTGTCCTAACCCAATAGTAAACAGGCTTGGTCATACCCCAGAGTTATGATTGGCTCGTCAGTTCCCTACCTTACGGAATGTTACGACTGACAGAAGCATCAACACTTGGTAGAGGCTGAGTCAACAAAACACACAGAGATTTACGCTTGTACTTATCCACCGTAAGATTTGGGTCTAGTGAGGCAGTTGTCATGAAAGCCGCCGATTTTTAGCAGATTTTCACAGATTTGTAGCAGATTTTTACCGATTTTAGCCGATTTTTACCGATTTTTACCGAATTTTAACAGATTTTCCCGATTTCTACCGATTTCAGCAGATTTTGTTTTTACAATTGTCGCTTTACCTATTTAACATAATTTAGTGTGAATGATTTACGTGATATTTGAGTGTTAATGAGGCAGGTGTGTTAGACAGGTGATAACGAAACCACCGATTTTTACCGATTATTTTACCGATTTACATATATATATATATATTTTTTTTTTTTTTACCACTTCCTCTGTTTACCATTATTCCTTGTATACATACCTACCTGTGGGCCTCCTAATTAACTTGTGCTGGATAATATAATTACGAGATCAATTAAAATAATGTATTATATGTGATATTGTATGTACCCAAGAACTATATGTTTTGTATATGTTGTTTTAATTAGATAAAATAAATAAATCACTGTGTTTTGATTATTTGTTTTATGTTGATAGCTACTGGATATAAATATTTTAAAATGATAGGGAATAGGTAAGAAATTTATACATACCTACATTACATACATACATACATAACCAAACCTAACCTAACCTAACCTAACCTAACCTAACCTAACCTAACCAAACCTAACCTAACCTAACCTAACCTAACCTAACCTAACCAAACCTAACCAAACCTAAACCACACCCAACAACTCTCACACAGGCAGTGGTATAAGAAAGAGAAATAAATAAATAGGAAAAATAAAGCCCCATTAGAGATTTGAGGCGAACAGCAACATCCTCACTACTGACTCTGTGTTGCTCTTACTTCATGACTGGTGGCCAGGTGGTGTAGCTACCATGGTGATGTTGATATAATAATAATGGTGATGATAGTGATAATGACAATAACTATGACGAATAATAATAATAATAATAATGAAATCAACTATTATTATTATTATTATTATTATTATCATTATTATTATTATCTTATTTCAATATAATGTTTATTCATCAGTGTCAACGAATAGTCCGAGAGGAGTAGACAAGAGGCAAATGGCCCGGGAAACGAACCCGGATTCACTCGCTTCTGAGGTGATCATGTTGACTTTTACACCACACACACACACACACACACACACACACACACACACACAGTCCAAATACAAGATTCAAATAAATTCATAAACACACACACGGACTTAAACAGCAACAATATAGAACATGAAAAATAATAAACACGATGAGAAAAACAAAAGAAGATCACAGAAACAATAAGGACTAGAAGAAACAAATACAAAAAACAAAAGAAGAAAAGCGGGCATTTCAAAACAATTAAAGTGTTTCAGATAGCGACATGCATGACTGAACCACTTATATAAACACTTGGGTGCTATTTACAACACGTTAAAGCGGTTCAGACTAAATCTCATTTGATCTATACTTTTTTCCCGCCAACTCCCGCCTTAGATAAATAAAATCTGTATAAACGCGCGAATTTTAATGAGATGACGTCACAGGGCGTCCTGAGGTGTATTGTGGGGGGGGGGACGACAGGTGAGAGAGTCGGGAGATCGGACGGAAGGTGACATCATAATGATAAAAAACAAAAAAGACAAATATTTATCTATATTAATATATGTAATAATAATAATAATAATAATAATAATAATAATAATAATAATAATAATAATAATAATAATAAAATAAAATAACAAACAAACAAACGAATATTAACAAAAAAATTAAGAAAAATCTGACAAATAAATCCCACATAGACCACACAGGGCTTGAAACGGCGTTAATAATAAAACAATAGCCTGTGTTTTTGTGTGTGTTTTTTTTGTCAAGCATCTAATGACAGATAATGATAGCGGTTTGAGAGTCTTAAACAATAGCTATTACAGGTCCATACTCCCGCTGAAACACCTGTTGGTTCAGTGTAAGTGTATGCATCTATCCATCTGTTCCTGTCTAGATGAAACAAGTGAATGCGTACACACATACACACACACACACACCTACACCCCCCACCCCACACACACACATATGACCGCTCCACATACACACACAAGCTTACACATCTGACAAAGGAAAGCCGGTCCTACACCTGCCTCTGAGAACCTGACCAAATATATCCTGATCGATGTTGTGTCACGTCTGATCGACTATTAATGAAAATATCCCCCCAATATGGCATCTGTCATTCTCAATAACACTATGGCTGTACTTCTCTCCTTCGTTCTAATATGTCATAAGATAATGGCATTTTTCTTTTCCTTTTCAATTCTTACTTTGCGTCTTTTTTTCGTTTAATTAATTATTATATTTTCTGTGTTTTATTAATTTTCTTCTTTTTTTCTTCATTTGTGATAATTTTTATTCATATTATTTATTTTTATTGGACTTGTTTTTGTTATTTTTTCATGTTTCATCTTTATTCATATTTATTTGTTTCATGTTTCTATTAATTATTATTTGTATTTTCCTTTTGTTTTATTTTTTATTTGTTTTCTTTATAAACAAGATCAAGTGATTGACTGTATTTTAAACCTGTAATTTTACCTGTATTTGTTATCTGTACCTGTTCATGTACCTGTATTTGTTATCTGTACCTGTTCATGTACCTGTATTTGTTAACTCACCTGTACCTGTAACTGTAACTGTAACTATATCTGTGAATTGAACGAAATAAACTCTCTGAAATTAAGGTTCACCTGGAAGTTCAATAATGGGTTTACAGGTAACTTCCAGAATGGGTTTTATCTAATGAAATTCCATTACCTTTGTCACACCTCGATAAACACACACACACACACGAAAAAACAGAGAGACAGACAGACAGACAGACAGACAGACAGACAGACAGATAGACAGACAGACAGACAAGACACTCCCACAATATGAGAGACGGGGCAGGGTCGAGGTAGCCTGTCATTGTTTCCAGTAGTCCCTCCTACCCCTCTCCCCTTCTCCCCATCCCTTTCCCTCCTCCTCTCTCCCTCCTCCCTCCCTCCTCCTCCCTTCCATCCCCCACCATCACTTCCCACCTTTCCTCCTTCTTTCCCTACCTTCTTCTTTCCCTAACTCCCTCCTTCCCCTTCCTTCCCTACCTCCTTCTTTCCCTACCTCCTCCTTTCCCTACCTCCTTCTTTCCCTAACTCCTCCTTCCTTCCTTCCTTCCCTCCCTCATCACCACCTCCTCCTCTCTCGTCACACCTGTTCCACCTGTCTCCGTCAAAATGCTTCCTATTATGCAGACCGTATTCATTGTTGTTGTCTTTGCTATTGTTATTGTTCATTGTGTCACCAATGTTTTTGTATGTTCCTTATTCTTCCACTGTAAAAGAGAAATAACCTAACCTAACCTAACTAAACCCTAACCAAATCTAACCAAAGGAACTAATTTAACATAATATAAATTAACCTTCTAAGCAGACTAGGTCGTGTAAGTGTATATAATCTAAGTGTGTCGTAGAAAAGTGGTAGTGTTCATACAAGAGATATGTTAATAAGTGTTAGGGAGCATTATAAGTGTTAAGGAGCATTATAAGTATTAGGGAGCATTATAAGTGTCAGGGAGCATTATAAGTGTAAGGGAGCATTATAAGTATTAGGGCATTATAAGTGTTAGGGAGCATTATAAGTGTTAGGGAGCATTATAAGTGTTAGGGAGCATTATAAGTGTTGGGGGCATAAAGCGCAAAAGATAGAAAGTGGGACACAAGCCTGGAAATCCGTTAAGGGCGGTGCGGATACAACACACTGCAGGCCTATAGTGACCCTTAATTAACCCGAGGACACATCATGGTTGGCACTGCGCTCGACAGCCATCTTTTCCCAAACTGAAAAATGAGGTAAAGGTGCGTCTAGATCGAACCAACAACTCATAGGATAAAGGTAAGCCTCTTAACCACTCTGCCAGCGTATTGCTAAGTGTGTGTGTGTGTGTTCAAGGGTCAATAAAAACATACACATTTAAAGTTAGGTTGACGCCATTAGACACAAGTCATCCCAATTAGATATGGTTTGTGCCCATTATGTACTACAGTGCCCATAAGGAAGTGTAGTAGTTTGGTTTTACAGACGGTCTGCCTAATAGGGACTGTGTGCTGGAGCTGTTAGATAAGAGTGATGTCAATTAGAGACAAGATGTACCTGATTATTACTCTGGCACCTGTAGGTAATCAGTGCCAGGTAGTGGTTGGCACTCCTATGAACCATGTGAGGAGAATACGCTAATATTCTAAAAAAAGCAGATACACTAATGACTACAACGACAACAATGCGTAACTTAACCTTCAAAATAAGTTACTCTCAAATGCCTATATATAACGAAACTAACATGGATTTGTAAAATACATAAAAAATCTGAAACAGCAGTGCGTAACAATGCGTCAACACACTAACCGTATATCTTACAGAACAATAAAAATATCAAAGTAGATATTCGCCAAGATACGCACGACAATACGCACTATATCTTGCGAAAAAAAAAAATCCTGTTCACATATAACAATAAAAAGAGTTGTTAGGTGTATGTTCATTCACTGAATAACACTAAAGAACGTTATTAATAAGAACTTATTTTATCTATTACGCAGTGTGTATGTTGAACAAAATATTATTGTAAGTTATGTGAATGATGAGCAAGAGTTATTTATTCTGTGTATAGTGAAGAACAAGTTGTGGTGTTCTTGTATAATGAAGAACACGTCACCTGTGTTATACAATGTAGTATAATGAACATAAAACTTTGTCACTATTTTCTGTGCATCAATTATTAATTCTTACGGATGATATTTTTAAAGAAAGATGGATGAATAGAGAAATATAATTATACCAACAATAATAACGAAATAATAATAACAATAATAATAATGAAATAATAACAATAATAAAATATCAACAATAATAATAATAATAATAATAATAATGATATTTATAATAATAATAATAATAATAATATAATAATAATATTAATAATAATATAAAATAATAATAACGATAACGATAACAATAATAATAATAATAATAATAATAATAATAATAATAATAATAATATAAAATTTCCCATACGTAAATTTTTATAATCAACTACATATTTTGTTATTTCTTCATCTTTCTTTTCCCTTCTCTACCCACCTAACCTAACCTAACCTAACCCTCTATCTATCAGTCAATCAATCTATCCATTCATCTCTCTACCCATAACTCTATCAAACTAGCTTTCAATTTACTAGTATTCATCTATTTATCTGCCTATTTCTTTATACGTATAAATGTGTAACTGTGAAACTATCTCTCTCTCTCTCTCTCTCTCTCTCTCATTCTCTCTCTCTCCTGTACAAGTATAATACAAGTCTGATCCGTGTCGTGTCAAACCAGGTCAGCAGGCTCCTGACACAAGGTCATCACTAACAACTTAATGACCTTGTTGACCGTAATGTAATGTTGCAGGAGAAGGGAGAGAGAGGCCTTCTTAAATCTCTTTCTCTCCCCTTCCTTCCACCCCACCACCCCTACCCCCCAGCATAATTATCACTTAGCATTATTTAACTCAATCACCTGATGATAAGGACTACCTCCTTGTTTCTCAATCTCTCTCTCTTTATTTACTGTTTCTCTATCTCACCATTCCTATTTATCGTTTCATCTCTTTATTATTACATATGCTTTATCTCCTCCTTTATTATTACTGTTTCTCAATCTCTCTCTCTTTATTTACTGTTTCTCTATCTCTCTATCTTTATTTATTGTTGTTCTATCTCCCTCCGTTATTATTACTGTTTCTCTATCACCCTCTTTATCAGTTATTCCTCCACTTTCTTTTCATCATTGGCGTTTTTGTTGTTTTCTGCTTCACTTAGTTCTTTATTATTATTATTTTTATTATCATTTATTATTATCGTTATTATTATTATTGTTATTATTATTACTATCATTACTATTATTATTATTATTATTATTATCATAATTTTTCCTCATTCGTTATTATTTTTAAAGGTTACATAAAAAGGAAGACAAATTATAAAAATAAATAAATAAAAATAATGTTTCCGGTATAAATTTAATTAAATACCAATAATAATAAAAAAATCTCTAGCTTGTTTTGGTGTTAATTTATTAGATTGTTTGTGATGTCAAAAAGAAATAAAAAATATTACGTAAATTTTATATATCTTTCTTTAAGCAAATTTTTAAAAGGAATGTCCGAAAAAAAAATACGATCTTTTAAACACTAAACTTATTATACACTATCGTTAAATATCTATCTATATTTTCTCATTTAGACGATAATTAAAAAAAATGGTTATTCATTTATTTATTTTTTATATTTTCCAAACTTTATTTATAGATAATATTATTTATCCCAATTTTATCACCATTTCAAAAATATTTATTAATGGAGCCAATTTTAAGTTTTGGCATAACATGTTCATATGAAAAAAATCATTCATTATTTTTTTCTATATTGGTTTTCAAATATCGATACTAAAGTATTTGGTTTAGTAAATAATAATAATAATAAAATACTACTACTACTACTACTACTACTACTACTGCTACTAATAATGATAATAATAATAATAATAATAATAATAATAATAATAATAATAATAATAATAATAGTAATAACAATAATAATAATAACTATAAATAATAACAACAACATCATAATAATAGTAACAATAATAATAACAAAAACAATAATAACAACAATAACAATAACAATACTCAAAATAACAACACCAACCACAAACCAACAATTACCCACGAACAAGAACAGCCTTTTTAAACAATAATATTTCACTACCTAATAAAACTCTCGACAGGTGCCCAGGATACAGGTAAAGCCTTATTAATCTTGAAATATATCCAGCATATTAATTATTATACTCGTTATATTACATCATAGCCATCAATTACGCCTCGAGTATTATAAAAGGACTCGACCCGATCAGTAAATCACGTGTCGAATCAGTTGTCTACTTTGAGTCATTCTTTAGTCGACTGTGTGGGTGATTAGCGGGTTGGATTAGGTTAAGTCGGTAGGATTAGAGGGATGGATTAGGTTAAGTCGGTAGGATTAGAGGGATGGATTAGGTTAAGTCAGTAGGATTAGAGGGTTGGATTAGGTTAAGTCGATAGGATTAGAGGGATGGATTAGGTTAAGTCGGTAAGATTAGAGGGATGGATTAGGTTAAGTCAGCAGGATTAGGGGGATGGAATAGGTTAAGTTAAGTCAGTCGGATAAGAAGGGATGGATTACGTTAAGTCAGTAGGATTAGAGGGTTGGATTAGGTTAAGTCGGTAGGATTAGAGGGATGGATTAGGTTAAGTCGGTAGGATTAGAGGGTTGGATTAGGTTAAGTCGGTAGGATTAGAAGGATGGATTAGGTTAAGTCGGTAGGATTAGAGGGATGGATTAGGTTAAGTCGGTAGGATTGCATGAGCCAGTTGCTTTCAGAGGATTAGAGTGGATGGATTTTGAAGCATGTGGTAGATTTAGAGGATGGATTAGTTATGCTTGAAGCTTAGATAAGAAGGGATGGATTAGGTTAAGTTAAGTCAGTCGGATAAGAAGGGATGGATTAGGTTAAGTCAGTAGGATTAGAGGGATGGATTAGGTTAAGTCAGTAGGATTAGAGGGATGGATTAGGTTAAGTCAGTAGGATTAGAGGGATGGATTACGTTAAGTCAATAGGATTAGAGAGATGGATTAGGTTAAGTCAGCAGGATTAGGGGGCTGGATTAGGTAAAGTAGGTACGATTAGGGATATGTGATGGATTAGGTGTACCCAGTGAAGATTGGGTTAATATAGAGAGTTGCAGTATAACTATTAGTATGTCAGTATACACACACACACACACACACACACACACACACACACACACACACACACGACATATTTAACAAAGTCTAATCATGGTTGTATAATCCTCTTAGCATATTAAGTATAATCATCTCGTGGAGGAAGATTAGATTTAGTATGCTGAGTATAACCATTCGATCATATCTGTCAAGTATGATTCACTAACCACAATCAACTACGTAGGATTATAACACGTGTATAATCGCTTGAGTATAACCGGCCTAATATAATCTCTCTGAGTATACCAAGTGAAAACAGGTGAATGTTGAGTATGATTGACTATAATTACCCGAGTATAACCAATTGGACATCTGATTATATTACACGGGTGAGTATTATGACGCATAAGTATAATCACAGGAGTATAATTGAATATAATGTTTATATAATTCTGAGTACTTGTTTGTTTACAATGTGCAGTGACGTAATAACATACATTACTCTGAAAAAATCTGTATTTGTACTGTAATTCCCGTATGTAGTTGTTATTACACCTGTACTGTACACCGGCTGTATCTCTTACCTGTTATAGTTACCTGTACATTATTACATACGACTCGGGGTAAAATCAGTTGACTTTCTAATCCTTTCTAATTCCCCTCCATGCCCACTCCCCCTAATCCCCCCCCCAAATGCCCACTCCCCCTAATCCCCCCCAAAATGCCCACTCCCCCTAATCCCTGATAATATTTATACCCAATCCCTTTTCCCAATCCCCCTTTCCCCAACACTCCCCACCAACACCTCCCCACCAACACCTCCCCACCAACACCTCCCCACCAGAACCTTATCAAAAACACAAAACCAAACCACTGTCTTATGCCGACCATCATGTTACTGTTTTTAGGTGTGTACGTGTATGTGTGTGTGTGTACGTGTGTGTGTACGTGTACGTGTGTGTGTGTGTACGCGTGTGTGTGTGTGTACGTGTATGTGTTTACATCGAGTGTCATCAAAAGTTAAGTGTCTGAGGCAAGCAGACAAGAAAAGCAAAGGTTATTCGTTCTAGGATTTATGTATGTAAAAAAAAAGGAACATTTCTCAGGTGATGTTGATTAGTGGTGGAGGGGGAAGAGGGGGAAGAGGGGGAAGAGGGGGAGGGGGGAGATAATGAGGAGGAGGAGGAGAGGGAAGAGGGGGAGGGGGGAGATAATGAGGAAGAGGACAAGGGAAAGGAGGAGGAGAGGATGAAGAGAAGATTTTTGTGCTTACTGAGAATTAATGTAAGAGATAGATAGATAGATAGATAGATAGATAGATAGATAGATAGATAGATCACTCTCAACTCAGGTAAATCTGTCTGTTAATTACATGCAAACATAAGTCAAAACTACCATTCAAATACACCTGCTTCAACACACCTGTTCAGAAACGTGTGAATCACCTGTTATTACGATAACCAACCTCTTTAAGATAACAGGTTAAGATATCTCACCCTGTTATCATTCATTACTCTTGATTCTTTAAGATAAGCTTATCGTATTATCCTACCCTGCCATGATGAGTACTGTATCAGGTTATCATATGATATCGTGTTAAGATAACTGATTAATGGTGTGATAACTGTCTACTTTAATATAACCGATTATATTACGGTTATGTCAAGATAGCCGTATATTTAACTCAAGTCATGACAAGATAACTATATACTCCAAGGCAACCAATCACGTCAGGATAACTCAATTAGCTGTAATATGTAGTCAAGTCGATGTGGGTATCACGATACATGTTGATAACTGATAGAGGCAATAGCGGAAGTACTTGATTATAGGATATCACTTTACAGAACACATCCTAGGCGGTGAACTGTGTGTGTTATAGTAGAACAAAGAGGGTTATTGTTGAACAAAGTGTGTTACTGTAGAACAAAGTGTGTTACTGTAGAACAAAGTGTGTTATTGTAGAACAATGAGTGTTATTGTAGAACAAAGTGTGTTATTGTAGAACAAAGTGTGTTATTGTAGAACAAAGTGTGTTATTGTAGAACAAAGAGCGTCATTGTAGAACAAAGAGTGTTATCGTAGAACAAAGAGTGTTATCGTAGAACAAAGAGCGTCATTGTAGAACAAAGAGTGTTATTGTAGAACAAAGTGTGTTATTGTAGAACAAAGAGCGTCATTGTAGAACAAAGAGTGTTATTGTAGAACAAAGAGGGTTATTGTTGAACAAAGTGTGTTACTGTAGAACAAAGAGCGTCATTGTAGAACAAAGAGGGTTATTGTTGAACAAAGTGTGTTATTGTAGAACAAAGAGCGTCATTGTAGAACAAAGAGTGTTATTGTAGAACAAAGTGCGTTATTGTTGAACAAAAAGTGTTATTGTAGAACAAAGAGCGTCATTGTAGAACAAAGAGGGTTATTGTTGAACAAAGTGTGTTATTGTAGAACAAAGAGCGTCATTGTAGAACAAAGAGTGTTATTGTAGAACAAAGAGCGTCATTGTAGAACAAAGAGAGTCATTGTAGAACAAAGAGGGTTATTGTAGAACAAAGAGCGTCATTGTAGAACAAAGAGGGTTATTGTTGAACAAAAAGTGTTATTGTAGAACAAAGAGCGTCATTGTAGAACAAAGAGTGTTATTGTAGAACAAAGAGCGTCATTGTAGAACAAAGAGCGTCATTGTAGAACAAAGAGGGTTATTGTAGAACAAAGAGCGTCATTGTAGAACAAAGAGCGTCATTGTAGAACAAAGAGGGTTATTGTAGAACAAAGAGCGTCATTGTAGAACAAAGAGCGTCATTGTAGAACAAAGAGTGTTATTGTAGAACAAAGTGTGTTATTGTAGAACAAATTGTGTTATTGTAGAACAAAGTGTGTTATTGTAGAACAAAGAGTGTTATTGTAGAACAAAGAGCGTCATTGTAGAACAAAGAGTGTTATTGTAGAACAAAGTGTGTTATTGTTGAACAAAAAGCGTCATTGCATAACAAAGAGTGTTATTGTAGAACAAAGAGTGTTATTGTAGAACAAAAAGTGTTATTGAAGAACAAAAAGTTTTATTGCATAACAAAGAGTGTTATTGTTGAACAAAAAGTGTTATTGCATAACAAAGAGTGTTATTGTAGAACAAAGAGTGTTATTGTAGAACAAAAAGTGTTATTGTAGAACAAAAAGTTTTATTGCATAACAAAGAGTGTTATTGCATAACAAAGAGTGTTATTGTAGAACAAAGTGTGTTACTGAAGAACAAATGGCAATAAGCTTATGTTATATGTCCAGTACAACTCCACGTAATCTCAAGTACGACCCAACAAATTGTCACATAGGTCTATTACATACACTCTTTAAACACCATGTGTTAATGTGTCCAATTTCACCCCCCATAATGTGTCTCTTACGTGAAGCTGTAACCCACATGTGTTCGATACAGTAGACTCTTTGACACATATGTATCCGAGACATAAAAGTGATGAAGATTTAAATTTGATGTTTGAAACGACTTTAATTAATCACCTATGTGTCCCATACGATTAAGGTTAATTAATTTGTATGTGTCCATGTGTCCAGTAGGTCTAATGTAAGTGAGGTTAAATTTAGGTATGTCCAATGTGGGTTAACTTTACGTATGTCTAATGGGATTCAGGTTAACTCTACCTATGTCCAATGGGATTCAGGTTAACTCTACGTATGTCCAATGGGATTCAGGTTAACTCTACGTATGTCCAATGGGATTCAGGTTAACTCTACGTATGTCCAATGGGATTCAGGTTAACTCTACGTATGTCCAATGGGATTCAGGTTAACTCTAATGGGATTCAGGTTAACTCTACGTATGTCCAATGGGATTCAGGTTAACTCTACGTATGTCCAATGGGATTCAGGTTAACTCTACGTATGTCCAAAAGGATTCAGGTTAACTCTACGTATGTCCAAAAGGATTCAGGTTAACTCTACGTATGTCCAATGGGATTCAGGTTAACTCTACGTATGTCCAATGGGATTCAGATTAACTCTACCTATGTCCAATGGGATTCAGGTTAACTCTACGTTTGTCCAATGGGATTCAGGTTAACTCTACGTATGTCCAATGGGATTCAGGTTAACTCTACGGATGTCCAATGGGATTCAGGTTAACTCTACGTATGTCCAATGGGATTCAGGTTAACTCTACCTATGTCCAATGGGATTCAGGTTAACTCTACGTATGTCCAATTGGATTAACCTTAACCCTTCATGTGTCCAACACCACGACATGTAACATTAACCGGTTGAGCCTCACTGTCTCTCATATGGTGAACATTATAGAAACACTTAGGGCAACAAATGGAGGTCATGAAAACAAAACACCCCTTCTGTCTGTCTGTGTTTGTGTGTGTCTGTGTGTGTGTGTGTGTGTGTGTGTGTGTGTCTGTCTGTCTGTGTGTGTGTGTGTGTGTGTGTGTGTGTGTGTCTGTCTGTCTGTCTGTCTGTCTGTGTGTGTGTCTGTGTGTGTGTCTATCTGTCTCTGGGTGTATCTGTTATATTTATCTTTGTAGCCTAACCAAACCTAAGCCACCCAACCCAAACCTGACCTACCCAACCTAACCTTGAAATATCAGCTTTAAAAACTTCAACTACATAATATTACAGACAAACACATGAATAAACATCAACATATTTCAATATTTCACTAAAGTTACATATGTGAGGTGTATATGTAGGCTAGGAGTCTCATACAGGTAAACAGACAGGTTAATTACAGGTGTATCTCATTTTACCTTGAAGTTGATAGATATATTAAATGATGGGTGTCATATTTTCTTCAGGTCAATAACCTCAAATGTAGTTAGGGGTTTGGTTCATGTCTGTCTGTCTGTCTCTCGGTTTGTCTGTCTCTCTGTCTGTCTGTCTGTTCTCTGTCTGTCTGTCTGCCTGTCTGTTTCTCTGTCTGTCTATATGTTTCTCGGCGTGTCTGTTTCTCGGTCTGTCGGTCTGTCTGTCTGTCTATCTGTCTGTCTGTCTGTCTCACGGTCTGTCTGTCTGTCTGACTCACGGTCTGTCTGTCTGTCTGATTCACGGTCTGTTTAAGTAATGTAATACTTATATAGTGTTACTCATGGTCTCGTGTGTGTGTGTGTGTGTGTGTGTGTGTGTGTGTGTGCGTGCGTGCGTGCGTGTGTGTGTGTCCATCAATCATTAAAGTCTATATAGAGTTTAATGACTGAAATACCACTTGTCCTGTACACATATCCCTCAAGTTACATATCAAATACATATATTAACAAAGCAATGATATATATATATATATATATATATATATATATATATATATATATATATATATATATATATATATATATATATATATATATATATATATATTATATATCCTACCCCCCCAAAAAAAATATATATAAACGCACTGAAAACAATAACAACAATCAGACTGCAACATTACAATTGTTCGAGGTAAAACGACCAACATTGTACACTATAATATACAATCAGATTTACAATGATAATTATAATATTCTCCTATAATCACCTCTTTAATTATAGTCTTGGATTATGTTGTTCATGTCAGTCACCGTAACTCAATAAATGAGATAATTAACTATAAAAAAGGTGAATAATAGAATAGAATAATTAAGTAATGATAATTAATTGGAACCGGCAAATATACGTAAATGGTGATTAATTAGAACGGGCAAAACTAATATGTGATAATTACTTAGAATAGAAAAAAAAACTTAAGACAATTAATTAAAACAGGAAAAAATTTGAAGATAATTAATTACAACGGACAAAAATGCGTATAAATAATTAACTAAACGTATAAAAACACGTATGATAATGAATTGGAATTGACAACAACGCAAAATTAATTACAACTAACAAAAAAAAACACCAGAATGAACAGAACAGAACAAAAACACAAAGATCATAACAAATAAAATACGCAACAAATATCTAGAACAAATACAATATGCATAACGACAAGTAAAGTTGTTTTTCTTTGGCGTAGATGAAAAATAGAGACAGAATATTTAGATACGCAAATACGCTTTTATATATCAAACAGTATACTGTATATGGAGTAATGCAAATCGTGTGTGTGTGTGTATGTGTGTATGTGTATGTGTGTGTGTGTGTGTGTGTGTGTGTGTGTGTTACATTATACCACTTTAAAGCCGCCCATCGTATATACCTCCTTCCTCCCCCTCAAAAAAATATATATAGTATATTCCTGCATCATCATCAACGGCATATACCCCAACAGGTGTTTACTTCGTTACCAGCCACGTCATGGACAGGTGTTTCAGGTAGACTTAGAGGAATATTAATTAAACCTCTATAATTACGCCCTCCTATAGTAAATACATTATATACCTGAGAACGTATAATATTAGGTAGGAATATATGGGGAGATTATTGAACCTATAATATGTGTGTATATACCAGAGTCACCAGGAGAGTTATATGAAGATGTATAACTAAAGCCAATATATGCCTGTTAACGGATATACCTCTATAGCATACACATATATACCGAACTAACTCACTAACAGAAATAATAATAGTTTATAAAAGGTATATTCAATAAGATATACCGTCTAGAGTCAATATACGATATACCTTTAATATAAAAATTCATATAAAATAGCACACAATATGCCTACCACTGTATCATACACACGATAATACATATATGTGTATGATACAGCTAGTTACATCATACTAGTTAGACTCAAGCTATATCCTCTTATGTATGTATACCTGTAAATAACTCTAATTGGTCATTAAACAATAATTACGTCTACAGGTAGTCAACAATATAACACTCGTTAATTGCAAAATTAACTGCTATATAGGGTAGTTTAAACCCCCTTACAGGTGTACTGTATGTTGTAGAAATGTCCTGTAGTGGTTGTCAGGTAAATGGTAACATGTAGTACGTTACAAAATACTATTGGTTATATTACAACTTAAATACATATAATAACATAAATAATAGAGTTACTTAATATAACACCAGATGAGATAATGAATAACAAGTGTATATTACTACACTATACACTAAGACATCGACCAATCACACTGTAGGTAGTTGTGTAGGTGTATGTGTAAGGGGGAGGTAGGGGGTGATTGTGTGTGGGGGGGTAGGGGGTTATTGTGTGGGGGGGAGGGGGAGTATGTGTGTTGATCCGTGTAGGTAATGGCTATACAATATGGATTCAATTCTCTGTAATATATTGATCAACGACTTGTAAGCGACTATAGACCCTTGTAGCTCTTAGCTCTTGGTAAATAAATAATATGTTTAAGAAAAAATAATTGATTTGTGTTTGTAATTTTTTTTCTTTCATTTTTTGAATTATTTTTGTCTTTGTTTTGATTCTTCTATTTGTTGTCCTTTGTTCTTGTTTTCGTTCCCTCTCTCTTTTTTGGTGTTTTCTTGTGGTTTGTATTTCTGTTTTTTGTTTATATATTCTTTTTTTCGGGGTATTTTCTGTTTCTTCAGTAGTATATAATAATCTTTCTTTATCTGTGTTATCTTTATATAGAAGCTGTGTATAACCTTATAAACGATATAATAATAAAGACTATTACTTTATCCAGATTCTTTTTGTTGTATTAATGTGTAATCTTCTTTAACTATTCTCTATGTCATCTTTCCGTTGATAATCTGGTGTAAAATTAAACCAAATGTATAGACAAATCTTTCTTTTATTATTCATAATAAGTTTAATACAAGGTTATGTACATATTTCTTGACTACAGATTTCCAAGTAATGTTTCTTACGTGGATTATTAAATTTGTTGTCAACGTGATCCTTTGTACTTTGACACACAAACAAAGTTCACATGTGTAAAATGTTCTTTCTGTTCCTATCAAGACGATTTTCGTTAATGTATGAATGAAATCATTATAGCACTAATATAAGTCCTCATAACTCTCTTTTTTTTAATATACCCGTGAGGGGCTACATGATAGTAGTAGTAATTGTAGTTACAACAGTAATAGCGGTATGTAGTCGTGAGGTTGAGGTCAGGATCACCATACCAGCTACGTTACTATAGAGCCTCGTACAGACATTCAGAACATTAATATAACAAACACAGACAGGGTGCGGCGTTGAGCAGGGGCGCCCGCCTGTGTCACCCACCATCATCACAACACTCAGAGTGGCGGGCGGGTGGCCATCCTCACCACCACCACCCGACCAACCCACACTGTTGAGCCATCACATCCTCACCCACCAAAACCCACTGTTGTAGCAGACGGTGGGCAGCCACTGGGGAGGGACAGACAACTCCTCACCTATCCCCCTCCTCTGCTGGACACCGGGAAGAACCCACACAACGGCTCTTGTTGGATCTGGGAGACTCTCCTTGATGAAGCAGGAGGAACCTTGAGGCTTCTCTACTGCAGGAAGGGGAGACTCCACAAGGGTTCGTGTGGGACATGGAGGTTCCCCTCGTTGCAGCAGGAGGAGCTCAGGGGTTGCTCTACTGCAGGAAGGGGCGACTCACAGGCGCCCTTAACGAAGTAGGCGGCGTCGACGGGTCAATAAGAGCGACGGTGGGAGACGTGGAGGGGAGAGCAGAGTTGTGGAGTGAGGGGCGCCAGACAACGGTGGGAAGTGTGGCGGGTCCTCCGTGCAGCAGGGGAGGTGGAGGAGGGGAGCTCACACCTCGCAGCTGGCCAGCGGTCCGCGCCCCACCGACCGCTGCACACAGCCACGCACCCCCGGGATAACCCCAGCTGGTGTTGGGTCTCCCGGGAACGATCACAGGTGGTGGTGGTGGTGAGTCTCTCAGGTGGATCAGCTTCTCCGGGTCCCAGAAGGCGCTCCCGTCGCAGCGGAATCCGGTTTGTTGAAGGTTGAGGACGTTGTTGCCTTGGGTTGCCGTGGGGTTGCAGTGGGTCGCCAGGGAGCCGCCACCACCGGCCACCCGCCACTGCTGCGGATCGGTGAGGGGCGCCGCGGCGGTGGCAGCAGCGGCGGCGACAAGGATGGCAGCGGCAGCGATGGCAAGGCGCGGGCGACGGCGGCACGGAGGCATTTACTGTACACCACTACAGTACATCACGACCGCACGCACCTGCACCTGGCCCACTCCGACGTATTAGCAGCAGCGGGAAACAGTCAACACAAACTAAATATACTCAGGGGGTTAATCTAAGTATGAATGATACATATATTACAATGAAATTATTATAAATTCAGCTCTTGAGACATATCACAAGTGCGGCGCGCCAGCTAGCGGACGCCGTCACGGATTCTCCAGTATTTACACGGGTGACTATGTACACGGTGGCGAGCGGCGGCCAGAGCCACGGGCGGCCACACAACACTCACCAGATGGTCGCTCCTCGCCCTCACCACTCACAGAAATAGTTCCCAAGAGATAATTTCTACTTGCCACATAGAAATAGCTGGTCCGATGTGTGTGTGTGTAGCGGCAGGGCGGTGTAGTGAGGGAGGTGTAGCGGGTGTGTGAGTGGCGGTCGGCTCGTCAGCACGGACGGACCCACAACATTCCTGCCCCGCCAGCACCGCCACCCAATTTTTTAATTTCGTGATAAGAATGAGTGTGGCGTGTGGGTGGGCGGTGCGGAGGCCGCCCACAGGCCGCCCACGGGGCCAGGTGTCGGGCGGCGGCCGCCCAGCAGCCCGCCCGCAGCAGCTGCCACCCGCCACTCACCACCACTGGAATGTTCCAAACACGCACACAAAAAACTCGAGGTAACCGCTACATAATGTTCACACGTAATATGAAGCTCAGTCTTTACACTACTACTTATCGTCTCACTGAGGAATATGTGTGACAAGAGCGCTCTGAGGAGAGTCAGTCAGTCACACCAGCTTATGGAATGTCTGGCGAAGTATGGAATGATGGATCTACTAAAGGTTCATCTTTTATACACACTTCCTCAGCTCAGCTCGAGGTCAGTCTACATAAAATAGGTTTATCACTGAAGGAGTTTTCACATATATGGACACACCAGGTTTCTCTCTGGTAAATATTAATCTGGCTTCGTGTTGACAATCTGGCCGCTCGGGGGCCGCCCCTCTTCCCGAGGAAGGGCCAGGCTGGCCGGCCCGGGGACTAGAGGTGCATGGGACTCTCCTACTGCCGGCAGGAGCGACGACAGACGTTTTATGAACGTCAGCGCCACGGCCCCTCTAAACTCAGCCTCTGCAGGTGTTGTTGGAGGCTTGAGTTATAGTGAGGGGCGGCAGGTAGAGTCCTGGGGGAACGTTCGCGGTTCCCACTGGGTGCTGGTCAGTACGCTGGCTCCTGCCACAGGTTTAGCGACCATCAGTGGGAAACCGCGTGCGAAGGCGCCACGCTATGAGGTGGCATCTGTGGTGAGAGTAGGGGTCCTGGCGGGGAGTGTTGGGGCGGGAGGTGTGTAGGGGACCCATGCATCGTCTGGTGGGTGTAGCCTGTGTACTTTAGTTCCCGGGGAAGTTCTACTGACCTGGGCTGTCCGTAGTCTGGCGTGGGCGTGATCTGTTGACCCGGACCTGGTGGGGTACCGTTGACACCCTGACCGTCGGGGCCCTGGCCGATTATTGGAGGTGTCATCCGCTTCTCTTTCTGTCGTCTGTTACAGAACCACACTCGCACTACTTCTTTCTCCAGCTGCAGGCTGTCTGCCAACTGTGTGATCTCCTGTGCTGACGGTTTTGGCTGCTTGTGAAAATGTTGTTCCAGGGCCCCTTTCACGGACACCTCTATGGAGGTCCGCTTTTTGCGCTTCCTCCCCTGGGCGGCGATCTTGTCGATGGAGGTGGGGCTGCCCGTGGTAGAGTCTGCCTCCTCCAGCCACTTCATCAGGAGAGGCTTCAGCTTGCACATGTTCTTGAATGACAACTGTAGAGCCTCGAACCTGCAGATGGTGGTCTGGGAGAAGACGTTGCCGTAGAGGGTGCCGAGGGCGAGTCCCACGTCCGCCTGTGTGAACCCCAGCTTAATGCGCCTCTGTTTGAACGATTTAGCGAACTGCTCGAGGTCGTCGCTGGTTGGGGTCTCCTCCTCGACCTCGTGGTGGATGTGATGGTCTGGCGTGCCGGGGGACTCACAGGGCATGTCTCTCAGGTGCCCAGGGTGCATCTGGTGGGGCATCATGCCGTTGATGTAGTGGTGACCCAACGGAGAGCCGCCGTTGCCCGCCGCCAAGCTGTAAGGCGAGGAGACGGGCGGCTGCCAGCCATGGGTCATATGATGGACTGGACGGTGGTGGATGGCCACTTCTGACGGTTGAGGCTTGATATCCTGGTGAAGACCCGGGTGTGAGTGCATGGCCCAGTGACTTGGGTCTGACGGAGGAAGACCCACCCATGGGTTGTGGGCCATGGGCGCCTGGTGCTGGGGCATATACTTCATTTCGTGGGCCTCACGCCCATACCCTGGATTGTTCACTATGTTCATGGTGAGACAGTCTGGCACACTGACTGGATCAGAACACACTGCACTTGATGCGATGTAAGTTGTTGTAGCCATTACACAGCAAGTCTGATCAGACTTGCAAACAGTCTGACCGCGACTCTGCCTACAAACTCACAACTGAAGTACACTTGCGCGCTACGATCTACCAACAGTGGCTGGCTCCGCCCTCAAGCGCTAGCCATCGCTGATTGGTTGGTAGTGGACCTGAAACCTAGCAGTGCGTGACGTCATGCTACCCCGTCACCTCATTGGTGCGCTAGCGGACAGGAACCGTAGACGGATACTGTTGGTGTTTTCTGTCCCGACTTAGTTCTGTCCATTCCTTCGAATGATTTTCTCTCTTGGCTGTTTGGACGCTTCTGTACCGTGCTCTAGGACGTGCGAGGATATATAGAAACGACAAAATCGATTGTCTTTTCCGAAAATTCTCCGAGGAAAGAAGCAGATGTTCCGCTCGAGTGAGTGTGGGCGGGGCCAACATGGCTGGAGAGTGATGTACGGCGCGATGGGCGGGGAGAAGGTTGACTCCTCCCCCTAGTGTCCGCTGCTTGTTTACTCGCAGGTTGGCGGCAGCCCGGCCTGGCGCGTGCCGTCCTGCCGCCGCTCTCCGCCTACTCCCGGCAGGTGGGTTCCCGCATGACCACGGCCACCATCACTCACACGCAACAACCAATTATTCAAATAACTTGATAATCTCCCAGAAAGGATTATGATAACTCGGAGTAAATAATTTTTAATCGGTCAGTCACATCTTAGGCTAATATTTTCCTTTTTTTTTCTTTTTTTAGATGGAGAGAAAATTATTGAAAGAAAAAACGGCAGGATTTCTTTAGGGTTGGTTAGGAAGGGTTGTTGTACCGGATCCTTGTCGCAATTACCGCCACGGTTTTTTTCTGCCCCTCTCGTATCCTTGAACTAAATCTATTTCCATTACGTATTGTTGTATTTCTTAAAAACTACATTACGACAACCTTATCGCCATTTTCCCCCCAAATTACAATCCACTTCCGGTCATTACATCCGCGATAGTTTGTGGGCGATTTTTTTTTTCGAAACACTTATTTTTCGACCGTTTCCGTGTTAAGAGAAATGAAGCTTCGAGACTCTGGTTCGAAGTGGCTTTATGATACGCGATTCATGAACTTCTTAAATTCGTCTCTCTTTTGTGAATTGTTTTTATTTTTATATTTACTCGTTTTTGATAATGGAGGGAGAGAAGAGAGAAAGGATTAAGAGATAAAGAAGAGAGAGACAGAGAGAGACTGGCGAAGTTGCAGTGAGTGATGATTGGTCTATATATTGTTTACTTCGATTGTGATTGGTCTATATATTGTTACTTCGATTGTGATTGGTCTATATATTGTTTACTTCGATTGTGATTGGTCTATTTTTTTTTTTACTTTTCGCAAGTGTCTTAAGAGTGTGTTAAGTGTGTCGTTATTTTGGGGGTGTTGAGAGACTTGGCTTCATGTTGTGTCTGTGTACTTTCGGTACTTCCCGGTGGTAAGTAGTAGCAGTGGTATAGTACCTCGTATTGATGTGATTCAACCTCCCCCACTCTTGACACTGTCCAGTTATCGGGTGAGTGAATTAATGTGTGATTAATCTTATTGACGGCACTGTCCGGGACGGGGGTTGGCAGTACATGTGTATGTGTGTGTGTGTGTGTGTGTGTGTGTCACTGGCGGTACTTACACTAATCTTTTATTACGGAGGGAGGAAAGAAGAAAGGGGGACACTTTCCGACGGTCGATGGTGAGTATGCGACAGAAGCGATGATTTAATCTCTTGTCATTCTAAGGATCGGAAAGTACTTATTACGAGTATCGGCAGTATTTATGAGACAGTAACTGTGTTTGTACTCTGTCGAGGTACTTACTTACCTACGTTACTTTCCGATGGTTAATGTGTGTGTACTACCTAAAAAAAATTACTCGGTGGGGTCCTTACCTATGTGGCACTTTCCAGGTATAGTCAGTATCTGTAAGGAAGTGCCACATCAACTTGACACCTTCATAGTGCCTTCTGAACTCGTCCTGTTGTGTTCGGGGGTTATAAACGTGTTGTAGACTAAGTGAACGCACCGGGCATCGTAGACTCGCTTATGAGACCGTTGTAAAAGGGACGGCGGCCTATAGTGAGGAGGGATGTTGTGAACGCGTCAGCTTAACGATGTAATAAACGCAACGTCGAAAATATACTGTTGTCGTGGAGATATTGTGAACGCGTTTGGTAAATTGTATTGTGATCGCGGGGGTATGAAGAAATTGGTGAACGCGGTGTCGTGAACGCGTATGAAACAAGTCTAGGTAAGACTGTGAACGCGTCGATTTATTTTAGCTATGGGGTCGTGAACGCGTATTATAGTGAAGACATTTTTAACCACGCATAACTTAGTTAGGATTATTCTTAATTATGAACGCGTCATTTAAATCATGTTGTGAACGCATCAGTTTTAGAAAATTGTGAACGCGATGTTGTTACGAGATCATTGCGTCGTCGTGGAAAATAAATATGAACGCACCGCGGTAGAATAATAGTGTTAGCCGGTTGCCGCAGAACTGCCATCAACTCGTCACCTTTAAAACGCTGTGAACGCGTCCCTTACCCCCACCACCACCACCACCACGTCGAAGGGCTATAAACGCATCGCCTTTAAGGGATTGTGAACGCCTAGCCTCAGAATTGTTCTACACGCTGGATTAATAAAATATTGTTGAACGCGTTACATGTTATAGAGATTCGGTGAACGCGTCAGGTTAAGTGACTGTGAACGCATCGAACCTTCAAAAAAGACTAAACGCGTTTTCTTTGTAACAAAACAAATGAACGCCTCACTACCAAGAAGACTACAATTGCGTAGTAACCTTACGAACGCATCAATCACCTTTAAAAATATTGTGAACGCACCGCCGCCGTCCGAAGATTGAAAACGCATATCCGTTCAGAATATTTTAAACTCATAGCTGTGAGGGATATACTGTAGCCCCATAATGAGAGAAAAAGAACGCCCTATCTCTACCACGGAAAAAATGAAAATAAAATAAACGCGTATGCCATAGAACTTTACGAAAGATTAAACATGAAAAAAAATAAATACTACAATTGCGCCATAGTAAAAAAAAAATATTCTTAATTTTCGTAAACATTTATCCAATTCATTATTTTTTTTTATTATCTGAACAAAATCCCACTTGTAATAAACGCATTTTCACGATAACTAAAAATAACATAAGAATTAAACGCAAATAAACGCAAAGAGAACTACTCCCAATCTATATCAACACGCAAACTACCCCCCCCCTAATTAACAAACGCAACATGTGGACGAACTAGCTATTTCTAGGACAGAGTTGAGATTGATCAATACCTTAAACAAAATAATTGATCATTCTTATTTATTTTAGTCCAACTGTAAAAAAAAAAGAGTTGATTTTAATGAACAATAAATAAATAAATCGGTGATATTTGATAACCATTTTGATTTGATAATTAGATTTACATTGGGATTACTTACCTGTATGTTGTATGTATGTACCTGTAATTTGTAACTGTATGTATACCTGTGACCTGTACCTGTATGTATACGTGATTGATCGGTTATTGTTATTACTACACCAATTGAACGCCATTGTTATTTCATTCCACAAAATAATGTAGATATGCTAATGTTATTGATTTTAATGTGGTATATGTTATTGTACTAAGATAAATAACGAGGATCATGTTATTGCAACCGATGTATTGTGTTAGTGGGATTATAGTTGGTTCCACAAAGTATGGGGTATTATTGTGTTATTGCGAGTTGGTTATCACGTTATTGCGGGCGGATTATCATGTTATTATGAGTGGAATATTACGTTAATGCGGTGATTGTAACTTAATTCCAAACCCACTGCGATCCTTGCCATAAATTCCTCAATATCTCAGCATCGATGAATTACCAAGTTATTGCAATAATTCAGCGAAGGGCTTGCCACGTCATTGCAATATATTTGACTCTAAAATCAAGTTATTGTTAAAGAAACTGTGGTAAAGTCCTGTCCGCTTCCCCTCCTTGAAGGTAATTGCGTTATTACGTCAAATTACCAGAGTCATTGCTGTCATTTATGTCTCGTCATTGTTAGGAATTATCAAGTCATTGCAACTATTACCTCGTCAGCCTCGTACGTTATTAAGGTAATTTATACTCTGTTATTATCACCTCATTATAGTAATTCACTTTTCACTCGTATTTAAAACTGACACGTTATTGCATCATACTCCTCGCCTCTCACTCACGTTATTGATATTCATGCTCCGTGATTGAAATGGTGTTGAATATAGCTCTAGGCTCAATAACATCATTTGTTATTGCAACTTACTCATATATTGTTATTGCGGTGTATCACTACTCGCTTCCTACTAACGTTATTGCAGTTATTTATCCCTCATTATTGCGATGGCTTATAACCAATTGTCAAATAACATTAGTGAATAAATCGTTCGTTACTACAACCAATTCAATCACAGGTTATTGCTGTAGATTATTATCACGCGTAACCGACAAAATTATTGCAGTATATCATCGCTCATTACAAGTTTACCGCTAGTTATTACAATTTACCCATCATTGGTTATTGCGACATATCCATCAATCGTTATTGCAATCCCTAAATGGTTATTGCAACTAATCCATTTCTAGTTATTACAGCTAATCCATCACTAGTTAATCCACCACTGTGCAACTATTCCCTTGGTAGGTTATTGCAGCTAATCCCTTGGTGGGTTATTGCAGCTAATCCACCATTGGTTATTGCGGGGAGCTCATCACAGTCACCCCCAGAGATCACAAGTCAAGGCGATGATCAGCGCTTGATGAGTTTAGCTGTGGAGGAGGGGAGTCTCTCTCTCTCTCTCTCTCTCTCTCTCTCTCTCTCTCTCTCTCTCTCTCTCTCTCTCTCTTATTATTGGTAATTTTCCCTCTCCTTCTCCTTCTCCTTCTCCTCCTTACCCCACATTCTCCTCTCTTCTACCCTCTTATCTCCTTCTCACCTCTCCCCTCTCATCTGTCAATCTTTCTCTCCCTACTTCTTCTCTTCTTCCACTCACTCCCCACCTCTCCTCTGTCATTCTCCCCTCTTCCTCCCTCTCACCTCTCATTCTCCCCTCTTCCTCCCTCTCATTCTCCCCTCTACCCTACTATTACTCCTCCTCCTCCCTCTCCCCTCTTACTCTCCCCTCACGCTCATTATGCAGGCCCGGTGGACGAAGGGTGACAGCTGCACGTACCTGAGATATCCCCCTCCTCTTCTTCCCTCCTCCTCCCCTCTTCCCTCTCCTCCCCATCTCGTCTTCCTTCTCCTCCCTCTTCCTCCTCCTCCACCCTTCATCTTCTTCCTCCTCCCCTTTTTCCTCACCCTCTTCCTCCTCCTCCTCCTCCTCCTCCTCCTCCCCTTTCCATCTTCCTCCTCCTTCAACTCCTTCTGCAGTAGTTGGTCACCCCTACAGCCCTTTTAACTCCACCTTGTTTGTTTACGTCGATCAGCTGATGGTTAATATATTGTTGATTAGTTTAGTTTGGTTTTGTGTCACCAGGGGAGCTCTGTTCTTCCTCTTCTACTACTACTACTACTACTACTACTACTTCGCCTTCTGCACCGCCTCCTTCAATAGTAAATAACAAGTCATCACCCCACGACTTCCTTCTGCCAAACTTTACGACTTGAGCGTCTAACATTAATCTACCTCCATCAATCTATCATAAGACGCACTCGAAAAATACAACATCCCCTTCCGCAAAAAAAAAAATATTATCAGTCAAGTCAGAAAAAAAAATGAAAAGCAAATAGAAAAAAAAAATCATAAAAAAAAATGGTCATCTTCTGCGACTCCGTCAGTAGTGTTGAGTATATCCCGATACACCATAACCAAGGGAGCCCCGCGTCTTAACCTTTCACCGCTGTAGTTTATCGCACACCTGTAGACACCTCCACGAGCCTTAAGACCTCTTCCTCCTCCTCCTCCTCCTCCTCCTCCTCCTTCTGCTGCCACTGCTACTCTTCCTCCTTCTGATACTCCTCTTCCTCCTTCTTTATCCTCTTTATCTTCCTTTTTTTCTTCCTCCTCATTTTCCGCCACCTGCTACTGCTTCAGGAGAAAATAATGACTCGGGACATAACGACAGGTAATCCTCGTTCAGACAGTTTGGTGTTGTGTCGTTGGGAGAGTTGTTTAGCCTTCAGGATTTATACTGTGTGTACGTCATTGCTACTACTACTACTACTACTATTAATATTGCTACTATTACAACGACCACCACTACTACTACTACTATTTTTATTTCTACAAATACTACTATTACTTCTACTACTACTACTACAGATATTACTACTACTCTAATAATAATACAACTACTACAACTATTACTCCTGCTTGTTACTACCACAATACTACATCCACACTACAGGTACAGTACCAATCACCACTATTACCACTACCTCCAGTACAACACAAACTCAACCATCACAAGTCGTTCTTACCCTCTCCTCCCCTCCTCACTCCTCACCACGACTTCCTCTCGCCACGACACCCTCGCATGTAATAAATATATAAATATCCTCACTGCTCGCCCGTCATGACCCCTAACACCAGTTCTCAGCGTTGAATCCGGATTTATCTTGTTGACGTTCGCTGAAAAAAACAACAACCCCGAAGAAATCCTCTTTTTTTGGGGCGAATTTATCCGAACGACTTCCTAGCGGATTTATTACGTAATTTATTGTATTATTTTTGTTATTTTAGGAAATTTCGTAAACACAAAACAAATGGTTATTGATGGTTGTTGTATATTCAAATAACTGGTGTAATATATGTTATTTGTATCCTTTCGTGTGTATGAATGCTCGTGACTATATAAAATACATTGATCGTATAAGCAGGTGTTCGTGTATAAGTTATTACACTATAGACAATACACCTGTAATTTTTACCTGTACGTATATTAATTTTTACCTGTTACTGTGTGCTGTTAGCCTGCATTACGTGGATTATATAGTAAAGTACCTCATTATTATATGACATAATTTTCAATCAATTTTCGTAGATAAAGTCATTAAGTTAATAATTAATTTACAGTCGTCTTTTATCTTGAAAAAAATCGTACTTAATTAATTTGAGTTAAATTTATTATTATTACATTACCTTTATTTTCTTATTTATTTGTTTATTTTTTTGTTTTACATTTTAATTTTTTTATCGTCAAATTTATTTGTGGTGTTAGTGAAGGAGTTTGTTTGTGTTTGTTTGTTTGTTTGAGTGTTTGTTGATGTTGTGTGTGAAGGAAGTATTAAGGTGGGTTTGTTAATTGTCTACAGGTGCGACGCAGATGGTAGCGTCCGGTACATATTCACACCAGGTGGAAGAGTGGTAACACCTGTACACCTGCCATAGTTTAAACACAGACATCAGGAACAAACATACATGATCTGAACGCTATAGACCCCATCACCATAACATCACCATCATCACCACATACCACCATCACCACCACACACCACTATCTCGTACCACCATCATTACCACCCACCCACACACACACACACACACACACACCAAACATCATCACTAAAATAATCACCACCATCACCACACACACACATACCACCACCATCACCACACACACATACCACCACCATCACCACACACACATACCACCACCATCACCACACACCATCACCACACACACATACCACCATCACCACATCACCACACACACATACCACTACCATCACCACACCACACACACACATACCACCACCATCACCACACACCATCACCACACACACACATACCACCACCACCACCACCACACATCACCACACGGGAGAAACAACAACATATTCAAGCATTAACAAGAAGCAAGTCCTCACAATGTTAAACAAATCCTGTAATGTCACGCAGCTTATTAAGTATAATACTGTGTTCAGGGTATTAATTAGACTCGAGTGAGGGATTCCAACTGACGGAGGAGCTTAGCGAAGAAGGCCCAGTGGTGGAAGGTCATATACTATCGACGGGCGGTGGTGTGTGGTGGCGGTGTGTTGGGGTGGTGTTGTGTACCGTGAGCTCATTGGGGGGGGGGAGGGGGGTCTTCATTTCCGTCTTCTGAACCCATAATCGAACCCCTTGAGAGACTGTACCGGGAGGAGGAGGAGGAGGAGGTTCAAGTGTTTATGTTCCGCCTCACGTCTCTCAGAACCCCTTGAGTGACGTACTCTCTCTCTCTCGGTCTTGCTTGAGGTTCGAAAGACTCGCTGGTTCGAAACACTTCAACTCGTTTTCAATAATTGATTCGAAGCTTCACAGTGTCGACTACGGCATCTCTAGAAGGGGTATATTAGTTGTTATGACTATCACCACTACTACCACCACTATCATCACTACTACCACCACTATCATCACTACTACCACCACTATTATCACCACTACTACCACTACTACTACCACCTCCAACAATAACAATCACCCCTAACGATATTACCACCACCATCACTACTACCATCACCACAACAACAGGTACTACGACTACTACCACCTTAACCAGCATTAACCAACATCCTCTACCACTATCACACCACCACCAAACACAAAAATAACAACAATCTACCATAATCACCACCAACAACCACCAACATTTCTATTACCATTAGTAGCAACCAACATTTTATATCACTACCACCATCACAATTATACCATTACTACCACAAACAAAAACACACTACCACACAAACCACCATAAGAACCAACACCCTACACCACCACTACTACCACCACCCCTACCATCACCTCTGATCGATAGGAGTTAAAATTCCCTCCACACCAAACTCCTCAGGTCGCATACAAACCAGGAGGCAGAAGGTAACCCAGACTGCAAGGCCTCTCCATCCTTCTCTCCCTCCTACCTACCTTGGAAAGAAACGCTAAGAAACAAAGAGGAAGAGAGGGGGGGAGAGAAAGGGAGGAGTAAGGGAAAGAGGGAGAGATAAGGAAGGGAGGAAGGAGAGACAGTAAGGGAAGCAGGGAGAGAAGGGAGAGTAGGGAGTATTATAAGGTGTGTGGGATAGTATCGTGGTAGTGTGGTGTAGAGTGCGTTTTGCTTGCCTGAGTGATTTTAAGTGCGTTGGTGCGTTGTGGGAGAGAGAGAGAGAGAGAGAGAGAGAGAGAGGGGGTAAGGAGTGCGTGTGAGGTAGCGTTGTGGGAGTGTAGTTATATAGTTTGAAGTGCGTTTTGCTTGGTGATCAGAAGTGCGTTGGTGTATTGTGGTGCCTTTAAGAAGAAAAATAATGGATCTTGATGTAGGTTTTAAAAAGTGAGTGTGTGTGTGTGTGTGTGTGTGTGTTGTAGAGGGAAGCGGCGGTCTTGACGCACGGGCCCGCTGTAAACGAGTGTGTTGGTGCGTTATGGCGCTTGAGAAAAATAAAAGAATATGCTTTTTTGTGTGTAGGGAAGTGCGTTCGGGGTGCGGTGTGAGTGCGGGTTCTTATGTGCGTACTACTGATTTTTTTTTTAGACCAGTGAATTCATGCGATGTGATACTTCATAAAATATAATAATTATGTTAATATTATGTTTATAGTGTGCGTTAAGGGAGTGCGTTGCTATGTGTTATATCGAGAGTGGTCCATACGTGTGCTACCGAGTGTTATAGGTGAGTGCGTTAGTGCGTTATGATGCGACACAAATATGCGTCAGCTTGTGGATCTAAGCGCTATGGACTCAGAAAAAAAGTCTGTGGTGGAGAGCTTATGAGTGCGTTATGGAGTGCGCCGAGGACAACGCACATTTACTGACCTCTTTGGACGAGTGCGTTAGTGCGCCGAAGAAGTGGGAAACCAAGTGACGGTGATATAAGGAACGAATGCGTTGGAGTGCGTTACGGTTGCTGTGAGTATTAGTGTCCGCGTGACGTGTTATCGGAAAAGAGTGTGTTGGTGCGGTGTGATTTCATATTTTGGAGAAAAACATATATACAGATAGTAGACCAACCAAGAGTGCGTTGTATGGTAAGACAAAGTGTGTGTGTGTGTGTTGTGCTACTGAACATCATAGATAAGTGTGTTGCTGCGTCGCGTTACAAGTTACCTTGGACAAGTGCGTGACTGTGTTGTTACCGTATAGTCTAAACGAATGCGTTGCCATAAAAAGAGTGCGTTGGGCACCATAGACAAAAGTGTTAGTGCTGTTTAACTATCGGACACTATAGCCGAGTGCGTCAGTGAGTTGTGTTAATAGACACCACAGCTGAGTGTGTTGAAACGTTGTGCTATCCTGAGCCCCTGAAAAATGTAGTGCGTTGTCCTCCCATTTGCTAAAAATAGGTGCGTTGTGATACCGGATACCTTGGACCAAGTGCGTTAGTGCGTCGTACTACCGATCCCTACACCCGAGTGCGTTAGTGCACCATGCTCAAAATCATCAAAACCAAGTGCGTTGTGTTACCGGATACCATAGAGGTGTGCGTTAGTGCGTTGTGATGTGTCATGCCATACCTCACACCAAAACTGGAAGAAAAAAATATTATATCTGAGTGTGTTTTTTCTGGTTCGGGGTGCGTTAGGGTGAACCTTCAGCCTAACCTAACGCACCCGGATCTTCTTCAGGGCAACAACTTCCTCCAGTCATGGTGAATCGTTCTTCTTTTCTCATACACATATTTTTTTATTTATTTAGGAACAGTATAGTTTTTTTATTGATTTCTGCCCCATGTATATTATTGTTAATGTTGTTATTGTTATTATTATTATTATTATTGATGTTATTACTATTGTTATTGTTATTATTGTTAGTTATTACGATTGCTATTATTATGGTTATTATCATTTTCATTGTCGTATAATTATTATTATTATTATTATCATTCTGGTGATTTTTTTATTTCCGCGACCATAACTCCACTGTTCCCGCCAGGTGACTTGTATATTTCACCTTAATTGCGTCTACCTGGGGAGAGTTGAGGGCCAAGGGGTTGTAAGCATTGAAGAGATTGCCTAATTTTGTTTCCCTCGTGTGTGTGTGTGTGTGTGTGTCTGTGTGTGTGTGTGTGTGTGTGTGTCTTAAGATCAGAGACGTGAAACAATTTTACAAATTAAAAAAAAATTTGGAAAATATTGAAACTAATTGAATATAAATTACGAAAAAAAAACACACATTAAGAAAAACAAACTTAAACCAAACATATAAATCCCAGGAAAAATATTAAAAACCAATATATTTTTAAGTCAATATTTTACCCATATACAAGAAAACGGGGAATTATCGTAAACTAAAACAGAGATAAATTTTACGCCATTCAGAAATAAACTAAACAAAAACAATAGATAATTTGGCCATTTTTTTTAAGGCTATATTAGGTTACGAAACTATAGTAGTTTTGAAAATTAAAAAGGAAAAAAGAAAAAGACCAATTTCATGTTGTTCTGTAATACGTAACGATGCTATAAAACATAAATAGTTACATAAAATAATACGCTATATTATGTACGATTCTGTATTAAACTAAATTCATAAAGTTACATTAAAAAAAAAAGAGAATTTGAACTTATTTTATTTCGCTTCTATTACGATTAATTTTCCGTCCAGTTATATAATAAAAATTAGTTATATTATTCCATCTATAATTATAAGACTACAGATATAATATATAAGTTCAGCCATATAAAATAACATGGCTATAATTTAATCCAGCCATATTAATATAAGAAAATTTTATCGTCCGACATATTAGCTATTTTATTCCCGAAAAAAATTATAGAGCTATATATTATGTCATCTATAATTATAAGAATATTTTGTAATAGAAATTATTAATAAAAATTGGCTATGATTTTAACTCATAATTATAAATAGGACCATTATTTTGACCCACTCATAAAATAGGAGACCAATTTAACCCCACTCAATAAATAGGAGAACAATTTAACCCACTCATACACAAAAAAATAGGGACTAGGCTATTTTTTTTCCTTCCGTTCGTAAAAAACTAAAATAATAATAAATAAAAAAATAAATAAAATTGCCATCGGAGCTCTGGTGACGATAATAAGAAAATAAACTTTTTTTATAATAAGAAATCTACTTTTTTATTTATAGTTTTTTTAAGTTTATGTATGAGTAGAAAATATACTATTGTAGTTAATTAAAATATATAAAAAAGATAATATATTAAATTTATGGTGAAAAAGATATTAATTTTTTCACCTCTATAATAAAAAGATACTATTTATTCTTATCTATAATAATAAAGATACTTTTTTTTTTACTTCACAGATAGGAAAAAATATTCTATACTTATTTACACGAAAATAATCATATTATGTTTGTTTATTTATCGTATTATTAATAAAGTTATGATTTAAACAAATTTAGTCCAAAATAACATCACCAATTTTAATCCATATATATAATAAGAGACGTCAATTATTTTTCTTGCTTATTTATAAAAGAAAAATTCAATACCTTTTTAAAATATAAACACACCGACATATACACACACGCATACATATACACTATGATAAAACATACAGTACACATACTCAGATACTACGCACACATAAAACATACTGCACACACTACGCACACACTTTCGGATGTACACACTATGCACACACACACACAAACACTTCAGTTCATTCATAAGAGAAAAACTATATTTTACCATCTAACCTTCAACACCTTGGGAACGTTCGTGTGTAAATAACAACATCACATCTCCTATGTTGTTCGTGTGTAAATAACAACATCACATCTCCTATGTTGTTCACGATAATGTACTTCGTGTGAATGGTTGAATTAAAAAATCAATGAGTGTGTTTTTTTTACGTGGTGTGTGTGTGTGTGTGTGTGTGTGTGTGTGTGTGTGTGTGTGTGTGTGTGTGTGTGTGTGTCCATTCAATCATTTCCTACTCTTTTTTTTAAACATGAATGAATGACATCATTTGTAAGTCAATCTGAATACAACAAGAACTTAAGTTCAGAGTCATCGTGTGGAGGAGGAGGAGGAGGAGGAGGAGGAGGAGGTGTTGCTAGGTTACAAGAAGATGGCTGAAGGATATTTTAGTGAGATCTATCCAATGATTATCTCTCTCTCTCTCTCTCTCTCTCTTCTTAGCTCTAACAAACCAACATAACCTAACCAAACCAAACCAAACCTAACCTAACCTAACCTAACCTAACCTAACCTAACCTAACCTAACCCAACCTAACTACCCACATAGACGATATAAACACAGGTATTAACTGACTCTATATACGGGGTGTACAAAGAGCCCTATCGTGTATATGGGTGATGATAGTTGGCTAATTATGGTAATGTCAATACCAGCGTAAAAGAGAGAGAGAGGGAGGGGGTGTAGTGTGAAAAATACATCAACACGGTTAGCTGTCACTCATAGCTTTAGCTGCTGAAAACCTTTAATATTATCGCTGTTATAAATATAGCTTTTGGGACGGAGTTGGTAATAGTGTTAAATTTTAGCTGCCATTTATAGCTTTTTCGTCTATGGTGTATCAAGGTGGTCCCCCCCCATGAACACACACACACACACACACACACACAGGGGGGGGGAGACTCTTTAAAAAAAAACTTACTTAGTCTTAGTTTTCCTATACACCATCTAAATAAAAATAAACCAGAAAAATTCCAAGAAATACCCATAAAATCCCCAGAAAAAACTCAAGAATTGCCATCAAAATCCCCAGAAAAAATCCCCAGAAAAAATCACTAGAAAAAATCCCCCCCAGAAAAAAATCCCCAGAAAAAAATCCCGACCCACAGAGCATAGAACACCGAATAAATATATAATAATACAAGAGTCATAAATAAAACCCGTAAATACAAACACTGGGATGATCACTTGTTTGTGTATAAAAAAAAGGGTCATTAAGATTACATTACGATTCATATATTCCTCTAAGTAACAATATATATCTCTCTATGAATTAATATATGTGTGTGTGTGTGTGTTTTTTTTGTTTGTTTTTTTGTGTTTTTCTTCCTTGAGTTGAGTTTGGTTTAGTATAGATACTCTAGAGATTATAGAGAGAAACATCTTATAACGGTATTCTGGATTGTAATCTAGTCTAACCTAAACCTAACCAAATCTAAACCAAACCTAACCTAACCTAACCTAACCAAACCTAACCTAACCTAAACCAAACCAAACCTAACCTAACCTAAACCAAACCAAACCTAGATCTAACCTAACCTAACCTAACCTAAACCAAACCTAACCTATACCCCTCGCCCCCAGTAACGTAAAAAGAATATTCAGGTGAAATAATAAACCACAGTGGTGTCTAATCTTCAGGTGAGGCATCAAAGCAGTTATACCTCCGAGCATCCAACCCACCAGCAAGGGGAAGGAGGGGGAGGGAAGGGGGAGGAGGAAGAGGGAGAGAGAGAGGGAGAGGAGGAGGAAGGGGGAGAGGAGGGAAGGGGAGGAGGAGGGAGGGGGAGGGGAGGAGGGGAAGGGGGGAGAGGAGGGGAACAAATTTTATGAATGAATCTCTACAGCTTACAACTTTGTTTACTATGTGTAGTTGAAGATATCACCACCAGAGAGCCTTCAAGTGTAAGCCATCAATAATGTGTGGTTTGTGGATGGACGTAAACATGAATTTATGCATGAATGATTTGCTGTTTCTTTTAAATGAATGAATGAATGAATGAGTGAGTGAGGAAGACGTTTAATACTCAATAGGTTATGGAGATATAAACAAGTGTTTTTTGTGTGTGTGTGTGTGTGTGTGTGTGTGTGTGTGTGTGTGTGTGTGTTTATCATAAAGTATGTGACGTCGTAATAATTTGGGAGACGAAATATTTTATTATTTTTTTATTTTTTATTTGGTCATCTAAATATCAAAAGAGGAGAGTCATGTTTGGGTAATTTATTTAATGAGAATAAATGATAATAGTAGTAATAGAAACAGATCTCTTGTCTACGCGTCTGATTGCGGTCAACAATCTCACCCACGGGTCTGGCTGCGGTCAAACATAATTTCACCCACGGACCTGGCTGCGGTCAACATAACCTCACCCACAGGTCTGGCTGCGGTCAACATAACCTCACCCACGGGTCTGGCTGCGGTCAACACAGATCCCATCCACGGGTCTAGCTGCGGTCAACACACTCTAGCTGCGGTGTGGTGCGGTAGTGTCCGGCAGGGTAACCTCTCACGTTACCTCTGGCTCATTGTGTGTTAATCCCTGGCTGATAACTAAGGCTCTCTACACACCTGGAGGCGGCTAATAATTACTCTACTGTGGCCATATTTCAAAAGATGGTGTTACACTGTTTTATATTATTGTGTACCGGTTATAGTCGTGTGTGTGTGTGTGTGTGTGTGTGTGTGTGTGTGTGTGTGTGTTTCTCCGTCTGTTAGTAAGTCAGTCTGTCAATATTGAGCTACAGACGCAACTAGAAATAGACAAATAAATGAAATACACATATATAAAACAAACCAAAAAACACACCAAAAAACAGGAATAATCAATCACTGGTTTAACTTCCCTCGGGTGTAAAACAAATACACCCCAAAAAAAAACTCACATACAAAAAGTAACTAAACACAACAAGTGATAATGGTGGTATTTCACGCCATGTTTTGTACGTGTTTTTTTTTTAATATATAAACGAGTGTTTTTTTCTTATAACACCTTCATAAAATAATAACTAAAATATTCACATAATAAAAACAAACCACTCCGTATCACATCCAAACATCTGGTTTTAAACACGCCACCGGATATGATCATAAGCGGTGTTTTTTTTTATATGTTTTTTTTTACCAGACATTAAAACACACGATGACTGCAGGGATGACTGAGAATACTACCAGGAAGACGAGTTTATCACATACCATCCGTGTTTGATCGTGTGTTTTTTTTACTTTAAGACGTACGAGAATATAATGAAAGGATTGGGTGGTAGAGAATAGCACTTCTGGATAACATTTACATAACCTGGAGCGTCCGGGTTACGTTATAGTACACGTGGTTGAATATTGTTTAGCATTATGCAGCGGGTCCTTGAGGTGATGCAGGAGGAGGAGGAGGAGGAGGATTGAGTCGTGTGTGTGTGTGGGTGTGTGTGTGTGTGTGGGTGTGTGTGTGGGTGTGTGTGGGTGTGTGTGTGTGTGTGTGTGTGTGTGTGTGTGTGTGTGTGTGTGGGTGTGTGTGGGTGTGGGTGTGTGTGTGCGGGTGTGTGTGGGTGTGTGTGGGAGGGGGTGAAGGGAGTTGTTATTGTTAGTGGTTCAGAATATGGAATTGGGTGCTATATGAAGTGATGGGGGTTGTTATTATCATTGTTATTATTATTGTTATTAGTGTTGTTATTATTACTATATGAACATCTAGTTTTAACCTGGAATAATTTCTGAAGGTAAACAGGTGAAAATTAGCTTAAATTAAATAGATTAAACTGTGTTATAAAAAGGTAAACGAAGCAAGACGATCACAAGAGGGTGTTTTAATTACAATAAACTCAAACTAAAGAACAATAATACTTTTTCATTATTTTTTGGTATACAGTTTATTAATATATACGTTTTAATGTCAGTGATCAGCCGGCGACTTTATGGAATTGTTTGATTTCAGAGTACAGCTGTGTACGTCACCATTTTGAGAGAAATTGGCGTTGGCAGGTGTAATCAGCGGACATAAATAGGGAGTCGTACTCGTAATGTCATCATGAATGTATATAGTTACTTCAATCAATAATGGGGAGACGATTCGAGCACTGAGGTCGCCCAGAAGACTGTAAAGGCCACCTAGTGTTATTAAGCGCAGCGCAGAGAGCATCAAGGCCCGTTCACATGTACCGAAGCCGGAACGGACATATTCTGACGCAAATTATCCGAACGAGTGAGTCAAGTTAACACCATGCATCTCTCACTATATTCGAATCGCATCTAATTTTATCCTATATAGAGAAGACAGTTTTCCTCTCCCTATAGAAAGACATCGAGTCGTGTAAGAGATATTAACTAAGCTGAGAAAAATCGTACTACCCACCGCTGCGTCGCATATCGTCTGTCTCCGGATAATTTGCGTCAGGATATGTCTGATTCCGGCCTAAGTGTCAGCGGGCCCTAAAGTGTCAGGTATTTAAACGCCGGCACCACCAACCCAACACCCCACAACGTTATGAATCTATATGTGTAATGTGTAAACTGGACGATTTTAACAAGGAGTGTATCAGGAAAGGCAAGTCTATCATTCTACGAGAGAGGGAAAGCTGCCGACCTTAAATGAACTCCTCGAGAAAGTAAAGGAAAATCCTGTCAAGTTTGAAGGTGGAAGGACAACACTGTGGAAAGTTGTTCGGGAACTTGGGTCTAGATATAAGAAAGTGTCAAGTGATTAGGCACTTTTAATTGAGAGGGGTGACAGTGGTGGAGAGGAACAAGTATCTCAGGTTAATTAAAAGGAGCAGAAAAAGTAGCCCGAGCAACAGGAGTTTTAACCTGTGTGAACCACTAACAAAAAAACAAGTCCGCTAACTTTGTAAATTATGGTCTGTAAAAAAACTGTAATGATTTATACCTTAATCATCTGTAACTAAATCCTAAATGTACTATTATTACAATGTATATTAAACATATCACCCAAAGGAATTAAGAGATGGTGGAAGGACAACGGAGGAGAAAGATAGTGGAGCTCTGTGCCCGAGTGTTGCATCAACTAGCGGTGAGCGGCGGACCAATCGACTCCTACGCCCACCCCCCCTACCACATTACCCTAGTTGTGTCCGCCAATCAAGAACTTCCTTTAATTCGTCCCAGATGTCTACCTAAAGAGAACAGAGTATAACTATGTCCAAATTCTAGATCCCAAGTTCAAGAAAAATTCTGAAATATCGCCCGGACTAACAATAAATAAAATAAACGAACCAACCAACTACTGATTACCTTTCCTCATCTTTCGTAAACTCATATTCTCAGGGCACAAGCTTCGCGCGGCACCTTAAAACGGAACTAGGAAGGGACGGTAGTGTACAATCACCCACACAAAAAAAAAATATCCTGTCGCCTCTCTTCCTGAACCACGAACCACTTTTCTAACTCGTGAATCTGAAACATTTACGAGCAGAATAATGTATCAATCTACTGCTTCGGGTTCATGAATCTAAATCTCGAGGGTTCGTGGTTGGTTCAGGAGGAGAGAGGTGAGAGGAAATTTTGTGGGCGACTGTTCAATTATTGTCATCGGTATTTATAAATCTTCGGGGTTACACTGGGACGATCTTGAGGTGCAAAATAGATTATAATATTTAGCGGAACTCATGTAGGAAATTTTTATCCAGTCACCTGTTACGATCCTAAATTTACCTTACTGTTTTAAACTGCTGAACGACCGCTAACAAGGGAACAAACTGACTCATAATCGAGGGAGATAATTGAGTAAAATACATAAAAATAGTAATATGTAAACCATTGTCTCAGTCAGCTTCGTATCCTGCGGCGAACTGACTCCCTCAAAAAAATATATTGTTAAGGCGTTTTACTTTAGCTGAAACGAGCCACTGGGTATTACCGTTCCTGTTCAAATTAGACATACAGTAGTTATGACGTACTTACCTTGTTAAATCACTTAAGGACAAGAAGCTTCATGTGATAATGCTGAACCTAACAACCCAATTACCTAACTAATCAATCGGGAACAAATTAAACTGGACGTATTTCTTACCTCGTCGAAGCGTTGTGGTGGAGAGTCACGCTGGAATAAAAAAGAAAAAATTCCTGAGTAAGAATAATTTAAACAAGTTCTTTCTTCACATATTTTAAGATTGTTATAACCGCGTCTGTTAGCTTCATCACTTATGAATCACCCAGACGTGTTAACATGCGCGCCTGATTGACATGTAACATACTTATCGACGGCCTTTATATTCTTACCTTCACTTCAAGATATTGCTTAGTAACTTGTAACACGGGATGGAACTTGTAAGACTGTGTGGCTGGACCTTCACGGCTCTACGTCCTTCTTCCTTATAACTTCCTTGGCAGTCACGGGGGGACGTATAGTTAAAGATCACATAATTTAACTCCTAACAATAACAAAAGAGCACCAAGTCCGATATAATTATGTACATTACTTTTCATAATACTGCGTATCTTTCTTAATAATACTAAATATTTAAAATCAATCATTTGTGTTTTGTTATGATTTTTTATATATCATACTTCAGAGACCTGCACAGACTTAGTGTGATTGTTTTAGAATTTATGTCGAAAAACTCAATTGGTTCATGCGTTTATATTGACGTCATAGAAACTCTTCGAAAGACTGTTTTGTGTTGTTTATCAACGACTATATAGGAAAGAGAGGAAAGTGACTGCCCTAGGCACGGCATAAAATATGATGTTGAGCAGCAGCGCCATCTATTGAGGGTTCATCAAAGTGAACAGATGCCAGATACTTGCAGATGCGTATTATTGCTATATATTTCACATGTACTGTAACCCTGTACCACAATATTCATTTGAGGTACACATTTGTCAATTTGTTCATCAGTTGTGTTCCATACCATAGGAAAATTAGTTTTACCAGTTTCACCTTTATATAATTATTTAAATACTGTACTTGTTAGATTACTTTTCGATGTTACCTTATAATTATTTCATATTAGAGATTACATTATTCATATATATATCTACAGTATATCATTTTCTTTCTTATTCATATTCAAGTATAAGTTTGAAAATGCACATGATGAAATATCTCTTTATATTGACAGTTACATATGACGCCAGCCACACAGTCTGGTAAACACTGGATTGAATTTTGCGCGTCAATAGTCAGACGACAAACCTGGACAGAGCCACCTAGCGACGTCGAGGGGGTAGCTTCCCTATCTTCCGTATATATTCGTTGGTTGTTTATGGACTTTGGGTAACAGTTATTATTATTATTATTATTATTATTATTATTATTATTACCGTATTATTATTATTATTATTATTATTATTATTATTATTATTATTATTATTATTATTATTATTATCTACATCATCACCTATATTTACCTTTCTTCAAGAGGATTCAGTCGTCTATCACAAAAAGATATAGAACTTGATCATTTGTCGCAGATACGATAAGAGATCCAATACCCTATAATTATGACACACACACACTTTAATTTAACCTTATACTTCTGATGGGAGGAGAAAAGAGGATCCAATCGCCTATAACAATTGAGCATATAAGCATATAGAATTCAATCCCTTTCGTCCATCAACACCAAACAATAAACACTGTAATATCAAATGAATAACGACTATCAATAACATAAGACGATTCACTCCCTTACACTACGCCAGGGAGAAGAATCCGATCCCCTTACTTCAGGTTGCTTTATGGGTTCTCACTCCTTCCCTTTCACGCTGAGAGGAGGATCCAATCTTTCATCTCGAGTGAAATAAAGAATTTTTGGTCGATCGCTCCCGTTTGGGTAAAGGAATTCACTCCTTTATAGATAGATCTTGTAAGAGAATCCGATCCGCTGTTTCAAGTAGGATATATAAGATTGAGTACTGTTTTTATATAGGATTGAGTACTGTTTTCATATAGGATTGAGTACTGTTTTCATATAGGACTGAGTACTGTTTTCATATAGGATTGAGTACTGTCTTTACAAGGGATAGAGGATTGAGTACTATATATTGAGGATTGTGGTGGAATGATTGGAATAACTATTGGAGATTGTGGTAGTAGACTGGTAGTAGTAGCTGTAAGTGACTTGTGGTGGTAGACTCCAATTCCTAGCTACCACAATCGGCAATTCTATTTATACAACTATCTACCACAATTACCCAACGATACCACAAAAACAATCTTAACCTTTGACCTCTCTAACCACAACTACCAACATTCCTACCATGACTTCCCTATTAGCATTACCAACCAAGATATTATTACAGACTACAAATATTTTAACTATGAACCACAACAACCACAACAACAACTATTCAGAGAGACCAACCACTATTAGATAACTTGTTACAGGGGGGGGAGGGGAGTGGTTATTACAGTCATTTTGTAACAGGTACAGAATAATGATAATACAGTTACAGTTTGAATAGATTTAGGTACATTTATAAGTACAGGTACAAATAACAATTACATAAAACCCCAAACAAAGACAAACAAACACAAACAAACACGAAATACACACAATTATACCCTAAACAAATACAAAACACACACACACACACACACACACACAAAATACAAACATTACACACATACATACAAACAAATAGACCCAAACAAACATACACACGCAAACAAACACAACCCAAACACAAACATGTACACACAAACAAACACACCCTAACACATACACACAAAACACGCAAACAAACACAACCCAAACACAAAGACACAAACAAACACATACATACCCAAACACATACACGCAAACACACCCAAACACAAACACACAAACACATACATACAAACAAACACAAACACACAAAATAAAACTCAAATTTGACATGATATAGATCTTTTTAGCCTCATTTGCATATAAAAGAGAGCTGATGATATAACCTTAAAGAATGCTATGGTCTTTCTCTCTCACCACCCCCTCATACCCCCTCCCTCATACCCCCTCCCTCATACTCCCTCACACCCCCCTCACCCCCCACCCCTCCCTCACACCTCCCTTACTCTCTCCCTTCAAGACGAAAAAATATACAATCGGAATGAAAAGGGAAAAAAGTCCCATAGAAGGAGTGAGGAAGGACTGGGGGGGAAAAACTCTACGGTATTTTGGTGATCATGTTAGAGAGAGAGAGAGAGAGAGAGGGGTGAGGGGCGGGGGGGGGGGTGGATATCACATGCGTAGTTATAATCAGTACTTTTACAATGGGGAAAATACCATACCTGTAAACCTGCACTCTAACCTGTACCTGTAAACCTGCACTCTAACCTGTACCTGTAACCTGTGCTATACCTGTAACCTGTAATCTGTAACCTGTACCTGCACCTGTACTCTATACCTGTAAACCTGTAACCTCCGAGTATCACAGGTAAACAAGAAGGATGTCAGTGTGTGTTAATGTACCGGGAACTGGTATGATTACAGTCAGTGTTTTCTTAACGTATACTGTATCTGATGCGTTCCTGTACTGTACGTTAACCGGGTGTACGTTAACCGGTGGGTGTACGTTAAGCGGATGTACGTTAAGTGAATGTATACGTGTAACGGAGACTGTACAAAGCGAATAGTAGTAGTAGTAGTAGTAGTAGTAGTAGATGATACACAGTAATTATATAAATATTACAATACTTTTTTACTTTAACCTCCTTCCCACTCCTTTATTCCTTCTATTTTTATTCCTCCCTCCTCCTTCTCCTCCTTCGAACTCTCCCCCACCTCCATCCCTCCTCCCTCCTTCTTTTCTTAGTCCTTCTTCTCCTTCACTCTCCACTTCTTTCCTCCCTTCTCCTTTTCCTCTTTCTCCCCCAACTCTACCTCCCCCCCCATCTCCATTCTCTGCCCCCTCCCCCCCTCCACCCCCTCCTACTCGTGGTATTCGCCCGACATTGGTCAAAGGATTGCACATGTTGTCAAAAATGGATGGCGGCAGAACACAGATAGCGTAATTGTTGTCGGTAGCAAATCCTATAGTGTTTACAGTTACGATTCTTGTCTCGTCTTGTTTGTCTTCCCAAAACAAAAACAAAACAAACAAAAAAATGGGTTATTTGCTTTACTTTTTTTGGGTGGTAGGGGGAGGCGGAGGGGGAGGGCGGGGGAGGTGGTGGGGGTTTCTTGTTGTTATTGATGGGAGGTGGAGGCCATGTGGCTAGAATGCTCGCCTCCTGTTCCACGTGTAAAGGGTTCCGATCCCCTTGCAGGTATACACTCAGTTCACCTATTGTAATGGAGAAATGGAGGCGGTCGAGCAGTGTCAGCCCCATGTTGATTTCTTATGTATGCACCCTGTCCCCCCATGTATCACGCCCCCCCCACCCATGTATCACGCCCCCCCACCCTCCTTTCTCCATATCTTCTTTTCCCTAACTTTTACCTCTCCCTCTCTCCTTTCTCTCCTCTCCTCCCTTATTCTCCCTCTCCCTCCCTCCACGTGTCTGGCTCTCACTCACTCACTATTAATGAAGTTATGAAGTTGGTGGTTTACTCTCCCCGGTGTCGACCAAGCAGCTGCTCTCCCTCTCTCCCTCTCTCTCTCCCTCTCCTCTCTCTCTGCCTTTCCGCTCTTCCTTTTCTTCTTACCCCCTTACTCTTTTTCCTCCCCCTCACTTTCCTTCCCTTCCCCTCTCTCACTCTTCATTTCTCCCCCTTCCTCTTTCTTTCTCCCACTCTCTCCCTTCTCCCCCTCTCCCTCTCCTTCTCCTTCTCTCCCTCTCCCTCTCCTTCTCCCGTCCTTCCCACTCTCCCTCTTCTACTTACTTCCTGTTTCTCTATCTCCACTCTCTTTTGCCTACCTCTCCCTTTTCTCTCTCCTCTTCCCCTCCCTCCCTCACTCTTCATTCCCCCCCTCCCCTTCTCTACCCTTCTTTCTCTGCCTCATTCTCTCTTCCTTCCCCTACCCTCTCTCTCCTCCTTCCCTCTCCTCTCCCTCTCTCACCCCTCTCTGTCCTCCTTCCCCTCCTCTCCCCTCTCTACCCTCTCTCTCCTCCTTCCCTCTCCTCTCCTCTACCCTCTCTCTCCTCCTTCCCTCTCCTCTCCCTCTCTACCCTCTCTCTCCTCCTTCCCTCTCCTCTCCCTCTCTACCCTCTCTCTCCTCCTTCCCTCTCTCTCCCCTCTCTACCCTCTCTCTCCTCCTTCCCTCTCCTCTCTCTCTACCCCTCTCTCTCCTCCCTTCCCTCTCCTCTCTCTCTCTACCCTCTCTCCTCCTTCCCTCTCCTCTCCTCTCTACCCTCTCTCTCCTCCTTCCCTCTCTCTCCCCTCTCTACCCCTCTCTCTCCTCCTTCCCCTCTCCTCTCCCCTCTCTACCCTCTCTCTCCTCCTTCCCTCTCCTCTCCTCTCTACCCTCTCTCCTCCTTCCTCTCCTCCCTCTCTACCCTCTCTCTCCTCCCTTCCCCTCTCCTCTCCCCTCTCCCCTACCCCCTCTACCTCCTTCCCTCTCCCCTCCCCTCTCTACCTCTCCCTCCTTCCCTCTCCTCTCCCTCTCTACCCTCTCTCTCCTCCTTCCCTCTCCTCTCCCTCTCTACCCTCTCTCCTCCTTCCCTCTCCCCTCCCTCCACTTGCTTTGCTGGAGTATTGACCTTAGCATTCTGTTATCAGGGCACACCCCCCAACTCCCCCCTCGCCATGGCTACACTGTTATATTGACCACACTGTTATATTGACCACACTGTTATATTGACCACACTGTTATATTGACCACACTGTTATATTGACCACACTGTAATATTGACCACATTGTTATATTGACCACACTGTTATATTGACCACACTGTTATATTGACCACACTGTTATAGTGACCACACTGTTATATTGACTACACTGTTATATTTACCACATTGTATGTATGTATGTATGTATGTATGTATGTATGTATGTATGTATGTAAGGGTTATTGATAGTGTTGTGTCTATTGTATTGAGCATATAATATTTTACTTTAGAAATTAATTAAATAAAAATCTCTCTCTCTCTCTCTCTCTCTCTCTCTCTCACGTGACCTGACCTAATCACTGGAGAATTCATAGCCTCTCTTGCCGTCACCTAATCACCACTTGGTCTAAGAGTTACGGTGACGCTAATTCATAATAAATACTGCATCGATATGTTTACGTCTGGGAAGGGTAAATGACGTCATATTACCAAGCTGTCTTAGTGACGTCACATTACCAGCTGACTGAGTGACGTCATATTATCTTTCTCGATGGTGATTGGTTGTATCTAGTTGATTGAGTGACGTCATATTATCTTTCTCGATGGTGATTGGTTGTATCCATATGATTGAGTGACGTCACTTTGTTATTTTCGACGGTGATTTGTTGTAAATAAAAAAAAATAGAGGATTCAATTTTTTATTTTTTATTATTATTTTCTGAATGTAAATGAGGAGAGTCATATTAAATGAGTATTTCGCGGTGCCACACACACACACACACACACACACACACACACACACACACACACAATTACAAGCTGATGGCTATTCCCACATTTACATATTTTCACGTTAACCTGAGCAGCCACATGTACATACCTGGCGCCTGCAGGACACTAATAACATCCTACACACGTGACATTTACAGGGAGGGAGGAGGAAGGAGGGAGGGAGGATGGAGAGGGTAGAGGCAGGAGGGAGGAGGAGGAGGGGGCAGGGAATGGGGATTGACGCAGGAAAAGGGTAGTAAGGGGGATGGGAGGAGGGAGAAGTGAAGGGGTATGGAAATGAGACGGAAGGAGGGTAGAAAGGGAAGGGTGGAAGGGAAGTGGAAGGGAGGGAGAGGGAGTGTAAGAGTAAAGGGTAATTCCCATACTGATAATCCTGACTCGTGGGAAAACTATAGCGCGTCGTTTTAATACAAGGTAGGAATTTCTCAGTTTTGATGACAGTTTCCCCCCTTCCCCTAGAATTCCCCCTCCCTTAATCCCCCCTGGGTGTGATAATCTCCCCTTTACCTCCCCCCCTCCCTCCACACCGCCGTCACCCCTGAACTTAGTTACACTCGGTGAAAAGAACAAGTTGATGAGTGTTGATGTAGAGGATCGGATTCCACCTTTGAGTCACCTGAGGAGGATCAAGACACCTTATACCACCGTCAGTATAGATTCCAACAGCTTCCTTCGTTAGGGTATAGGGTTCATTATACAGTACATGTAGTGAAGAGGTGAGGGGGGGGGGAGGAAGAGGGATAGAAGGACAGGGAGGGGAGGGGGATGAGAGGGAGGGGAGAGGAGAAGAGGGAGGAGGGAAAAGGAAAGGGAGGAGGGGGATGAGAGAGGGGGAGGAGGGAGGAGGGAGGATTTAGGGAAGCCACCCCTGATTGTGAAGACTATCACTATAGGGATGTTAATGTTTTAGTATTTTGACGCTCGTATGTGAATGCACATGTGTGTGTGTGTGTGTGTGTGTGTATTTGTGAGGGCGCGCGTGTATATATGTGTGCGCGTGAGACGCACGTGTATACATAAATATGTGTGTGTGTGTGTGAGGGCGTGCGTGTATACGTGTGTGTATGTATG
>NW_024716620.1:192500-197500 GCF_018991925.1 Homarus americanus | reverse complement strand
GTCTCTTATACGCATCCTTCGCTCGCTCTAGGATAATGACCATGGATATCCTACCAACACGAATGGCCCTTCCCAAAAACGCTATTTACAGCTACACCAAAACAATTAAATTCGCTGGACAACGTATCATCCTTTGCGATAGCCTCCACTGATAGCGCACCAGATATTGGCTATCGTAAATTGACCTAATCACTCTAAATTATGATCTCAGGGGTTAATTAAGTTATTATCAGATGGTACTCGTTGGTCAAGGAGGAAGGAGGAGGTGGGGGGTGGTGGTAGAGAGGGTTGGAAGAGAGGAAGGGGAGGGGGGAGGGAGAGGAGGGAATAGAAAGGAGGGAAGAGGAAGGTGGAGGAGGGATGAGGAAAGGGGAGAAGGAGAGGAAGGAGGAAAAGGGAAGAAGTGAAGGAACGGAAGGAGAATGGGTTTAAGTCCTTCTGTGTAAGGAAAATAGTGGCTGACTCCTGTGGTAAGAGAGCGCGCGCGAGCTTCCTGGCAGTGACCGCCGCCCCGACCCCGAGCATAATCACGGCCATCTATAACGATTTAATTGTACACTTGTCGATATCAGCCATTACGCTCTGGTCTGGGCGAGGGGCGTCAGCTGATGAGGGTGGTGGTGGTGGTGGCTGATTCCCTCGACCTGTTCCTTCACCCCGTGGGAGGGAGGGCGGGCTTGAGAGCTGGGAGGAGGAGGAGGGAGGGAGGGAGGAGAGGGCTTGAGAGCGGGGGCTTAGAGAGGAAAGGACTTGAGAGGGCTTGGGGGCTTAGAGGGAGGGAGGACTTGGAGGACTTGGTAGGGCTTGGATTGAATTGTGAATTAGTTGAAACAGTGGATGTGTGGCAAATAATACCATGGCTAGCCAGTATGGCTTAGGAGGAGCTAAGGGGCTTGGGAGGGCTTGTGGGAGGCTTGGGGGAGGGCTTGAGAGGGCTTGGGAGGGTTTGGGAGGACTCAAGAGGGAGGTGAGAGAGAGGCAGGGGGTGTTGACAGTATGGTTAGAGAAATTTATTTATTTTTTTATTTATTTTTCTACTACCGTCTGAAGCTGGAGGGGTAAAGGCGTACGAGTTATAGAAAGACTCTCTCTCTCTCTCTCTCTCTCTCTCTCTTAACTTAGGGTAATTAAGAGTCTTTTAACATACAGTTATTGGGAATTTGAGTCCAGATTTAAGCCATCGTACTCAGGGATAACATAGTACTCAGGTTATCATCGTACTAAAGAGGTTAAAGTACTCAAGAATTAGAATCGTAAACCTACAGGATTCAGATTAAGGGTTTTAAACACAAACCAACCTTACAAAATAGAATCACTTCAAATTACTGACATTTCTCATTACACCGCTTTACCCCCACCCACACCCCACCCCCACCCCCACACCCACCCCCACCCCCCCACCCACACACACCCCACCCCCCCCCCCACACACACACACTTGACAACTACGCTGTTTACCTTCGCCAGTAATAGGTGCCAGTTGTAATAAGGTGCCAGTTAATAGAGTGCCAGTTGTAATAGGTGTCCAGTTGTAATAGGTGTCAGTTATATAGGTGCAGTTGTAATAGGTGCCAGTTGTAATAAGTTCCAGTTGTAATAGGTGCCAGTGTAATAGGTGACAGTTGTAATAGGTGCCAGTTGTAATAGGTGACAGTTAATAGGTGCCAGTTGTAATAGGTGCCAGTTTGCAATCCAGTTATAGAGTGCCAGTTGTAATAGGTGCCAGTAAAAGTGCCAGTTAATAGATTGCAGTTGTAATAGGTGCAGTTGTAATAGGTGCCAGTTGTAACAGGTGCCAGTTGTAACAGAGTGCCAGTTATGTAATAAGTGCCAGTTGTAATAGGTGCCAGTTGTAATAGGTGCCAGTTGTATATGTGCCAGTTGTAATAGGTGGCAGTTGTAATAGGTGCAGTGTAATAAGAGTGCTAGCGTTGTAATAGAGTAACTTGATTGTATAGAGTGTCAGATTGTAATAGGTGGCAGTTGTAATAAATTACCAGTTGTAATAGTAGCAGTTATAATAGGTAGCGGTATAGAAATTACCAGTTGTAATAAGTACCAATTATAAATTACCAGTTGTAATAAATTACCAATTGTAATAAGTGCCAGATTGTAATAGAGTAGCAGTTATAATAAATTGTCCAGATTATAATAATTGTCAGTTATACAAATTACCAGATTGTAATAAATTACCAATTATAAAAAATTGCCAGTTATAATAAGTGACAGTTGTAATAAATTAGTTGTAATAAGTGACAATAAATTTAATAGCAGTACAATTATAACCAATGAGTTATAATAAATTGCCAATTGTAAGTACCATTATATAAAGTGCCAATTGTATAAATTACCATTAATGGTAGTTATTCCAAATTAGGTGCATAACAGAGTGCCAGTTGTAACAATACCAGTTGTAATAGGTGCCAGTTATAGGTACCAGGGTGCCAGAAATTCCAGTTAAGGTGCCAGTTGTAAAAGTGCCAGATTGTAATAGGTGCCAGTTGTAATAAATTGCCAGATTGTAATCGTAGCCAGTTATAAAAGTCCAATTATAAAGTGCCAGTTATATAAATTGTCAGTTGTAATAAATTGCCAGTTGTAATAGGTAGATTGTAACTAATGTAATAGTACCAGATTATAAGTATCCAGTTATAATAAGTGCCAGTTGTAATAGGTAGCAGTTGTAATAGAGTGGCAGTTATAATAAATTATCAGTCACAAATTCCAGTTATAATAAGTGCCAGTTATAGCAAATTGCCAGTTATAAATACTTGAATTATATAAATTATCCAGATTGTAATAAATTGCGAATTATAATAAATTACCAGATTGTAATAAGTAGCAATTGTAATAAATTACCAGTTGTAATAGGTAGCAGTTGTAATAAATTACCAATTGTAATAAATTACCAGTTGTAAATTGCCAGTTATATAAATTACCAGTTATAATAGGTGCCAGTTATAATAGGTGCCAGTTGTAACAAATTGCCAGATTAACAGGTGCCAGTTATAACAAAGTACCAGTTGTATAAATTGCCAGATTATAATAGGTGTCAGTTGTAATAGGTGCCAGATTGTAACAGGTGTCGATAATAATTGTCAGTTATAATAGGTGTCAGTTATAATAGGTGTCAGTTATAACAGGTGTCAATTATAATAAAGTGTCAGTTATAATAAATTACCATTGTAACAGGTGTCAGTTGTAACAGGTGTCAGTTGTAATAGGTGTCAGTTGTAATAGTGCCAGTTGTAATAGGTGCCAGTTGTAACAGGTGCCAGTTGTAACAGGTGCCAGTTGTAACAGGTGCCAGTTGTAATAGGTGCCAGTTGTAACAGGTGTCAGTTGTAATAGGTGCCAGTTGTAATAGGTGGCAGTTCTAATTGACCCCAGTGCTAAAAGGCCCATAATAATTTTCCAACCGCAACAGAAGCCTCACCTCTTTAACAGAAGCACTGAAGTAGAAATGACATTACCGTTAACAGTATAATCCACCCATAACCCGTTGTCAAGTGCCGTTAAAGTCATTAGCCGACATTCCATTAACAGATAATTGATAGTAACGTTAACAGATCGTTATTAGTACTGTTAACAGATGAATTATTAGTGTCATTAACAGGTCGTTGCTCTTACCGTTAACAGATAAGGAGTAGTCAACATGATACCTATTATTTGTTATGACCAGGTGAGGAGTAATACTGTTTTGGTGTAGTCCTCCTCCTCCTCCTCCCTCCTCCTCCTCCTCCTCCTCCTCTTCTTCCTCCTCTCCCCATTTCCTCTTCGTCTTTCTCCTTTCTCCATCTCCACATTATCACCACCATCATCATCATCACACCTCTTTCTTCTTCTTCTTCTTCTTCTTCTTCTTCCTGTTCCTATCTTTCATTTCTTATCCTTCTGCCTCCTCCTGCTCCACTAATCTCCTCCACCCTTCCCCCCTCACCCTACACTGATCTCACCTACCTCTCCTCCTCATCGCCCCCTACTCCCTCCTCTTCCCTTCCCTCTTCCCCACCTCCTCCATCCTTTCCCCTACTACCCTTTATCCCCTTCCCCACCTTGTCACTCAATCCTCCTGACCTCTCCCTGTTCCTCTGTCTCCTCCTCCCCCCCCTGTAGGACGCCGTGTCAAGATAACATTCGGCCTCACGCCCCTGTGTCCCTGCCCGTGGTCCTGCAAGCAAAGGCACGGCCCTGTCTGCATATAATGGAGGTGGCGTAAGACGATGCCTCTGTATCGTACCTGCTTGAAGGGAGGGATTTGGATGGGGAATTAAGGAGGAAGGGAAGAAAGGGATGGGGAAGGAGTGGGGGGTTGAGATCTCTTGTGGTCGGGAGGAGTATAGGTTAGTTCTCCTCCACTATCACGCCACTATCACGCCACTAAGCTAAGTCGATCATTAAACCCAGGGTAGAATATGTCACACCTTTAATAACAAGTAAATAAAACAGTAGCATAGTTAATTACTTCAGGTCAATACTAATTATATCACTCACCTGGGCGGCAATTAGCTACTTACCTGAACGACTCGAAGGTAAAATTACAGTACCTGGCCGATAGACTTTTTTAAGATGTGATAGATGGTGACTTTGTTGGAGACGGCGTTTACTATTGTTGGAGATGGGGAGTTTACTATTGTTGGAGATGGGGAGTTTACTATTGTTGGAGATGGGGAGTTTACTGTTGGAGATGGGGAGTTTACTATTGTTGGAGACGGGAAGTTTACTATTGTTGGAGACGGGGAGTTTACTATTGTTGGAGACGGGGAGTTTACTATTGTTGGAGACGGGGAGTTTACTATTGCTGGAGATGGGGAGTTTACTATTGTTGGAGACGGGGAGTTTACTACTGCTGGAGACGGGGAGTTTACTATTGTTGGAGACGGGGAGTTTACTATTGTTGGAGACGGGAGTTTACTATTGCTGGAGACGGGAGTTTACTATTGCTGGAGAAAGGAGTTTACTATTGCTGGAGACGGGGAGTTTACTACTGCTGGAGAGGG
>NW_024716620.1:132500-187500 GCF_018991925.1 Homarus americanus | reverse complement strand
CATACCCAAAGATATACATAACTCTCCCATGGGGTAAAAACCTTCTCAGTTTGTCAGTTAGTCAAGGTGGGGGAGCTTATGAGGTTAAATAATGGCGATTAAATGTTGGCTATTGATTAATTTATCCATCAGTTAGGTCAGAAAAGGCTGGTGTTAGTGTAGATAATTTCTTTCATTTTCAATAGATTAGACTTTGTTTGTTTAGGAGTTAGCCATGATTTCATTCTTTCAAATATGAGGGAAATGATTCAACTTTTGTCTCCTTCATTCACTATACTTACTTCCTTCTTTCAAAACGGTGGGAGAAAAACAATTTCCTTCTTCTTTCATAAACAGGAAATAGTTTTATTGTTTGTTTATACTGAAGGAAGTGGTGACTAAGAGGAGGCAGAGCATTGGATCACATGTTGCAAGCCTCGTTACTGTGCTTAACACGTCCGCCACACAACAATGTACAGAGATACTAGGAAAGGTGAAGCAACTTGATATGGTGAAAGTGTGGTGGTGATGGTGTGGTAATGGTGATGGTAGGTGGTATGTGGTGGTAGGTGTGTGGTGGTACTTGGTGGTGGTAGGTGTGTGTTTGTGTGTGTGTGTGTGTGTGTGGTGGCAAGTTACAGGTAGAGTGATAATTGTTAGTAGATTGTGGTAAACACGACTAATGGCTGCTACAGATGGTTGGTTGAAAGGCATATATATCTTAACCAATACCACCAAGAGCTATATGACTAACCCACACCAGATAACAATAACAAACCATTGTTAGACATCTATGCCTTATCACGTTGACTGCAAACATGTGTAACAACTAAGACACACGCTTACACATCTACTGTTAATATCACTATATACACACAGGTAACGAGACCAATATACAGGTGTTATTCTTACCTGGTATATGTTAATATATTTCCATACCTGACAGAGAGGAAAATATACGTTCACTTTTACGTACTATTGATATATATAGAATTATTATGGTAGTTTCTTTCCAATCTTAACCACTACCACTACCACCTACCACCCCCCCAACCTACCCACCTACCATCACCCCGCAACACGGGTAAGGGCAGAACAGAGAGTGGGGGCGCCTCACGTGATCGACACCATAAATGAAATGTCACCGCCTCTCCTGTGCTTCTTGGACGTTCCGAGAGAGAAATATTTCACTGAGGGCAAAAAAGCGTCGGGGAGTATTTCAGAGGTAATCTATGAGGGGTCGTCTGTTATCACGCGTCGCCGTCTGTTATTCATCGTGCGACGCTGGAGTGTGCAGCCTTCCTGATTTACGGGACGGGCCAGTCTCCTTCATCCTTTGACGGCCTGGCAGGAGGAGCAGGAGGAGGAGGAGGAGTGGGATGGAGGAGGAGAAGGAGGAGGAGGAGGAGGAGTGGGATGGAGGAGAAGGAGGGGGAGGAGGAGGAAGAGGAGTGGGATGGAGAAGAAGGAAGAGGAGGAGGAGGAGTGGGATGGAAAAGGGAGGAGGAGGAAGAGGTGAGGAGGTGGTCCACTCTCCTGCCTTCCTCCTTCTCTTCCTTCTCACAGACACTAAAAGACTATATGACACCATTGACACCACTGATATGACACCATTTATGACACCATTTATGACACCATTTATGACACCACTAACATGACACCATTCATGACACCATTTATGACACCATTTATGACACCGCTTATATGACACTATTTATGACACCACTGATATGACACCATTTATAACACCATTTATGACACCACTGATATGACACCATTCATGACACTATTTATGACACCATTCATGACACCATTTATGACACCGCTTATATGACACTATTTATGACACCACTTACATGACACCATTTATGACACCACTTTCATGACACCACTTACATGACACCCCTTACATGAGACCATTTATGCCACTTATCACTGCTATAGGGTGTCAAGGATCACTGCTACACCAAGACAAGTCACTGTTAGATAAAAATCACCTTAAATTGATACCTTAATTTCACTGTATCTATCAGAGCTCAGGTTAGAAAGTCATATGTACTAATTACAGGTGTAGTAGGGTGATTTAAAGGATTGTGGTAGGTTAATTTAGAGGATTGTGGAAGATTGATTTAGAGGATTGTGGTAGAAGGATTGTGGCTAGTGATGGTGATTTATAATGTGTAGTTGTTGTGATTGTGTGTGTGTGTGTGTGTGTGTGTGTGTGTGTGTGTGTGTGATGCTGTGGTAGTTTTTTTTTCTCTCTCTCTCTCTCAGGTAAGATTCTATGTTAAATTAGCTCTAAAATCCCGCCTTTATCGACTTAACTGATAGATATTAAATTGTGTTTTCATTTTCCAAGATTAAATCACCACAATAAATCACAAATTTCTCTTTACCTGCATTTCAATTACACCTGGATAAATTAACCAATTACGATGCGTTATTTTATACTGTTATTGATTGGTTATTAATAAGGACATACTTGATATAGGGATAAGTATATTATTTATATGTGGTTAAAAGACTTTATTATTATTATTATTATTATTATTATTATTATTATTATTATTATTATTATTATACGTCATCACAAAACACAATCTCACTAAACTATTAATTAAGACCTCTCTCTCTCTCTCTCTCTCTCTCTCTCTCTCTCTCTCTCTCTCTCTCTTTCTCTCACTCTCTCACTGCCTCCCACTGCCTCCCACTGCCTCCCACTCGTCACAATTACTCAATATCCAGACACCATTTCCAAATTCGTCTCAATATTGTTCCCAAATACGGCGTCAGAATTTTTTTTTTTACTGTATGAATTATTATTATTTTTTGGGGGGGGCATTTCGGATAAACGATTCGGCTTTCAAGATACACGAGACAATCTTTTCTGAAAACGTGAAATCATTTAAAGTTTATATTCAGTATGTAGATGAGGTGGAGGCAGAAAGGACAGACAAGTCACTCGCTCAGTTATCAAATATATCCATCCATCCATCCCGGAGAGTTGAGGGTGGATTATTGATACAGTCTACCCCTCCCTCCTTCCCCTACCCACCCTTCACACCCCCGCAAAAAAAAATATTTCTCTCTCTCATTTTCTATTTGCGGGGAAACTATTATATATGAAGTTATTATTTTGAGTTTTTATATAATATGTGTGTGTGTGTGTGTGTGTGTGTGTGTGTGTGTGTGTGTGTGTGTGTGTGTGGAGGTGTGTGTGTGTGTGTGTGTGTGTGTGTGTGTGTGTGTGTGTGTGTGTGTGTGTGTGTGTGTGTGTGTGTGTGTGTGTGTGTGTGCGCTCGTGTGTGTGTGTGTGTGTGTGTGTGTGTTTCCCGGCGGGGTGGACATTCAGTACCGGATGAAGGGTCTTTTCACCATAAGATGACTCCAGGCAGAACAGAGGTGTCGGCAGCTTCCATTACCGAACTTCAGTATGCAGACGACCTCACCCTTGTCGCTCACACTGAACGCGACCTACAGGCGATCCTGAACACCTACGCAGATATGTATGCACACTTCGGCCTTGAGGTGAATGTATGTAAGACTCAGATTTTTTTTCAGCCTGCCCCTGGTTCAGCCACACCTCCACCATCCACCCAGCTTAACGGTACTACCCTCTCTAATGTTGGCCACTTTCAGTATCTCGGCTCCCACCTGTCCACCACCGCAGACATCGATGAAGAGATTTAGTATCGGATCAGATGTGCATCTCAAGCCTTTGGAAAACTCCGGAACCGTGTCGTCAGCTGTAGGGAGCTGAAATTACCTACAAAGTTACACGTACAGCGAGCAGTGGTCCTGCCCACCCTGCTATATGGCAGCGATACATGGGTCACATACAGGAGGCACCTCAAGGCACTTGAAAACTTTCACCACCGTAGTCTACGTTCCATTCTCCAAGTTCGCTGGGAAGACAAGAGAACAAATGCCAGTATCCTTGCTGACACCAACTGTAGGAGCATCGAGGCTACCATTATCCACGAAGAGCTACGCTGGACTGGTCATGTTACCCGCATGAGCTACAGTAGACTGCCAAAGCAGCTACTTTACAGTCACCTAACGAACAGTAAACGTAACGCTGGCGGTCAACTAAAAAGGTATAAGGATACTCTTAAAACAAACCTGAAAAAGTGCTAAATCGACCCCCTCACCTGGGAGACGATTACTCCACACTGTAACGCTTGGAGGAGCACCACACGGGAAGGTGTCAATACTTTCGAGTTAGCCCGACAGCATACCGAGGCAGACAAACGCAAGCGCCGGAAAGACGCTGCCGCCGCCCCTCCCTCACTAGATGTAGCTCTCCACACGTGCAACATCTGTGGACGATCCTGCCGGTCCCGTATCGGCCTCTCTAGTCACCTCAGAGCTCACCAACGAATGTGACATCCGTAATAACTCATATCATTGTATCATAGCTGGATGATCGTCATACTCGATTCCGAGTGACAGCAAAGTAGTAGTAGTAGGAGTAATAGTAGTAGTAGTAGTAGTAGTAGTAGTAGTAATAGTAGTAGTAGTAGTAGTAGTAGTAGTGTTTGTTTCATTGTGTTAGATATATTAATAAATATTTTTATTTTGATAATGATAGAAATTGATAGTTATTTATAGAGGTCTTATATAGTAATTAATGCTGATATAAATTTATATAGTAGATGTTGATAGATGTTTATATACAGATATGATGCTTATAAGGGATGTGAATGATCTTACATACGACATACAGGTATAAGATAGAGAGTTTAAGTGCATTATGGGAGATAGAATGTAATTTATAAGTAATGAAATAAGATCCGTGAGATATATAAATAAAAGAATAACAAAACTCTTTATAAATAATTAAATGAAGGAAAACAAATGAAATAAACGATAAATGAAAGAAAATTATTAACGAAATCTTAAATCTACAAAATAATCCTCAGAAGAATTACACTATATTAACGACGAAAGAAAATAATAATACTAATAATAAAAAGACCTCCCCCCACCACCAATAAAAACAATATATAATAAAAAGAGAAACACATACACGATAAGGATGTGTCAGTCAAGTCAGTCTGAGATGTTCGTTTGACTTTTTATTTTATTTACGAAGAACAAAGCGATCGTTCGTTCTTCCCCCAACGTAACGGGTTCCCACTCCCAACTCACACACACACACGTAAACTTTTCCGTAACAGCACCTGCGATCCCGATATTTTTATTTTTATTTACTTAACCCCTCTCTCTCTCTCTCTCTCTCTCTCTCTCTCTCACTTCTTTTTCCTTCTTGTTCATTTTTCCTCTTTCTCCAGTAGACACAAGGACGGAGGGAGGGAAGGAGGGAGAGAGGTGAGGGGGGGGGAGTGAGTGAGGGAGGGAGAGAAAAGAAAAAAGTGAGCGGCTTCCAGGCTGTCTTTAATTGAGACGTGAACTAAACTCCTCGAATCTGGATAAAAAGCGTCCCATTGTAAACATTGTGTGAAGGGTCCCGGGTTAAGGTACTCTTATAGAAGGGGCGTCAAAGTTGGGTTGGGGCTTCTCACAGTGTCTTCTTCTTCTTCTTCTTCTTCTTCTTCTTCTTCTTCTTCTTCTTCTTCTTCTCCGTCTTCTTCTTCTTCTTCTTCTTCTTCTTCTCCGTCTTCTTCTTCTGCTCTTCTAATTCTACTTCGTCTCCTCCTCCGTCTTCTTCTTCTTCCCCTTCTTCTCCTTCTTACCAACCTCTCTCCCTCCTTCACTCCTTCCTCCTTCTCACTTACTTCCCATACAACCCGTTACTCCCTTTCCTTCCTTTCTTCTCCCTCCCTCTCTCCCTCTCTCCCTTTCTTGTATATCCTTCCCCTCACTTTCCATTCCCTCATTTTCTCTCCTTTATCTTTCTTTTTCTCTCACTCTCTCTCTCACATACTTCCAAAACATTTTACTTTCCCAGATACGAAAATTAGTACGAATACTTTCACCACGTTTTGTTAATGAGAAAAACAAGGGTACAGGTAAAGGTGTAAGTACAGGTACATTCCAAGTATAGGTACAGGTATTTCGCATCAAAAATATTACAAGTATTAATCATGTTTTGAGATAGATACAGTATATACATTATCATACTACGTCATTATAATACAAACATACATAGAAAAATATTCATTATCGATGTATATTAGTATGGAATTATTTTATGCACATCCCAAGTATACATATACATAGATAGCATTAAAGATCAATATAAATTCTTAAGTCATATCAATTTATTATCGAGGTAAACAAGGAGAGTATAAAGCTAATGACTCACCCCCTGGACACCTGGTGAGACCAACGTCACCTGTCTCACGGTAACAAGTCGACCCCAAGGTATTCCAACAACACTCAAGAATTATAAACCTTTAAGGACAACTGACGCACTCAGGTATTTTTTTCCAGGTAATTACAGGTGACCTTATTCAGGTAACGTACAGGTAAATTTCCACGTTACCAAAGGCTCCCACGTTACCAATATCAAAACTCAGAAATATTTTAAAACTTATCAGAAAAAAAATGAAAAATCCCCTCATTTTTTGTTTTCTTTATTTTACTACAGAAAGCAATTTGTAATCCTCGGTGATTTATATAATTTTAAAGGAGATTTATATCATTAGGATTTATATGAAAGAAAGGAAATTATATTGTATAGCTCGCCCACTTTTTTTACTGTATAAAATTAGTGTTTTTATAGGAAAAAATCGAGTGGATTTATTATAGCGATTTATTTTTCGATTATAAGAGATAGAAATAAATAAATAAATTAATAAATCCCTCTCTTTTTTTTAACTTACTACCTATAGATGGTTATTAATCCCAGGGTATTTATCGGTAAAGGATTTATTTCAGTGATACTGTTTTCACGTAATCCCTATCCACCTCCCTCACTAACGCAATTCCTCCACTTCTACCCCTCTCTCTCACTCCCCCCCTCCCTCACAACCCCCCCTCCCTCAACACTCCCCCCCCTCCCTCACTACCCACCCTCCCTCACCATTCCCCATCCTCCCTTCCACCTTCATTCTCACAAAAATCCATAAATCCCCCTTTTCTGACTTAACCATTTGAACTTAATCCCTTGAAAAAAATTTCTATCTGAATAAAACTAACTTTTCTTCAACCAAACCAAAACTAAACCAAACCAAACTAAAACCTCAAGCATTACTTCGATCAGTGGAAAGATCTTATTTACCGCTTGTATTTGCTGGGCTGACTGTATTTTAAGACCCTGTACCTTAGTTTACGGTCAGGTGGTATGTGGTGGTAGGGGTGGTGAGGAGGAGGGAGGGAGGGGAGGGGAGGGAGGGGGGTGTTGCATATTGGTGTGAAATAAGTCGGTTCATTCATTACTTGGCTGTACCATTGTTTACTTCGTGGTGTGGGGGAGGGGGGAGGGAGAGAAGGTAGGGGGTTGAGGGGAGGAAGAGAATGAGGGGGAGATAGGTGGAGATGGGGGAGAGAAGGGGAGGGGGCTGTCATGTATAGGTGTAAAATAAATCGGTTCATTTATTTATTATTATTATTATTATTATTATTATTCACAAAATTTAGTCTCTCTCTCTCTCTCTCTCTCTCTCTCTCTCTCTCTCTCTCTCTCTCTCTCTCTCTCTCTCTCTCTCTCTCTCTCTCTCTCTCTCTCTCTCTCTCTCACTAAATTAATCTATATAATAAATAAAATGAAAAATCTACACAATGAACAATACTAATATTATACATATACATATTAATATATACTTTGATACATAACAGCAACAATGTATGTATTTATATGTAACTTTAATACATAACAGAGGTAATGTATATACGTGTACTGATATGAGATTAATATGTATGTATAAGTATATGATTAATATGTAACAGTAATAATGTATAATATGTATAGATATATGGTGTTAATATCTTGGTTGGTTCTTCATTAAACAGGAAGCCACAACGGAGAGGCAACAGGGAACAACAGGAGTGTGTGTACAGGAGAGACAACGGGAAGAGGGTGAAGGAGAGGCAACAGGAAGAATGTACAGGAGAGGCAACAGAGAACAACAGGAGAGAAACAGAAGTTGTGCCAAAGGGAACAGGAGTTTTATTCCATCGCTAGTTTCTGTTCCATCATTAAGTTCTGTTCCTCCCTCTCTCTCTCTCTCTCTCTCTCTCTCTCTCTCTCACAAATTTGTCTACACTCAAATTAGTTTTTTTTTTATAATTCAATGTTGTTGTTTTTTTATTCTTCTTATTCATTATTTATCCCCGTTTATTTGTTTATCATTTATTCTGTTATATTCTTACTCATTTATTCCGTTTTTTTTAACCTTTATTATTTCCTCATCTCGTTTTATTATTTATTATTTATCGACTTATTATTATTATTCCTTATTCTTATTTATTTATGTATTTTTTTTCACCTTGTTTGTTCATTATACTTTTTTCTGTTTATTTTCATTTAATTTTTTACCAATTCTCAGTTTTGTTTCAAATATTTTTTTTAAATTTAGTTGTTTTCGTCTTTATTAATTCTATTTTTATCATTTTTAATTATTATATTTTCGTATTATTATTATTTTTTTTGCTTTCGTTTCATCTTTATCATTATAGCTTATTCTTCAACCTTTTATTATTTCATATTCTTTATTGACTTTTATTACGTTCTTCCGTTTTTATTAGGTTTTATTACGTTCTTCTGCCCTTTATTGAGTTTTATTACCCATCTTCCTATTTTTTATTGTCGAATCCTACGCCCTTTTTTCTGGTTCCCATATCTTATCCAACCTTCTTTTATCTCCTGAAATTTATCACCTCTCCTTTATTCCCTCTTTTGTATGTGTCTCCCTCTCTCTCTCTCTCTCTCTCTCTCTATCTATCTATCTATCTATCTATCTCTCTCTCTCTCTCTCTCCTGTTATTTCTTCCAGTGTTTGTTTTTTTAATTTTGTGTTTCATTCTTTATTTCAGTTATTCCATCGTTTTCTCATTCCCCCCTTCCATCTTCGTAATTGTTCTATTTCCATTTTTCTCTTTCGTCTATTTTTTTCTTCTCTTTCTCTCTCTCTGTCTTTCTGTCTCTGTCTCTGTCTGTCTGTATCTCTCCCTATTCCTCCCACCACGACCCTTTTCTTATTCCTCTTACTCTCCTCCTTCTCTTCTATTCCCCCCGTTTTATATATCTTTATTCTCTCCCCCTCTATCATTCTCTTTCCCACATTATTACCCCTTTCCTTCCCCCTCCTCCTGTTCCATGCTTTATCGTACATCCATCTATCCCTATTCTCTCTTTCTCTCTGGCTATATTTCTACCCTTCCATCTTTTCTTTCTCTCTATTTATCAATTTATCCTTCTCTCTCTATACGTAATTTAGTTTTTTTTTTTTAAGATGTTACGTGTCATGATGCTGAGGGGTTAGGTTAGGTTAGTTAGGTTTGGTTAGGTTAGGTTAGTTAGGCTTTGTTTACATGCGTTGGTGCTTGTTGTTGTGACGGGAGGTAGGGAGGAGGAGGAGGAGGGAGGGAGGAGGGAGGAGGAGGAGGAGGAGGAGCTGGCAGCGTGGTTCGGCCGTGACGCCTCCCTGCCAGGTACTGAAGTTGCCTCCGCCCACTCCCAGAGTCACGCATGAGCACTGACGCCCACTCCCATCCCGCCTACCCCACCCATCCACCCACCCACCAGCCCACCCACCAACCCTATCCACCTACCTACCTTTGTCCCTCCCCTTCCCAACCTCCTCCTTCCCTCCCTCCGTAACCCTCCTTCCCTCCCTCCCTCCCTGTCCTCTCTCTCACTGTCCCTCTCTCTCCCTCTCTCTTTCCCTCTCTCACACACACACACTCGTCGACAGGTGCGCGTTCACCACAACGATTCTTGTAATGTTTCCCAGTTTGTTTTCCCTCTACTCCCACTTTTATCAACTTCTATGTCTGTTCTTCCTTCGTCAGTATTGTTCAAGAGACACAAAAGCTGTTAACTATCCAAGAGGAATGTCGAATCACCCTCTACATGAACACCAGGAACCAATCGCTAGTGAATTGAGACCAGTTTAGAGATATCACAACATATCTTAACCCTAATTGATGTTAGTTAACCCAGATGAGATAAGATAAACAAGATTTTATTCAATGATTCGTCCAAGAAAACCAAAAATAAACTAAAGAGGAAAGAGGAAGTCAAATCCCAGAATACCTCCTGATAAAAGCGGCTTCACCCTTTCCCACTTTCTTTTAGCCCTACCTTGGTGATATAGAAAACGGTACCTTACTTTACTTTGTTTCTCTCGATAAACCTTCATATTTTTCACCTCTCTCTCTCTCTCTCTCTCTCTCTCTCTCTCTCTCTCTCTCACCTGCTAAAACACGCAACATAGCTCTACATAGTACACTCTAACTCTATTATATCCTCCATGTTATGACTCTATTCCTCTATAAATTGCTCTTTTAAAATAGCTATAACTAATCTAATATACTAAGGGGAAGGGAAGGGGCATTACAAGTGCTCTAACAACCACAAAGATTCATAGATCAGTAACCACCTAATGTAGTAAACAGAGCTCCTAACACACACACTGATCTATCTAGTAATCGAAGGGGTTTATGTCTATTGTCATTCGATTTGTGTTATTTTGGGGACTATCCTGGAGGTAGTTTGACATCCCCCCCCCCCCAGCAGTGCCTTCTTCAGATAAAATTTAGGTGTTAGTTAAATATCTCTTAAACAGGTGTTCATTAATACCTGGTGTTAATTATGAGGAATAATTAACACAGGTGTATAAGTCTTCTTCCTTCTGCTCCTTCTTCAGGCACGTCCTCAGGTCTTCCTTCAGGAGGTTCCTTACTCAAGAAGGTCATGATTAATACTTTAAGCATCGGTTGAGGTGGAAAAAGGCGAGAAAGAGAGAGGAAGCTGCTCGGAGATACGCAATCTTCTATTGATTTTATGCAAATCTTTCGCTTCCCTTTCGCGATCTCTCTTCCCTCCTCCTCCTCCTCCTCCTCCTCCTCCTCCTCCTCATCCTCCTCCTACTCCTCCTTCTCCCCCAAAACATTCTCCAACCAGCGAGGACACACACACACACACACACACACACACACACACACACACACACACACACACACACACACACACACACACACACACACACTCTGTCCTAATATCAAATATATCCCGGGGACCATAATTTTTCGGCCCGGCTGGAGACATCATCGCTGCGATATTGTTCGTGTTAAGTTTAATTTAGTATTAAATCCTCGATGCTTGTTCAGTGAGCCTCGCCAGCACCTGACTCACTCCCGGTGAACTGGTGTATAATAAGCGACGGATATTTGGATTGGTGGTGGGCCAGGGAGCGGTGGAGGGAAGGAAGGAGGGAAGGAAGGAGGGAGGGAAGGGGTGAGGCTGGGAGGAAAGGGGTGAAAGAAGGAAGGAAGGAAATTTGTCAAAGAGAAAGAGAGGGAAATACGAAGGAAGGAAGGAAAGTAGACAGAAAGACTGTTATGGACGAAGGAAGGAAGGAAGGAAGGAAAGGAAAGAAACAGTTAAATAGGGAAGGAAGGGCGAAGAATAGAGGGCGGAAAATATGGAGGAAAGGGGAGAGAAGGAAAGAGAGAGGGAGGGGAGGAAAGAAGGAAGGAAGGAGGTAAGGAAGGGAGGGAGAGAAGGTAAGATAAAAGTAGTAAAAAAAGAATTTAGAGAATGAGGTGAGGGTATTAACAGACAATCTTACCCTAGACCCACCTCTCTGCCTCCCCCTCTCTGCCTCCCCCTCTCTGCCTCCCCCTCTCCACCCCTCCCTACCCCTATCCCTACAGGACATTTACAGCAAGTAGAGGTGCTCGCTGTGCCCGCTGTGCCACCGCTATGTCAAGGTAGGGCACAGCGCTGAGGGTACAGGCCCCCAGTTACCGCTTGATATCATGTTTATGCAATGAGTGAATATTTATGGCGGCGCTTCCGTTGGTAAAATACTTCTGTATTCGTTCACACGCGTCTGCCTGCCTACCAGCCTGCCTCTCTGTCTGTCTGTCTGTCAGCCTCTCTCTCTGTCTGTGTGGTCTGTCTTTCACCTAGCCTGCTTCTCTGTCTATCTATCTATCTATCTATCAATCTCTCTCTATCTCTCTCTCTCTCTACCTATCAGCCTGTCTTTCAGCCTACTAACCGACCTGTATCCGTCTACCCTACCTGTCCATCAGCCTTTATATCTGTCTTTCCACCTGTCAGTCTGTCTACCGTCTTCTCTGTTTTGGTCCAGAGTTGATTATGCATCTACTCTTTTGACTCGACTCAGTTTAGGCGAAAATTTGAGGAGACAGTAGGCTTATTGAGGGGGGGAGGGATGGGGGGGAGGGGATGGAGGGGGGGAGGGTGAAGAGGAAGGGTGAGGAGGGAGGGAAGAGAGAGGGTGAGGAGGGAGGGAAGAGAGAGGGAGGAAAGGTGAAATAGGGAGGAAAGATAGGAGGAGGGGGGCAGTATTGAAGAGGGATAAAAGAGGGGAGAGAAAGAGGGATATAGAAAGAAGAAGGAAGAGAAGAGGGAGAGAGGAGATAAAAGATGAAGAAAACAACAAGAGAAGAGGAAATGGGGTTAAATAGGGAGACGAAAGAAAGAGATAGATGAAAGGAGGAATGACGAAAGGAGATAAGGAAGAGAGGGGGGAAATTAATATAACGATTGATAAGAAAATGAAATAGGAGAGAAGAAGAATATAAGATAAACAAACAAATGAATAATAATAATAAGATAATTAAGAAAAATATGAAGAAAAAAATATATAAAGAATAGGAATAGGAAGAAACAGAAAATATAAATAAAGAAAAAGATAAAAAATAAACAAAAATAGATAAACAAAACAAAAGAAAAAAACAATATATAAGTCAAAACAAAAATATAAGAAAATAGAGAAATAGTGACTAACAGAGAAAGAGAAATAAATAGACCAAAAAATTGAAAAGTTATAAAAGACAGAGAGACACAAAGGGACTGGGGAGGGGGGAGGGGAGGGGGGGAGGGGGGAGGGGAGGGGGGAGGGGCAAAGGTGATGGCAACGGAGTGAATTTCTGGAAAAAAGTTGAGTGTTGGAATGTTGATGTCGGCAACTGGACCGAAAAATATGAATCATTCCATCCGGGGGATTATAAAATACCAATTCGATACAGGAGGGGTTGATTTCTTGGACGCGTGGGAACTGTCTGTGTGTGTGTGTGTGTGTGTGTGTGTGTGTGTGTGTGTGTGTGTGTTATTAGAACTATGTATGAATGTGCGTATTGTTGAAACTATGCATGTATGTGTGTGTGTGTGTGTGTGTGTGTGTGTGTACAGGTATGTATAAAATAAACTGTAAACTAAAATATTTAATTTATTTTCTATTCATTGGCAATTAATTCCATTGATGTAAAATAAATAAAAAATAATAAGAAAATGAAATAAAACAAACCAGCATTTTATTTGTTTTCCTAATTTATATATTTTCTTAGTTTCTTTATTTTTGGGGTAATATTATTGTCTTAATAAACCTTGACCTACAAAGAGTGTATTTATGTCTCATTTTCCTTCTTGATAAATGATAAGGAACAGATAAGTATCTCTAACCTAACCTAACCTAACCTAACCTAACCTAACCTAACCTAACCTAACCTAACCAGACCAGTCAAAGAGGCATTGGTTTAATATATGGTGTTATATGATATATGTATTACCTATAACTACGATTATATAAGCCTCGATCATCAATTTGCAAATATATTTTCTATGCAAATTAAGTCTAATAAACATTACCTGTCTACAGTAACTGCTAATTATCACACTTTGATCACCTGTCTCTTAAAATAAATCAATTACCTGGTATGATAATTTTTTTTTAATTACACTTACTAATGTTTACGTGTACCTGGGGAAAAAATATATATATATAGTCTCTGAACTTTTTTTATTTTTACAACCAGTTGACACGTGACGTAATCAATAATTTATTACGTAATTATATGGATTAATTTGCTCTATTGACAGTTTATGACCCGTAATATAATTTTGAGGTGGTTGTATATGAATAGGTAATTACTTTTTTTAAGGTAAGTAAATATTAATATAACACTAATGAATTTATAGATAGGGAAGTTTATATGGCAACAAAATCTCAACGTGAAGTATAAGAAGAAAAGTTTTAATTAAAGATAAACTAAAAAATATATATAAACTATGACCACTATATGGCAACACAATCAACACATGAATCAAAATAAAACAAGAAACTTTTTTCATTCAGGATAATTACAGCAAAATACAATATTATACCATGACCTCTGTATGGCAACACAACTAAACCATGAATCATAATAAGATGGGAAACTTTTTTTTCTTTTCTCGTTTAAAGTTATTCTTACGTAATATTTTTCAGTCTTCACATCTGACAGGACACAGTGACGGTACTAAAGAGTTTCCTGTCTCTCTTTATAACAATAGACAGAACACACCAACTGAAGGTTGTTGTTGCTGTTGTTGTTTGTGGATTCACTGTCGTAAGAAGAAGGTATTGCGAAAATCAATATTGTCTTGCCTGATAATAATAAAATGCTTGTTTGCTTTCGTGATTGTGTACTGGTGTCCGTGTGTGTGTGTGTGTGTGTGTGTGTGTGTTTATGTTCGTGTCCGTTTATGTGTGTTGGGGACCTTGTGTCCATGTATGTGTAATCTCTCTATCTATCTATCTATCTGTCTGTCTGTCTGTCTGTCTGTCTGTCTATCTGTCTGTCTGTCTGTCTGTCTATCTATCTATACACCGTAGCTTTTACACACATGAATAAAAACTAAATATACTCTCTCTCTCTCTCTCTCTCTCTCTCTCTCTCTCTCTCTCTCTCTCTCTCTTTCTCTCTCCTAAACCTTTTAATGGTCGGTGGAGACATTAGCATAGGAAGCCTCTCAACACATCTATTAGTGAGAAAAATGTGATGTGTCTCACCTGTACCTCAATTATCATACAGGTTAATGAGACACGTGTGGTGGAAGGGTTAGCTGAGGGGTGTGGTGCAGGGTGTGGTGGGTGTGAGGTGGAAGGGGTTAAGGGAGAGGTAATTGAGGGGAGTGGGGTGTTTATTTATGGGGAGCTAGACCAGTGGAGGGAGCTAAGTGAGGTAAGGAGTTTGGGGGTGCTAAATGAGGGGAGAGAGGAGCAGCTATATGAGGGGGACTTGGGTGACTTGATGGTAAGAGGGGAGTGGGGGGAGGGGTGCTAGGTGAGGGGGGAATAGGAAATGGAAGAAGAGAAGTAGGAAGGGGAAAAGGAGGAGGAGGAGGAGAATGGACGAACGAATGAGAGAGAGAGAGGGGGGGGAAATGAAAAGCCAACCTCCCCCCCCTCCTCACCCCCTCACTCACCTCTCTCTACCCAGCCAGTCACATGTGTGGAGGAAAAATGATTTACACAAACGACTTTCACTAAATTACATACAGTGTAACACATGTCTGTCTGTTTCTCTGTCTCTCTCTGTCTTTCTCTGCCTGTCATTTTCTTTCTGTCTGTTTATTTTCATTTGAGAGAGAAAGAAAGAGTAAGTAGACATACACACACACACACACACACACACACACACACACACACACACACACACACACACAGTATATTCCAACAACTACACTAAACGCCTTTCATATCGGTTCGACTTAATCCACAACCGACCAATTCCCCTATCATAAACCTGTCTGTCTGTCTGTCTGTCTGTCTGTCTGTCTGTCTGAGCTTAAACATCAACAATCAATTTGTCTCATCTCTTTCATCTAGTGTGCGCGAAACTAACTACTCGAGGTCATGTATTTACAAGGTCATATAAGGTTAAAGGTCAAGTTTATTAGGTCACTATTATCACAGGTAAGGTGACAGGTATAGGTAAGGACACACAGGTGCAAATACAGGTACAGATACAGGTTACAGGTATAATAATTACAACCCTACAGAGTGAGATTATTATTATTATTATTATTATTATTATTATTACAGAATGGTTACAGGTATATGTCATCTATGGCGGTACAGGTATGGAACTACAAACACACCTACAGAAACAAATACAGGTACACAAACAATGACCTTAGAGAGATAATACAAAGTAGGTGTGTTTGTGTGTTTGTAATATTAAACATAAACATTTGTCTTAGATTTATATAATGAAAAACAATTATTAACCACAAACACACAAACACACAAACACACGCTCGAATAGTTTTAATAAAGATAAACAATTAGTGTATGGGTGTATGTGTATGAGTGTATGTGTATGAGTGTATGTGTATGAGTGTATGTGTATGAGTGAATGTGTATGAGTGTATGGGTGTATGAGCGCATGAATGTACGAGTGTATGAATATATAAGTGTATTAGTGTATGAATACATAATTATAATACTTTTTTAGTGTGTATGTGTATAACGGTTAGCGTGTATTAGCGCATGGCTGTAATACTGTATTTGTGTGTGTATTTCTCTGTAACATACGACCGCTGGTGGCGCTAAATTTAATGGCGGCTTAATTACTAGTTCAGCTGAGTAAATATACTATAAATAAAGTCATTAAGGTTAATTATTTTTCAAGTATGTGTTAATTATTGGTGTTATTTAGAGAGACAGACAGACAGACCGACAGACCGACAGACAGACAGACAGACAAACAGACAGATAGACAGATAGACAGAAAGAAAAAACAGAGAACAACCTCACAAATTACTACACACACACACACACACACACACACACACACACACACACACACACACACACACGCACACGCACACACACACATTACAGAACTACAGTACTACAGGAAACAACACCCCTCACACTGTACTAGATGTGGTGGGTTGAGGTGCACAGGTGACCCTCGAACCTGACACCTTCTACGGTAACAAATTGGTCTTTAGTCACCAGCAGAGACGTAACCTGACCCACTCTGGGAAGGTTCACCCCACTTTACCTCCCTCACCCACCCCCCTCCCTCATCTAACTCCCCACCTCCTGCCCCTCACCTCCTCCTCCTCCTCCTCCTCCCCCCCTCCACCCTCCTCCTCCCACCCTCTCCTCCTCCTCCTCCTCCTCCTCCTCCCTCACCTCCTCCTCCTCCTCCCCCTCTCCTCCTCCCACCTCCTCCTCCTCCCTCACCTCCTCCTCCTCCCCTCACCTCCTCCACCTCCCTCCTCCTCCTCACCTACCTCTCCTCCTCACTCCCCTGCTTCCCCCCTCACCTCCCTCCCCCACCCACACCCCTTCTCTCTCACTACCATACACCCCCTCCCTCCCCCCCCTCTGTAACACACCTTGTCATTGGCTTCAAGCGTGTAACAGCAGTGTGTAACAAGGAGAGTGTAACGCTATTTATAACACTCCTATTAGAATACAACAACAAATAACAACTAGACTGTAACACTTTTATCAATCTATGTAACGGATATACTGCAATATACTGTAACGGGGATAAATAACGTTAACTAGAAGAATGTGTATAATTGAGAGCAACAGTTGTAGAATTTATGTAACAAGGAACATGTAACAGGATAATGAAGGTGCTTCGGGACATAAACACACTGTAACACTGTTTTCTTAATTTGTGTGTGTGTGTGTGTGTGTGTGTGTGTGTGTGTGTGTGTGTGTGTAAAAGAGTCAGTAACGCGTAGACAAAAAAAAATAACGCAACAAGTTACAAACTGATCGAAACGAAATAAAACTCTCGGGTTATATATTAAGTCCCACCTCAAGTGTCATTCCCGTAACGAGACGAGAAAAAAAACAAACAAACATACAACGTAACGAGCTAAAACAGGGAAGGTGTGACGGGCCAGGTGACGGAGAGAGGGGTGTGACGGTGAGGGAGGGGGGGAAGAAGGGGAAAGGGAGGGAAGGGGAAGGGGAGAGGACAACTTCCGGTGGTTAGGTTGGCATCATTTACATACCTGGCACCTGACACCTGGGCTTTGGGGGGGGGAGTAGGGGAGTATGAGGGGAGAGAAGGGGAACGGGAAGGAAGGCGAACCTACTACCCCTCACTCCCACCCATGTATACATTCTACAGCGACTCTTACAGGTTCTCTACAGTGCCATACACCACTCACACTGCCCCCCAACCTCCATAATCACAAACCCTCTCCTTCTACAGCGACTCCTACAGGTTCTCTACAGTGCCATACACCACTCACACTGCCCCCCAACCTCCATAATCACAAACCCTCTCCTTCTACAGCGACTCCTACAGGTTCTCTACAGTGCCATACACCACTCACACTGCCCCCCCAACCTCCATAATCCAAACCCTCCTTCTACAGCGACTCCTTACAGGTTCTCTACAGTGCCATACACCACTCACTGCCCCCCAACCTCCATAATCACAAACCCTCTCCTTCTACAGCGACTCCTACAGGTTCTCTACAGTGCCATACACCACTCACACTGCCCCCCAACCTCCATAATCACAAACCCTCTCCTTCTACAGCGACTCCTACAGGTTCTCTACAGTGCCATACACCACTCACACTGCCCCCCAACCTCCATAATCACAAACCCTCTCCTTCTACAGCGACTCCTACAGGTTCTCTACAGTGCCATACACCACTCACACTGCCCCCCCAACCTCCATAATCACAAACCCTCTCCTTCTACAGCGACTTCTACGGACTCACTACAGAATTCTACAGCGTCACGTCAACAAAGGTTCCTACAGCGACCCTCACCAAGGCTTTCTACAGTATCCTCGCTACATTCCCACACCTACTGTACACTGCCTTTGGTTATGTTTGGTTTGGTTAGGTTAGGTTAGGTTAGGTTTAGGTTAGGTTAGGTTTAGGTTAGGATTAGGTTAGGTTAGGTTAGGTTAGGTTAGGATTAGGTTAGGTTAGGTTAGGTTAGGATTAGGTTAGGTTAGGTTAGGTTAGGATTAGGTTAGGTTAGGTTAGATTAGGTTAGGTTCACGCGATCACTATGACGTGTTGCCAAGGCCCCACCACCACCTCCTCATACAGTAGACGGTTCTGGTGGACTGTGTGTGTGATCTGTTTGTCAATAATGTTTACCCCAATGATTATAACCTGAGATAAGTATGTGTGTGTGTGTTCATAAGTCAGCGAAGAAGGTGTATGTATGTATGTATGTATGTATGTATACGAATTACGTAATCACGCACCAGATGTATGAGAATTAATACTAACATTAATTTGACACTTATGTAGTATTATTATAAGGCTCTTTTTAATTATCATTGCATCACTTAATCCATCTTAGCCACCCAATCCACATTATCAGTCGGTTTTTATTTTATTTAACTTTTTTAGAAATTTAAATATATAAACGGTTCTTTGTTTTTATTAGAGCGAGAAAAAAATATTATCATCATCATCATCATCATCATCATCATCATTATCATCATTATTATTATTATTATCATTATTATTATTATTATTATTATTATCATTATTTTCCTACAGGTATTATAATTCTTGCCCACAGATATTAATGCTATTATTATTTCCGAAAATATTCCCATTATCGTGAGTATTATTTTTATTCTTATTCAACAAAGATTTTATCATAAAATTTACGGTGGGAATAATAAATTTTTCCCGTCAAAATATATTTATCACTTACGGGAGGAATTTATACATACAAAATCGGAAAAATAAATCATGGTGAGAATTTATTCCTATGAGGTAGGGGGGTGGGGGGGGATTTATTATCCAGAGCGGGAATAATATTGATTGTTATGAGAATTTTGTTATGTATTCGGAGTTTTATATTTTATTAAAAGTAATTAATTCATTGCCCAAAGAATTTATTTTTTATATTGATTTTTTTTATTTATTTTTGTATCTTGGGAATTTTTTTTATTTTTATCCTATTGAATTTTTTCCTTATCCTGGGTTTTTATTTTTTTCCGGGAATTTAGTATTTTACCTCACGATTATATTTCTATCTCATGGGAATTAAATTATTTCTCATGGGAAATTATCGATGTATCTTTTACTATGAAATTCTAGAGTTTTATTACTGGCATAAAATTCTTGGTGGCGGTAGTACAATAATTCTCCATAGCTGGAATTAAAGTCGTTTACCGCTGGAATTTTATGTTTTGGTATGGAAATTATTTTAATTATCATCGTGGGAATTTTTCAGCATTAACGAATAATTCCTGATTAAAATTCTCTGAATAAAGATGTTCAGGAATTTTTATTGTTAATATTTTCTTTATTATTTACTGGGGGAATTTTATTAGCAGTCGGTGGAATTTACAAATATTGGCGGGAATATTCAGGGAATTTTGTTCAAAAATTATTGCAGAATTTCCCTGACCTACCAAGGGCTTACTTCTATAAGCGTGATAATTCTCATAAAAACTTTAGAATATCAGGAATTATTGCCGGGATTTCATGAATAATTTGGGACTTTCAAATCATCACATAATTTTATGAAGAATAATCCTGGGAATTTTATGAATACGTCAAGAAATTATAACTAAATTATTTTTTACTTATCAGGAGAAGTTTAGGAATAATCTTAAGGTTATTTTGTTTATAATTTCATGAATTTTAAGAATTATAGAATTATCGCAGGAATTTTTCGGTATTGATGACAGGAAGATAATTTTTAATTTTTATAAGGATTTGAACCAGAGTGAGGTCGTAACCCTCTTCCCTCCCTCGTTACGACCTGGGGCGGGGGGTAAAAGTGTGGTCGTACCCCCTCCCCCCTCCCTTGTTACGACCTGGGATGGGGGGGATGGGGGGGTGAGGGGAGAAAGGACCCCCTCCCTCGTTAGCATAGAATGACCGGAGTCACGCCGACACCCGACCTTCCTTAGGTACAGGAAGGTGGCTTAGACTCCTGCCTCCTTCACTCCCTCCTTCCTCCCTTTCTTACTTTCTTCTTTCTCTCCTCCCCTCCCTCCTTCCTTCCTTCCTTCCTTCCTTCCAACTTTCTCTTGTCTCCTTTCTCCCGCTCGTATTTCCCTCTTTTTCTCATTTACTTCCTTCCCTTCTTCCATCCTTCCTTCCCTTCTTCTCCCTATTTTCCCCCTTCTTTTCTTCCATCTCTCCTTTCATCATTTCTTCTTTCATTCCCTACATATCTACATAAACAAACACATACATACATACATACATACATACATACATACATACATACATACACACATACATAGTTACATATATACAGATAAAATAAGCAGCATCAGATAGGTAGACAGACATACAGACAGACAGGCAGACAGAGAAAGAAAGAAAGAAAGAAAGAAAGAAAGAAAGAAAGAAAGTCCTGATCTAAACCACAGATGACTTGTCCTTCTTGTCAGGGAGGGTCAGGGAGTGTCTTAGAAAGGTCAAAGTTCAACAGAAAAGGTCAACAAAATCTATATAAAAGGTCAAAGCTCTACAAAAAAGGTCAGAAAGTTCCACAGAAAAGAAAGTTTACCAGAAATGGCTAGAAAGTTCCATAAAAAAAGATAAGGAAGGAGAGGCAGAGAAGAAAGGAAGAGAAGCAGGGAAGGAGGTAAAGGAAGGAAGGAAAGAATGGAAAAGTGAAAGGGGAGGAAGGAAGGGAAAAGTAAGAGGAAGAAGGGAGAGAAGGAAGAGAGGGAAACAAAGGAAGAGGAGGAAAGGAAAGAAGGAAGGGAGGAAAAGAAAGACAGAGGGATCGGGAGGAAAGGAGAGGAAGGGAAGAAGGAAGAGAAGGAAAGGACGAAGGAAAGGAAAGGGAAGGATGGGAAGGAAGGGGAGAAGGTCAATTTCATCACACTAATGACCTCTCCTTTACCCCCTGCTGACCTTTGACCTGTCGTGAGTTTCGTGACCCGAGATCATACCTCAGATAACAGTGATCCCAAGGCCGATACCACACCGATACCATAACGAGCAAAATCCGATACCACACCGATACCACATCAATACCACACCGATACCACATCAATACCACACCGAGAATGACCTGATATTACACCGATACTACACCGTGAATGACCCGATACCACACCGATATCATACCAAGGATGATCAAGAGCCACACCGATACCACACCATGAAGGACCCGATACCATGCCAGGAATACCCCAATATCATCGAATACTACAGTAACAATAACCAAATTCCATACAATACCACGCTTGAAATAACCCGATAACACCCGATACCACCCAAATACTCAGATACTACCCGATACCACGCTGGATATGCCCCGATACCACGCTGGAAATAACCCGATATTACTCTGGATATACCCCGATACCAAACTGGATACACCCCGATACCACCCGATACCACACTAAGAAATGATCAGATACCAATACCTATCTGACCCCTACAGTGAAAATTAAGACACACATACCAGGTACCAAGGCGATACCAGACCTGATAAGAGGAAGTATAAATGAGTTAAATACTTTGACGAATAAACAACAACAAAAGATAAATAAAAGAAATAGTTGATAAAGATGATAATTGACACAGAGGAAGATAAGAAGATCTGATAAATGAAGGGAATAGGTGATGGTGACCGATAAGAAAATGAATGGATAAAGAAAGATTGAAAATACAGATTAATAATTGATGTAGAGTGAGAATAGGATAAGTATGATGATTGGTAGATAAGTGAGAGAGAGAGATAAAGGAGAGAATAGAGATAATGGTAGAGAAATGAGAGATAAATAGAGATAGAGAGATTAGAAGGAAATAGCGATGATAGTATAGATAGAGAGATAGAGAGAGAGAGAGAGAGAGAGTGAGAGAGAGAGAGAGAGAGATAAAGGAGGAGATAGAGATAATGGTGAGAGGTAGTGAAGAAGAACAGAGGGTCGCAGAGGGAAGTCATTAGATGCCATAATGAGGCGAAATGACAGCAGTTTTAGATGAGTTTTGTGTGTGTGTGTGTGTGTGTGTGTGTGTGTGTGTGTGTGTGTGTGTGTGTGTGTGTGTGTGTGTGTGTGTGTGTGTGTGTGTGTGTGTGTGTGTGTGTGTGTGTGTGAGTGTGTGGGAGTGTGTGTAGTGTGTGTGTGTGTGTGTGTGTGTGTGTGTGTGTGTGTGTGTGTGTGTGTGTGTGTGTGTGTAGGTGGGTGTGGGGGGGGAATAAAGAAGGAAAATAACGTGAAGAAAGCAAAGAGAAGAGATAAGAGAAAACAGAGAGGACGAATAACAATATGAGAAGGAAGAAAACAAAGAAAGAAAAATAAAAGAGAAAATGAACAAGAGAGAAAGAGAAAAATAATAAATTAAGGTAAGAGAGATAGAGAAAACAAGAAGCAACAAATAAAATTCTCTCTCTTTCTATAGTCAACGTTACTTCCCATCCCTCCATCCTCCCTCCTTTCCTCCTTCCAATCCCTTCCACCCTCCCTCCCCCCATCCATCTCACCTGACCTGACCTGACCTGACCTAAGTAGAGCGTTCCCGTCCCTCCCCATCACCTCTCTCTCAGGCCCACGATGGGAGGGAGAAGGGGAGAGGAGAGGAGGAGAGGGAGAGGAGGGTAGGGGAGGAAGGGGAGGGGTGTGGAGGGGTTGGGGAGGGAGAGAGAGAGAGAGAGAGAGAGAGAGAGAGAGAGAGAGAGAGAGAGAGAGAGAGAGAGAGAGAGAGAATATGAATGGGGGAGAAAGGAGGGGAGAGAAAGAGGAGAGAGACGAACAGAGAAAACAGGAAGAAAATAAGATGTAAATTAGAGAGGGAAAATGGTAGAAGAGAGAGGGGGAAGGAATGAGAGGTGTAGAAGAGGATATGAAAGAGGGAGTGGGAACAGTAGGGAAGAAATGTGAGAGGTGTGGGAGAGGGAGAAGAGGGAGACTGAGTTAAGAGGAGATCAACCCTCCCCAACCAACCATCATCCCTCTCCCTTCCCTCTCCCCTCCCTCTCTCTCCTCGACCTCCACTAAACCCGGGTCATGATCCAGTAATTATCTCTCAATTTATGACGGCATTTTGTGATTGGTCAAGACTTCTGATTAGTTGTTATTCCCTCCACCTGTGTGTGTGTGTGTGTGTGTGTGTGTGTGTGTGTGTGTGTGTGTGTGTGTGTGTGTGCCTGAGCCAACAGTGACGTCACACCAGGATGTAGCATCACAAACAAGGACACACCGCAAATGAAGTGACACAATAATCAAAAGACATCACATCAATGACGTCAAAACCCAGAAGTAGTGACGTCATACAAGAGATAAGCCAATAGTAAGAGATGTTTACATTGTCAATTTAATACCTTGTTTAACATAACTTGATTCAGAAACCTGTCGAGGAGATTAAGTGACGGAATGAATGGGTGGTGGGTGGTGGTGGGTGGTGGTGTGGGTGGGTGGAGTAGTTGTGGATGGGAGGTTGAGTGGTAATAGGCAGGTAGGTGATTATAGGTGGGCTGGTGGGTGTGATGACTGGATGAGGGGTGTGGTGGGTGGGTGGGTGGTGAGTGGGTGAGTGCGTGGGTGGGTGGGTGGGTGGGTGAGTGGATGAGTGGTTGAATCTCTCTATAACTGCGTCTACTACCATACAGTCACCCACAAAAACACCATTAACCTCCACCAAACAAAACCTTTACCATAAACAACTATTAACACCTGAGATAATGAGTAAACTAACAATGTAAACAAAAGGTGATGTAAACAACCAATACTAGTGACTCTAAAGTATATAATTATTTCACTATAATTATTGACTCTACTGTTAATTATACTTAAAATAATTACCTTCATTTAGGTCATTTAGGTAGTGGTTAATGGAGATGTTTAGAATTCATATTTTCACCTGATTTTCAAGTTAGATTTTAGGAGGTGGGGTAGTTATTGTTTTGGTGACGATTAATTATTATTATACCTGTAATTGTACCTGTGTCACACCTGTAAATTTACCTATACTTGTATATGTATACCTGCGTCATACCTGTACCTGTATTAATATCTTCAACAGGTGAAACAATATCCTGTCATCACTAAAACTATTAACTCTACGAGATAAATAACAATCACATAACAATAACCAACAATAACAAGCGAGTGACCTTTCCTGACCTCGGAGACCACATCCCGGTAAGTCAACGTGAGAGAGATGACCTGACCATAATAACCAGGTCAAAGGAGGTAATGGATCCTGACGTCACACATATAAACAAACTCTTGCACAGGGTTATGACGTCACGTATGATGTCACACACGTAAACAAATGAAGTTCAAACACTCCGATTGGCCACCGCTGACTTCGTCATTCTTTGCTACCCTCAATCATCCATCCTCTCTATCTAACTGAATCATCCATCCTTCCTCTCTCTAATTGAAAACATCATCCTTGATTCCCTGCATCATCCGTCACACTTAACTCCCAGGTCACGACGGACGGGGGGACCTAGTGACTGCTTCTTCCGGTTAGAGGTCAGCTGAGGTCAACACCCCATCTCTCCCCAACCCCTTCCTTCTTCAACCTGGTGAGGGAGAAAGGGGTAGAGAGAAGACAGAAAGGAAGAAAAGGGGAGGAGAGAAAGGAGAAGATAGGGGGAATGGATAATAATAATAATAAAGAGTAGAGGGGGGAAGAGGATGGGGGAAATGAAGGGAGAGATGGGACAATAGGGAAGAAGTAGGAAGAAGATGAAGCAAGAGGAGAGGGAGGAGGGGGGGCAAGAGGAATGGAAGGATGGGGAATAAGAAGAAAAGGAGGAGGAGAAAGAGGGGGAGGAAGAAGACATAAGAATAATAAGAGGAAGAAGAGTAAGAAGAAGAAAAATAGGAAGAAGAGAATCAGGAGGAAGAAAAGAAAGAAAAAAATAAATAATAATAATAATAATAAAAAGAGAAACAGCCGAAGGAGAAGAAGTAGCAGAAGGTTAGATGGGTAATTTTAAGGTTAATTAAGGTAAATAAGTATTGCCAGGTAGACAATGGACGCTACTCATTGTCTCTCCTCGTCTCCAGGGACCTTGTGTCTACCTTCTACACAGGAAATGAGAGGTATGACTCCCTTGGGTGTCTGGCAATACTTTTATAGCCAAATATGAGGATTATTTTATTCTTCAATTTCTATGTATATATGTATGTATGTATGTATGTATGTACTATATGTATGTATGTATGTATGTATGTATGTATGTATGTATGTATGTATGTATGTATGTATGTAGAAACAGTACATAAACCTCAAGAAAGACGCAGAAGGAGACGCAAAAGAACAACAACAACAACAACAACAGGCAGAAGAACCCATTAATAGTTATTCTATGCTGAGGATAACAAGTCATCTATCATACTAGTGGGTGAGATCCTTCCTCCTACAGCAGTAATAACCCGATAAGGATCTCTAAAGGACTCCCTTATGTTCCTCGCTCCATTAAAACAACTCAGGCAGGTCATTTGCGGGGGGCCGGGTGGTGTTAGGAACCGGGTCATCTGAAGGGTATCTTAGGTCAAATTAGCGGTCATTAGTGGAGAGGAGTAGGTGGTGGTTGTAGGGGAGGGAAGGAGGGAGGAGGATCGGTGAGAAGCGTGAAGGAAGAAAAGGAATAAAGGAAGGGAGGGATGGTAAGGAGAGGATAGGATTGGACACACACACACACACACACACACACACTAAACCCACACACACACACACACACACACACACACACACACACACACACACACACACACACACACACACACACACACTAAACCCACACACACACACACACACTAAACCCACACACACATTCATTAAAAACAACCCTCCCCCCCAAAAAAACTATCGAATCGACCACCAGCACCAATATCTCCTCCACTCACACACTGGCACGACAACACACCTCAACACACCTCAACACACCACAACACCCCGATCAACGAAAGAGATTAGACGAGATTAGACGAGATTAGACGAGAATCAACGACACCAAACCGATACATTATCCCCGGCTTGTGGTGGCGGTATATACAAATGAGTGTCTTTCGAGGTGTTTATCTAGGCGTGTTGTTGGTTCCTAGATTATGGACCCACCCCCCCCCCTCCCTACCTCTCGTCTACTCTGTGTGGAATTCGAAGGCAAAAAAAAAATGGAAATTGGAATTGAAATTTTGTATAATGAGATGATAAAAATGCATCGGATATTTTCGCTATGGTATGTGGCTAATTAATCAAGATTTACCTGTTTGTATTGATCAACAGGTGTGTGTGTGTGTGTCTTTTCTCCGCCTGATCACTATTTGATAGATGGATAGATTAGATAGATTAGATAGATTAGATAGATTAAATAGATGGATAGATAATTTAAACTATTTATCTATCTATCTATCTATCTATCTATCTATCTATCTATATTAAATACTACAATAACCAACAACAATACATTTTCCAAGATACAATTTCAATTAATCAAAACACCAATTAAATACAATATACATACAATCTAATTCAGAAAAAAATTCAATAAACCACAATTAATTTATTCCAATACAATACTCTTAATCCTTCGTTCACACAGGTAACATAATACAGGTATATTAAACCTTAATTAAACTCTACGGACAATACACTGAAGAAAATATGTGTTACCTAGTAAGTTATTATTTTACTAACTAAACTCTATGGGATTTTGGCGGATGAAAGCTAGAAATTAAGTTCCTAAACCAAATGGGGATGTTTTAATCTCTGGGTTTAAGTAGGTTTATAAATTAATCCATTGTTCTTAAAAGGTGTTAGGTTAAACCATCCTCCTCAAAGGGTTATATCTTAAACCATCGTCCTCAAAGGGTTAAAACTTAAAACTATCCTCCTCAAAGGGTTAAAACTTAAAACCATCCTCCTCAAAGGGTTATATCTTAAACCATCCTCCTCAAAGGGTTAACTGAACACTACAAACAGATAAATGATAAAACGATAACTTTCTGATTGGTCGACGATCACTATTAAGACCACGACAAGACAGAAACGTGTTTTTTTTATTTAGTGAAAAAAAAACACGAATCGTTAGTAGATTATACGTTCTGTTCCGTTAGATATTTATCAACATGGCCATCAATAGAAGGAGTGAACATGGCCAAGGTATTAACATGGCCATCAATGGAAGGGGTGAACATGGCCATCAATGGAAGGGGGTGAACATGGCCATTAATGGTAGCGGTGAGCATGGCCATCAATGGAAGGGGTTAATATGGCCATTAATGGTAGCGGTGAACATGGCCATCAATGGAAGGAGGTGAACATGGCCATTATTGGTAGCGGTGAGCATGGCCATCAATGGAAGGGGTTAATATGGCCATCAAAAGAAGAGAAAACACATACAATAGGGCTATAAAAAAGGCCATATTAAACTAAAAGGGCACCAAATTAGTCTAGCTAAAGGGTAACGCCTGGATAACAAAGGAGGCGAAGGAAGAGGAGGAGGAGGAGAGAAGGGGGGAGGAAGAGGAGAAGGAGAGCAGAAGACAGAAGATGGAGAGAGAGAGAGAGAGAGACAGAGAGAGAGAGAGAGAGAAAAGGAGCAAGAGATGTAGAGGAGATGAAGGGAAGAAGAAAAGGGGGTAGGGGAGGAGTAGAAAGGGGGGAGGAAGAGAGGGATGGGGGAGGAAGAGAAGGGGGAGGAAGAGAGGGAGGGAGGAGGAGGAGGAGGAAGAGAGGGAGGGAGGAGGAGGAGGAGGCAGAGAGGGAGGAGGAGGAAGAGGAGGAGGAGGAAGACGAGATTGTCTTTGATACGCCTCTGATGGATGTACCAGAGGCCCCACTATGACGAGCTAGCCTCCCCAGCATCACCCGTCTCCATCTCCCATTAATCATACGCCAACAAGTGGGTAGGTGGAGGAGGAAGAAGAGGAGGAGGAGGAGGAAGGGAAGAGGAGTAGGGGTAACAGAAGAAGAGGAGGGGGAGGTACGAGGAGGGGCAGCAGAAGAGGATCGTAATCTTGTGTATCCGTCTTAGATATCAACGAGCGGACGGGCGGTCACACGGACGGACGGTCAGACGGACGGACGGTCAGACGGACGGGCGAGCTAACCCACCCTCAAAATTGTATTACTTAGCTTTCCACATTGACCTGTTGACGCCCCACCTACCTCCCCATCACCCCACTTACCCCCACCATCATTATCCCCCCATCATCCCCATCATAATCATTCCCCCATCACCCCCTCATCATTATCACCCCCCATCACCCCCCACCACCCCCTGTACGTTGTTTATGTCCAGGATGAACTGGGACGTACCGTATGTAAGTCGGTTCACAGGTTATAGAAAAAAATAGTTGTAAGATTTCTATATTAAATGTTTGGTGTCTAATTGTTATAGAGAATGGGTAATGGTAGAACAGACAGACAAATAGAGAGAGAGAGACAGAGATTGTGTCATGCCTTTCTTTACTTGATTATAAAAGTTAGACAAACATAATAATAATGGTTGCCGCTCGTGTAACAAGGATGGCCGGCCCAAGGGCCACCTAGGAGTGAATCTGTTTAAGGTGTAGAAGCTGTCTCCAACACAACAACCGCACACTGAGTTAACGAGTTGCTTGACCCAGCGTCAAGGAATAGTCCGAGAAGACCGGACAACTCGCCAACTGCACTGGCGAACCATTTCCCCGGAACACGATCCGCAAATCGATTAACTTCCAGGTCCCAATTACTGCTGGGTAGACAGAGGCAAATGGCGTAAAGAAACTTGCCCATAGTTTCACCCTACCCGGAGATCGAACCCGGGTCCGCACGCTTGCGAGACGAGCATGCTGACCATTACGCCACAGGTCGCCATACGAGGAAGATAACACACACACACACACACACACACACACACACACACACACACACACACACACACGATAACATCACCTATTCATTAAGATATCACTTTTATTTAACTGAAAGATTCCATAAATAAGATTATCCTTCAAGATAAAATACCTGTCATAAATTATTAAAAACCTCACAAACATCTTTACTTAATCTGTCAAAGGTGAATATTTGTCGATTTTTTTTAACCAGTTGAAGATTTTGTTTTTTGGGGTATGACCAAGGTAGAGATTATGTGTGTGTGTGTGTGTGTGTGTGTGTGTGTGTGTGTGTGTGTGTGTGTGTGTGTGTCTCTGTGTGTGTGTGTGTGTGTGTGTGTGTGTGTGTGTGTGTGTGTGTGTGTGTGTGTGTGTGTGTGTGTGTGTGTGTGTGTGTGTGTGTGTGTGTGTGTGTGTATGTGTGTGTGTGTGTGTGTGTGTGTGGCTGTGTGTGTGTATGTGTGTGTGTGTGTGTGTGTGTGTGTGTGTGTGTGTGTGGCTGTGTGTGTGTGTGTGTGTGTGTGTGTGTGTGTGTGTGTGTGTGTGTGTGTGTGTGTGTGTGTGTGTGTGTGAGAGAGGCATGTCGGGTATTGCATAATCAATCCCTTTGTTTATCAGTCAACAGTCCCTCTCTCCTTCCATCTTTCTGTCCTCCTTCCATCTATATTTCCTCCCTCCCTAATCCCCTCTCTCTCTCCTTCCCTTCCTCTGTCTCTCTGTCCCTCCTTTCCTACCTCTCCCCCCCCTTTCTCCTCCTCCTTCCCCTTCTCTGCCTCCCCCTCCCTCCTTTCCTTTGTTCTTCTCCTACCTCCTTCCTTCTCTCCCGTTCTTCCTTCTCACCCCCTCGTTCCCTCTTCCCCCTCCTCCTTCTCTCCGTCAACTTATCACACAAAAGTTATTAACACGTCGAGGACCTCAGCCTGAAGATCGATCGCCGTTGAGAACAAAACCAAAAAAAAAAATTAGCGACTCGGTGTGATTCCTCAGCGTGGCACAACTTTCCCTCCCTGGATGTTTGAGGTGCGGCCCGGCGGCAGGTGACAGAGGCGACACACTGGTGAACATATTCCCTAAATCCCGGGAATGTGAAGGTAGTGAGACGGTAACCAAAGCTGCTATCCCCCAAGATCAGCAGCATCACCGCCACCATCAACACCTGGTTCCTCTTGGGTCACCACGTCAAGCACCAGCCTCGCCTCCTCCCTCGCTGCCGCACCTCCGTCGTGACCAACCACGGTGTAATTTACTGATTTGGACGAGTCATTACCTGCTCCATCAGCGGGTGTTATTCCACGAGGCTTCCGCGACACGTTGGTGCGGCGCCGAGAGGGAGGCTGACTGGAGGTGAGTCCGTCTCATCTGTCCACAAATACAACACGACACCAGGCAGATGGGAGATGACCCGGAGGCCACACCAGGGAAATAACTTAAATACTGAGCTGGCTACCGGTGCATATAAATGGAGTTTTAAGGTCGGGAGAAAATGCCAGTTATTCGCTTTACAAGGTACGGATTCCAAATAGGTGTTTTATTACTGGCATAAATAGTGGTTGATTGTCTGAGACAGCGGACGGACGCTGCACCTCAGTACAGGTATGGTTCAGCGGATCTCTTCATGGGGATAAACAATGCCATGTTTTGGTATTAATTATCATCAAACGCTTTTATTACCTGCCCACTAGTTGTGCTCCAGGTACGGCGCAAAGCCCACAACATCTTACACACGACGCGGGTATCTGTTATATATCGAGCCATGAAACTAGTCCAGTGGGGAGGGGAGGGGAGGAGGGAGGGAGGGGAGGGGAGGAGGAGGTGGGAGGGAGGGAGGGGAGTCTGCATTATGTGTTTAGACTTATCTGATCCTGCCTGAGATTCTCAAGGCCCTTGAAGTGCAGGACTCCAGGAGGCTATTATGTTATCTCGGACACAGAGACGAGGAAATCGAGGGTGAGTGAGGCTCTTATCTGGTGCCTTCAGAGACCAGCATCACTGGCACGTCGAGATGCTTAGGATCTTTCATCATGTGTGTGTGTGTGTGTGTGTGTGTGTGTGTGTGTGTGTGTGTGTGTGTGTGTGTGTGTGTGTGTGTGTGTGTGTGTGTGTAAAACAAAAATGCACAATTGGCCAAATAAGGCTCAAGTATTTTTATCACAAATACTGGAGGCCATTGTGGGTTACAACTGACCCCCCCTCCCTTCTCCTCTGCTCCTTCTATCCTCTTCCGTCTCTCTTCCCTCCTCCCTATTTCTTCCCACCTCCTCCCTACTTCTCCCATTCTCCTTTCCATCCACTCCCCCTTTCCCCATATCCAGAGGACATTTCACCCACACCCTTCTCTCTGCCCCTCACACGTGACACCATCTTCACTGCTCTCTTCCCTCCTTACCTACCCATCGGTGTGTATGTGTTTTGGGAGGGAGGAGGGGAAGGAGGGGAGGGGGAGGGGAAGGAGGGGAGAAGGAGGATGCATATGATTAGCAAGTCAAAAATAAGGAATCCAACAAGCCGGGATAAATTACTCTTTTCCTTCTTCCTCCTTCTTTCTTATTCCTCCTCCTCTTCCTTCTCCCTCTCCTCCTCCACCCTCTTACCTGCTCTACCTAACATTACCACAACAATTACATTATCCTCTTAACCTGTCTCCTCGCGTCTCATCGAATTTTGGCAGATGTGAAAAAACTTAGTTATTTTTATTTCAGCCAAGGATAGACACTTTTTTTGAAATAGGTGGGGGGTGTGGGGGTAGGTGGGGCGGGGTAGGTGAGGTGGGGGGGTGTGTGGGGGTGGTGGGTGGGTGGAGGGCGGTGGAGGTGGATACTGAATTATTCATGGGTCTTCCGCCACCCACAACACCAGAACAACGACGTGTAATTTACTCTGGGTTTTAAAAGTTGCCTCTGAGAATAGTGGTAGGTGGTGGTGCTAGTGGTGGTAGGTGGTGGTGGTAGTGGAAATGGAAATGAAGGGGGTGGTGAGTGGCGTTGGTGGTGGTAGGAAGTGGTGATAGTGGTATGTGGTGTAATGGTCAGCATGCTCGTCTCGCAAGCGGGTGGACTCGGGTTCGATCCTCGGGCAGGATGAAACTGTGGGCAAGTTTCTTTACGCCATTTGCCTCTGTCTACCCAGCAGTAATTGGGGACCTGGATGTTAATTGTTTTGCGGATCGTGTTCCAGGGTAATGGTTAGCCAGTGCAGTTGGCGAGTTGTCCGGTCTTCTCGGACTATTCATTGGCAATGGGTCATGCAACTCGTTAACTCAGGGTGTTTGTTGTGTTGGCGACAGCTTCTACACCTTAAACAAATTCACGCCTTGGTGGCCCTACGGCCGGCCATCCTCGTCACACGAGGGGCAACCATTAGCGATGGTAATGATGGTAGTGGTGGTGGTGGTGGTGCCAACATTAATTAGGGGTGGTTCATAGCTTAGTGATCACCGTTGCTAACAACCATACCATTACATTTTAAGTTTTCTGCAGGCAGGCAGGCAGGCAGGCAGGCAGGCAGATATGACACCCTCAGCACTTTATGTTTACTTAGTGCTACTTTGACCCGGTACTGTATAGGCACCGATGGCACTACATAATATCACCTATAATAACAACAACAACCACAACGACAACCAACAACAACCACAAGCACAACAACAACCACGACCACAACCACAACCACAACAACAACAACCACAACAACAACAACAACCACGACCACAACCACAAAAAACAACCACAACCACAACAACATCAACCACAACAACAACAACCACAGCAGTTATAAAATATAATCCTTCTTTTCATATTTACTTCATTTCTCCTCACAAGAATAAACTGATAAAATTACCCGTGAAAAAAAATTGAGAAAAAAACAACAATTTTACTGCAAAAGAAAAAAAATATATTGTGTTTAAAGCCGATTTTTTTTCTAGGGAAATTTATTCATATGTTCACGAATTTTGTTTTTACGTTAGTTTGTGGAGAAATAAATCATCTTAAATCCCATATAAATAAAATCGTAAGAGAGTAAATTACTATCGAGAAAAAGAATAAATTAAAAAAATAAATTTTTTTTTTAGTCCAGTTAAATATATATAAAAAAATAAATCGCTGTTTACTCTATGGATGTATATTAAAGGGAATAAATTTACCATCTGATGAAAGAAGAACACGGTAAAGTAAATTTATTCTTTGGGAAAAAAAATTAAAAGACATGTTGAAGATGAATGACTTTTCCGAGACGATAATTCTTCAACAGTTTATTCGCAGCAGGATCCCCCCCCTCCCCCCTCACCCCCCCAAAAAAAATCATATACTCTATGTTTCCAAAAGAATAAACTCTCTTAAAATCTAAAAAAAACACTTAACATAAAACAAATCCAATTCTTCATTAATAATAAAAAAACAGCTTACATATCACTGAATATTGGACCAAAAAACCCCACACAAACCCTTTTTTCTCCTCTTTATTCCAACGACACATCATATAACACACACACACACACACACACACACACACACACACACACACACACACACACACACACACCTCTCTCTACTGTAGATCGGTTTCCAGACATCACAATAGCAGCAGGCTTGGTGAAAAACACTCGATCGACTACGGAAAACCAGACCAGGCGTTTTGTCACTTCCCATCGGAGATATTTGCATATGATTGAGGTCGGTCTGGCCCCACAATTTGGTAAAATTTGATTAGCATACCCTTCAAGTGCATCCCAAACTTGGTCCCGTCGCTGTTCTCACTATTCTTCGGACACCGTGTTGAAGGTTTACGTCTCAGGGTGTAGGGGTGGGGGAGGGCGGGGGGGGTGGGGGGAGGGGTGAGAAGGAAGGTAAGGAAGGTGAGGGGTGGGGTGTAGAAGGAGGAGGGGGAGAGGAGGGAAGGTTAGGAAGAAGGATAAGGAGAGAGGGAGGGAAGAAAGGTAAGGAAGGAGGGGTGGAGTAGGAGAAGGAGGGAAGAGGTGGGCAGGAAGGTAAGAAAGGATAGGAAGAGAAGGAGACGAGAGGGGGGAGGGGGTAGGTGTGCCATCTCCCTTGTTTAAAACCCAAAAGGGAAGAATTCTAATGACTTTCTATGGGGGGGAAGAAAGTCTCCCCATATCCCCTGAGAATCTCTGGGGGAGCGGGGGATAGGGGAGGGGGGGGAGAAGGGAAGGGGGGAATTAAGCATTAAGATATACTATGACTGATCTAAGGGGAGAGTGGTGAAGGTGTTCTGGTGTCCCCCCCCCCCCATACATACCCCCAGAGAGAGGAGATATCGAAGGACAGGAGAGGTTAGGGGGAGGGGGGATATGTCAGGGGGTGTAAAGTAGTGTTGTTGTGAACGATTGTGTGTGGGAAGCGAGCGATGGCTGGAGTGTGTGGAGAGAGTGTGTGATTGTGTGGGGAAGTTCTCTGGTCGGATTTGTCTGTTTCTGTGGGTGTTTTTGTGCTCGTTTGCCGTCACTAGTGTGTGTGTGTGTGTGTGTGTGTGTGTGTTGGTCATGTTATTGTTTGTTATTAATGTTATTATCGTTATTATCATTATTACATTAGTAGTAGTAGTAATAATAATAGTAGTAGAAGTGGTATTATTATTATTATTATTATCATTATTATTATTATTATTATTATTATTATTATTATTTCCTTACTTGGAAATACAAAAGGAAGATTTTATGAATTAATTCCTTCGGCTTTAAACATAAGTCTTCCCCATTGTCATACATTATATAACTAACTCATCCTTGGCTTAATAACCAATTTTCTTTAATTAAATCGTAGTTGTAATTGTCACGGTATAAATGTGACTCCAGCTTGACAAAATACATGGATGTGAGGCCTATTTATACTGAGTCAGAGAGGAGAAAATGGTCAGGTTTAAAATAATTCTGTATATATGTTTGTAATTCATGTACTGTATATATAAATAGAAATATATATTGAATTTTCTTGTTATATAATCCATCTAAATGTATCCATGTATGAGTATTTGTACGTCAGGTATACATAAATAAAACACATATTAGGTTTCCTTAATATATATTTCATGTTACGGTTAGCGAAGGTGTGACAGGTGTGAAGGCTCTTCTAGATGATCACTTGCCGTAACCTAAAGACAAAGACACAAAACTTAAAGAAAAAACCCACACGAAAACAAAGAAAATTCCCATACATAAAACAATCACTTGCAAATATTAACACAAATGTGATCGAAAAGTCCCTGTGCACCTCTATAATTAATAAACGTGATATTTACCTTTTGTTCTCCTTATCATTTTAAGTTATAACAAAGAACAAACTCATCAAAAATACCTATTTATCTATAATAATCAATACCATAATTACTTATATTGTTTTGCTTATAATAATGGAAGTAAAACAAAGAAACAACAATATTATGGATGATCACGGGTGCACAGGGACTTTTTGATCACCCAATGTAAACACGAAGACTTGAGGACTGCGTTTACACATTACATGATAAATGATATAAACTTCCTTCACTTCTGATAATCATCCAGCAGTCAGATCAGTAAAGACAGACACGTGACTGACTATACATAATGATAATGATTTAGTAGTAATAAATAGAAGCAAACAGGTGAGATAAAGGAGAGAGATATGGGAAGAGAGAGAGAGAGAGAGAGAGAGAAAATGAATGAGACAAAACAGAGAGAATACAAGACAAAAGAGAGAGAGAGAGAGAGAGAGAGAGAGAGAGAGAGAAACCAAGAAAGAACGAGTGAGAGAGATAAAGAGAGGCAGAAAGAAGCAAAGAGAGAGATAGAGAGAGAGAGAAATACAGTGAGATAGTTCCCTTGGTGCATTCCTACAGTTTTTCTCGCCTGACGCCGCCACTGCCCCTTCCCCCAACCCTCCTTTGACATGCATACCGTCAGTGACCTGGGCAGGAGGCGCTCCACATCTTCAGCAATGCGACACCCAATACGCGTTCTGGCCCTCACCTTCCCTGACTACGAGCGACCCATTCACCCCACCTCCTGATGCTCTCAATGACGACCTATTATGGTGGTTTCTGAGTGGCCAATACCAGCGAGAGATTGGCCAATACTAAATGATGACCCAATATGACTGATTCTGAGTGGTCAATACCAGCGAGAGATTAGCCAAATTTCGACTGATTTATCTTAACACACACACACACACACACACTAAAATGACACTTCTATTCATCTTTCCTCCAGTGATTCATTTCTCCATTGCAGTATCTCACCTCCCTCATTATCTCACCGTCTCTCACCAAGAAACTGAGGCAAGGCACAACCTGTTCCTTCTCCTCCTTCCTCTGTTTTACCATCAATAGTGTGTGTGTGTGTGTGTGTGTGTGTGTGTGTGTGTGTGTGTGTGTGTGTGTGTGTGTACATTCCTACCATACCATCCCTAATTAAGCTACAACCATCATGTTTGCTACACCATTGGCTAATCACACCCCAGCATTTCCAACAATATTTTTAATAATATTTATCAAGAGTATATTTTGTAACATTGAGATTACCTGTAATAACTGTAATACCTGTAATATTTATCTCCATTGTATTACAGGTAACATGGTAGCGTGTAACTATTAATTCAATCAATATTCGTTTGTTTCTCCACCGACTTGAGTTCGAGCGGGTAAACAAAGAAGTCAAATCAATATCTAAATTAATTTTATATTATCGTTTGTTGCGTCAATGGTTTCATATATTACTTAATAATTAATAAATGTCGTAAATAATCGTTGTTCCAGACAATTGAATTACATTTTCTTAAATTTTATGGCGAGCATTTACATCGTCTGAGATCCTGAAGTAGCGGGGAAGTAAGCAATGTGTGTGTGTGTGTGTCAGTACAGCCAAAGCGGGTATCTGTTATTGGTAATGATGACTCCACTGTTGGTTGAGATTGACGTTACTTTGTGAGAGTGTACATTGTGTTTAAGATGGTAATAAAGTTAGTAAATTAGTAAGCTAGTTAGTGAATTAGTTTGTTAGTTAATAATAATAACAATAATAATAATAATAATAATAATAATAGTAATAATAATAATAATAATAATAATAATAATAATAATAATAATAATAATAATAATAATAATAATAATATCATTACCTCCACCGTGGGAACCTCCGAGGCCAATCCTTAGTCCAGGTCCTCCTCCGATGTCTGAGTAACCTCCATGGCCTCCAGAGCCTCCGTAGAAGCCTCCACCGAAGCCTCCGCCGCCGCCGCCACCGCCGCCACCGCCATAGCCTCCGAAGCCTAAGCCATAGCCGCCTCCCCCCAAGCCGGGATGAGCCTCAGCTAGGGCCAACACTACCAGAGCTGCTAGGGCTAGGAGCACCTGCAGTGGGTGAAGGAGGTGGTGAGGGGGACGGGAGGTGGTGAGGGGGAGGGGAGGTGGTGAGGGGGAGGGAGGTGGTGAGGGGGAGGGAGGTGGTGAGGGGGGAGGGGGGAGGGGGGGGGGGTGGTGAGGGGAGGAGGTGGGAGGGGGGGAGGGGTGGGAGGGGGGGAGGTGGTGAGGGGGGTGGGAGGGTGGGGAGGGAGGGGGTGGGGGGGGGAGGGGGAGGGAGGTGGTGAGGGGAGGGGGGAGGGGGGGGAGTGTGAGGGGGAGGGAGGGGTGGTGAGGGGGGAGGGGTGAGGGGAGGGAGGTGGTGAGGGGGAGGGAGGTGGTGAGGGGGGGGAGGTGGGTGAGGGGGAGGGAGGTGAGGAGGGGGGGGAGGTGGGTGAGGGGGGGTGGTGAGGGGGGTGGTGAGGGTAGTGAGGAGGTGAGGAAGTGAGGGAGGTGGTGAGGGTAGTGAGGGAGGTGGTGAGGCAGGTAGAGGTGGTGAGGGAGGTGAGGGAGGAGGGAGGTGGTGAGGCAAGTGGTGAGGCAAGTAGTGAGGGAGGTGGTGAGGCAAGTAGTGAGGGAGGTGGTGAGGCAAGTAGTGAGGGAGGTGGTGAGGCAAGTAGTGAGGGAGGAGTGAAGGTACATATATAATCCTTATAATCAACACAATTAAATATATCTAACAGTAACATATATTTTACCATAAGATAACACTATAAAGATCTGTTCCAATAAACACCTAATATATTTCACATTATATATATTATACCTTGAAATATATCTGTCAGCGTTATCAGTATTTCTCAGCTGAATAATGAGAAAGGAATATATAAGAGAGAGAGAGAGAGAGAGAGAGAGAGAGAGAGAGAGAGAGAGAGAGATATATACATAGCACTAATACAACCAAACTATAATATCTCTCTCTCTCTCTCTCTGTGTCTGTCTGTCTGTCTATCTCTCCCACTCTGTCTCTCTCCCTCTCATTCAACTTTCCCCTTTTTGTTGATGTTGTTGGTCGTGTGTGTGGTCGGGAAAAGGTGTTAATTAAATTGTTTAAAACCCAACTCGATTAATGATGAAAAAACAACACAAAAAACAAAACAATGGGGAACTATCAAATCAACGCTGAGTATTACATAATATTTGTGTAAAAAATTATCCTGTGAGCCGGAGAATGTTTGGTGTGAGGGATATTGATAGATAAACAACAATTTGAAAGTCAGATTCCTAGTTCACGGCTTCTACACGAGGACATTTTTTTTTTATTCTGCTGTTGGAAATTTGCGTCGAGCTCAGCCAAACATTTTCCAAATTAAATGTGTCAATAACAAGAAACAATTGATGCAAAAAACATATATATATTTATTTGTTATCGCCCTCCCCCCTCCTCTCGTCACTATATACCTGCTATATTTAAAGATATACAGGACCTTTTTATTTATATACAATACTGATATATATACTGTATATATAGAACCAGTGAAATAATGGTAATATAATTTTAAGATATCACATTAAGGTCTATTATAACGAAATCTTTTATAGTAATCTTATAAAAAATATTTCTTCAGAGAGATATTATATTAGTTAAGACATATTAGTTTGGGTAATATTCCCAGCACAGAAAGTCTTACAAATATAGTATATATTTTATCCCTATATATCAAGATATATTAAAGTAGTGGTGATATATTTGAGTCACTGAGATGTCTTATATCACCGGCGCTACAGTGATGATGTATTTAATAGTGAAGTATTTTATATAATGACTTGTTAGTGAAGACATGATGTTATAGCTTTCTTGTGAGTCCATCTCTTGTATTATTCATGTGTAAGTGTTAAGATACACTTAAGTACATGAATTCTAAGTGTGTGGATATATTAAAACGTATCATATATAAAATACTAAGTAAATAAAAAAAAATTCTTGTCTTAAAACGTCCCCAAAATCTATAGTAAGAGTAGAGTTAATTCCTTTATAATTCACCTTCTCGTTACTAAACTTACAATCCTGGTTATCATGATGGAGAGCAAGGCTGGAGGTGTTGCACCCACGGAGGCTTGAAGTCGACTGGCTTTTGAACAGCTGATCCCGCCGCTATATATACCTGCACATAAGACCTGGCCGCCACACCCAGGAGTCCACGTAACAATAACATGAGTTGAGTTGGGAGAGAAAGGGAGAGAGAGAGGGAGGAGGGAGGGAGGGAGGAGGGAGGAGGGAGGGGGGGAGGGTGACAGTGCCTACCTACAATCCCTTAACACCTACATAAACACATGGCGGAGGGGGGGGGGAGAGGAGAGTGGTGACACATTATCGAAAACAACAACACGTGAATATCCAATTTTTTGAGTCGTGTTAAATCAGCCGAATTTGTTTTTTCCTCCCTACCTTCACTGACCTGACCGATGGATGCAATAAGATCAACAATTTAACTGGGATTAAGGATGACATTCCATACTGTATAAATACCTCCCCCCCCACAAAAAAAGTCCTTAGAGAAGTGAAGATATAGAAAGAACTTTTAACTGAAGGAAAAATGCTTTTGTCTTTTCAATATTCCGGGGCCGTAGAGACCAGGTGCTTGTATTGAAGAAGTTGCAAATCTGTGTGTGTGTGTTTATTGTGTTAGAAGGAGAGCCGAGCGGAATATATTACATCTACCTCCCTGTTTACCTGAGGCTGGTGTGTGCTGGAGGCTGTGTTCATCTCTGTCACTTAAGATGTAACAGATGGTGATGTGTGTTGATGCTGGTGTGAGTGAAATAAAAAAAAAATAATTAAGTAATGATATTCGTTTCAAGCCAAGCCAAGCCAAGCCAAACCTTCCTGATATTATTATAGAGATTATAATAAGTTATCGTAAGAGTTATTACATAATTTATTCATAGTATGTATTATAGCCCAGATAATAATGATCTTTAATTATCACACTAGAAAAAAACAGTTTTAAGGCAAAAATATTACTTTGGTATAACATTGACATTATTTTCGGAAACAGTTGATTAAATGTATATACAGGTATGCAATGGAATGGGTAAATAGACATTAAAACAGATATGTATAGACTTGAAGTAATACATGTATACATAACTAAATATACAGTATATACACTTAACCAGGTACAGTCCCCTTCACTAGTGCGTTTACAGGGCCTCGTCAGGATTTGTGCAGTGTGGCAGCACTGTCTTTGTTTACATTCGACAGAAGGAAACTCACAATAGTAAAAATACTATAGAATCAAATTAAAACAATATTAAAACAAATATCTCAATGATAATGATTTGTGGAATGTTTATATGAGGAGCCCCTGTAAACGCACTAGTGAAGGGAACTATACATTCACAGGTACAACTTATATTTTCACTTAAAACACTTACATAAACACTTTACTAAATACAAATACCACTTGTTGAAACATTTTGTTGTGTGAACAGTATTATTGGACTTGGTAATACTTAAGGTGTTGCGTTTGAGTTGGTAATACTGGATGATAAGAAAATGCATCGAGTTTGTTGTCTCTTTGTCGTGTTGTTGTTGTTGTTGTTGTGTTGGTTAGTCTATAGGGATCACCTGAATATTAGACACCCTCACTCTACCTGGGAGTTAGGTTAGGTTAGGTTAGGTTAGACCCTAGCCATGAAAGTGTGTGTGTGTGTGTGTGTGTGTGTGTGTGTGTGTGTGTGTGTGTGTGTGTGTGTGCGTGCGTGTGTGTGTGTGTGTGTGTGTGTGTGTGTGTGTGTGTGTGTGCGTGTGTGTGTGTGTGTGTGTGTGTGTGTCCGCTACACCTGCTCACTGCTTTAGAACCATTGTCTCCTTGTCTCGTGCCTACTGGAGGAGACACATGGAAAAGGCCCTCCGTCACCTGCCTATTGAAGGAACACAATGACCAGGTAGTGTGTGTGTGTGTGTGTGTGTGTGTGTGTGTGTGTGTGTGTGTGTGTGTGTGTGTGTGTGTGTGTGTGTGTGTGTGTGTGTGTGTGATTATGTGCATGAACACAGATCAATGGTATTGTATTTGCATGACTGTATGAATGACTGCCTCTCCGCCTTGTCTGTCTGTCTGTCTGTCTGTCTGTCTGTCTGTCTGTCTGTCTTTGTCTGTCTGTCTGTCTTTGTCTGTCTGTCTGTCTATGTTCTATCTGTCTACCTTGCGTTCCTGTTTCTATGTTTGTGTGATTGTTTACATCCTAATTGTTTGTCAATGTTCCTACCTCTCAGACTCTTCTCACTCTGTTTACTTTTCTACCTGTTTTGCTGTTTACTTCCCCAGCTGTTTACCTGTTAACGGGAGGACAGTTAACGTTCTCTAGTGTTTACACCTGCTTGTAATGTCTGCTTGAGAAATGTACAAACACTTTGTCACTGAATACTGAGACACCTTTGTGTTTGGGGGAGGAAAAGAGAGAGAGAGAGAGAGAGAGAGAGAGAGAGAGAGAGAGTCACTTCTCAACATACCTCTACATTCTCTAAAGCATTTACTTGAGAATTTCTAAAGTTCTCAATAATACAAGTGACAATTCCTTCCTTCTACCTTACTGTTGTCTGCTGGACCACAACAATTGTCTTTTCACCTCTCTCTTTATCTCTCTCTCTGTCTCTCTCTGTCTCTCTCTGCAGTCTTTTTGTCAACAGGTAGAGAACCATGACCAGGCAGGGCTATATAAGAGAGAGGTGGCCCCGTTCCTAACCAGTCTCCAGCAGTCAGTCAACGAAGTCACACCCACACACACATATACCTCTACCACCCACCCTCTCTACACCCTCTTACACCCTCGTCTTATAACAATAATGAAGTCTGTGAGTCTTACATACGTTTTTGTCTTGAATTTTTACAGTAATCTTTCTTTAAAAAAAACTGTGCTTTTTTTCGTGTTTAGGAAGTTTGTGTTTGTTTGTGTTTGTTTGTTTGTTTTTCTAAGGGTGTATCTATGGGTGGTGTTTGTTTTTTGAGGTCAAGATCTTAAGGTGAGGTTTTTCTTATGCTAGGTCATGTATTATAATGTTTTGGAGGCTCATATTGACCTCTAATTCATTCCTCATTCTAGGTCACCTTATCTCCCCCATTATAGGTCATCTCTCCTCACTTCAGGTCACATCCTCTTTCTCCAGGTCACCTCCCCTACCCAGGTCACCCTAACCTCTCCCTCACTCCAGGTCATCTCCCCTCCCTCACACCAGTCTCTCTCTCTCCCTCACACCAGTCTCTCTCTCCCTCACACCAGTCTCTCTCTCTCCCTCACACCAGTCTCTCTCTCCCTCACATCAGTCTCTCTCTCCTTCACAGGTGGCAGCAGCGGTGGTGGTGGTGGCACTGGTGACGGTCTTAGCCACAGTTCAAGCCTCACCTGGCGGCCTCGATGCCTACGGGAACGGCGTCGGGGGCGGCTTCGTCGGTGCCTCCGTCGGGTATGGCTACGACGGAAACCACGGCGGTGAAGGAGGCTTTGGAGGCCACTACGGAGGTCAGGGCTACGGCGGGGCTTACGGCGGCTTTGGAGGTTACGGAGGTGGGAACTATGGGGGAGGCTACGGTGGAGGCTATGGCGGCGGAGGCTTTGGTGCTTACGGTGGCAGCATCGTCGGCAGTCGAGGCTCTGGTGGAGGCGGTAATGGGGGTGAGTTATAGGACAGACAGACAGATAGACGGACAGACAGATAGACAGACAGAAAGATAGACAAATAGATAGACAGACAGGCAGATAGAAACAACAGATAGACAAATAAATAGACAGGCAGACAGAAAGAAAAGAGACAGAGAGACAGGCAGGGAGACATAGACTGTTTTTTGTGTATATATATAGACACCGTTTATATAGTTTTAATACATACATACATACATACATACATACATACATACATACATACATACATACATACATACATACATACATACATACATACATACATACATACTATACCTACATATTCATAATCTTCATATTAAATCAACAAAAAGTTATCCATACCCACTAATTCATCTCTCTTCCCCAGGTTACGGTCACTAGCGGTCAGGAAGAGATTACGGTCACTAGCAGCGGTCAGGAAGATGGCCGTCTCTTCAACATGCACATAACTTGACAACTCAATACGAAATAAATATTATTTAAAAGAGATTATCGTTGAAATTTGTCTTGGCCTCTGTGGGGGGGGGTGAGGGGGAGAGGGAGGAGGAGGGTGAGGGGGAAGGGGGGTTAGGAAAGGGAGGGGGGAGGGGAGGGTAAATGTTTGACCACCAACAGAGTGATATTAATGGACAGGTGTGTTGGTCAGGTTAATTAAGTGTTTGGGAAGGTATTTTCACTTTAATTGTTGTAGTAATAATAGTATACCTGTATTTTAGGATACAAATTACAGGTACAGAAGCAGGTTACAGGTACAGAAGCAAGTTACAGGTACAGAAAAAGGTTACAGGTACAGAAAAAGGTTACAGGTACAGAAACAGGTTACAGGTACAGAAACAGGTTACAGGTACAGAAGAAACACAGGTTACAGGTACAGATTACAGGTACAAAAACAGGTAGGTACAGGTGCAGAGAAGCAGGTTACAATAATAATAATAATAACTAATAATGATGATGATGATGATGATGACTACTACTACTACTACTACTACTACTACTACTACTAATAATAATAATAATAATAATAATAATAATAATAATAATAATAATAAACAGTTTATTGAAAGAACATGGCAGCTAAAAGGTTGAAAATTGCAATGAACAAAGATGATAAAATTTACATATGGTGAGTCGGCGGAGTGAGTCGGGGAGTGAGTCGGGGAGTGAGTAGGGGAGTGAGTCGGGGAGTGAGTCATGGAGTGAGTCACTTGATTGAGATAAGCTTTCAGTACAAAACAGGAATGAAACATGAAGTGTACCCTGCCAGCACACACACACACACACATACACACACACACACACACACACACACACACACACACACGCACTGACCATCACCACGACCTCATCTGCAAATTTGGTGAGAAGCTTCTGCACCATCCTCGACACCGGCTCCTAGTACCACCTGAGATCCCTCGCCCGAGAATTGCTGTTCGACACCACAACCGCATCCAACCCATACGAGCACGAACTGATCCCTATAAGAACAGCCCAGTCCCAACCATTGTAAAACTTATCAATAACTTGTAATCAACCAGTGTATTCACTCCCAGTAAATACTACTTCTTGCACTGTCACTATGTTGAAATGCCCTGCAGTTTGACCTTCTCCCCATCTAGTTATTATATATCATATTTGTATCACTTATGTTACTTGTATATTATTTGTAAATCAAGAGACCCATTCCCCAATTATGTAACTGTATATTTTCAGCCTTCCGGCTGCCATGCTCTTTCAATAAACCGTGAATAATTATTATTATTATTATTATTATTATTATTATTATTATTATTATCACACACACGCACACACACACACACACACACACACACACATATCCTCCACTCAGTCTTAACTATGACCTAAAACCACAAAGTAACAATTACGATAAATAAAATATAATGACTAAGAACAAGTAAATAATAGCCAATAATAGCCAAAAATAGACAATAATAGCCAGAAATAGACAATAACAGACAATAATAAACAATAAGACAAAAATAAACAATATAAACAATAATACTATTAATAAACAAAAATACTGAAGAAAATGAAGCGATTTAGTGTTTATTGAAATAAAAAAAATGATAAAATTGAGAGAATATTTAATTTTTTCTTTTTTTTCTTTTTTTATATCAAGAAAAAAAATCAATTTTTCCTTTTCACAGATAATTTCCTTATTGGAATTTACATATAATGATAAACTTACACTGGGGTCATGATATAGAGACCAGCAGTGGCAACGAACACAAGACGTGGTGGATAAGGGAAACAAAATAAGATCTATTATGTAAAGCGTTTATTATTATTATCAGTTCCTTATAAGCAGGTGGTGATGTAGTGCCGTTGATCATCCTTACCGCCCGATACCGTAACCTGGGGAAGGGGAGGGGGAATGGGAGGAAGGAAGGGGGGAAGGAGGAAGAGGTAGAAGAGTAGGAGGAAAGTAGGAAAGGAGGAGGGGAGTGGAAGAAGGAAGGAAGAGGATAAGAGAGAGAGAGAGAGAGAGATCAACTGATGAGGAATTCACTAAACATACAAAAATATCCAATCATTATATAAACACTTTCTTATTTTATTGTATCTTGATGTTTATATCTTTAAACACATAAAACATTTGTATCTAAACATTTCAATATTCTCAGATCATAAACATTCTCATAATTAATATATATCTATAAAAAATTAAACATCTAAACATTTGTCTATATTTTTTCGTTCTTAAGAAATATCTAACTATATCTGGAATGTTTACTCTCAACAACTAAAGTTTAATGTAATGATGTTAATAAATGTTTAATACACCAATTTAACTTTTCTACGGTGATTAAAACTGGATAAAAAATGTTTAATTCGATCTAGTGTTTATTTTATTTACAGTCTAATGTTAAATGATGTTAAAACTCATTTATCCTGATGTTTATAATGATGACTCCTGAGTTAGTGTTTACCTTCGATGTTTATTAAAATATTATACCTAAACATTGAGTTTTAGATAATCCTAATAATTCTCTATAATTCTTAAAAGTTCATAAGTATTATTTTACGACGTCTGGGTGTATGGTCTATCTATCTATCTATCTATCTATCTATCTATCTATCTATCTATCTATCTATCTATCTGTAACTTACTGTTGTACCCTGCAGTACCGCCTCCACCAGTACCGTGTCCGAACCCGGTATAGGCGCCTCCGAACCCGCCAGTGTACCCGCCATTGTACCGTGGACCCGGATAGTACCCCCCGCTGTACCCGCCGTACCCATGAGAGCCTCCGGGTACAGCCTGGACCATACCCAGGACCATGAGGGCCACCACGACCACCAAAAGCTGTAGGGGAGGAGAGAGGGGTGAGGGGAGAGATGAAGGGGTAGAGAGGGGTGAGAGGGGAGGTGTTAGGAGTGAGGTGAGGGAGGTAGTGAGGTTGAAGGGAAAGAGGGAAGAGAGAGGGGGTGAGGGGTGAGGAAGATTATGACAGGTGAAGAAGATAATGACAGGTGAGAAAGATCATGACGGGTGAAAAAGATAGTGACAAGGTGAGGAAGATTTTGACAGGTGAGGAAGATAATGACAGGTGAGAAAGATCATGACGGGTGAAAAAGATAGTGACAAGGTGAGGAAGATTATGGCAGGTGAGGAAGATTTTGACAGGTGAAGAAGATAATGACAGGTGAGAGAGATGCCTAATCTTACTCAATGACAGAACTTACAGAACCTAATTACAAGAACCTTATATACTTAGTCATTATAGAACCTTATGGACTTAGTCATTATAGAACCGTAAATACTCAGTCATTATAGAACCGTAAATACTCAGTCATTATAGAACCGTAAATACTCAGTCATTATAGAACCTTATATACTCAGTCATTATAGAACCTTATGGACTTATTCATTATAGAACCTCAGACCCTCAGTGATTATTAGAACTCACAAACTTAGTCATTATATGGAGGAGAGGAGGAGCAGAGCAGTCAGGTGTTGTGGCTGCGACGACGGGCGGATGTAGAGTGGCGCTGCGGCTGTTTCTCTCCTCCTTTATATACCCATGGCTAGCTTCCCTCCCTCTTTCCTTCCCTCCTTCCCTCCTTCCCTCCTTCCTTCCTTCCTTCCTTTCCTCTTGCTGCCCTCCCACCAAAACAAAGCAAAGAGTGACGTCACTAACAAAGTGCAGGGATGAAAAATAAAGAGAGTTGTCATTGGTGGGGGAGAAATAATACCATTGGTAGGGAAAAAATTGTGTTGTCATTGTTGAAAGCTAAGAATGTCATTGTTTGGGTGGGGGTTAAATTGTGTTTGTTTGTAGTGATTGATACGAGCCAAGCAATGGTGTGTCTTTGTTGTCTTTGCTGTGACTTAACAGATTGTAAAGAAAAAGACAAAAAATAAATAAAAATGTTGCTCCGATAAAAATTGCAGAACGTGACAGTTCTTTTCAACACTTTTCGTCAAGGATTTACTCCGAGAATTCAAACTAACTTAACAAACAAGAACAGAGAGTAAATTACGTGATACAGGTTAGGTTAGGTTAGGTACCAATGAATTAAACAAGAGTCGACGTTCCATTACGACAGAACAGCAGCACACCCAAACTCCTAAACTGATGTAGCAATTGCCAGACAACTTGAAAAAAGTAGCTATAGCACAGGAGGTTGGCGCCTCGAACGGGCTAACAACGTTACCGATAAGGGCAAAGGTTTCAGCCTTAACAAACAAGAATTTAAAAATGCCATTGCTCTAAGGTACGGTAGGCCAGTCGAAGGTTTGCCCTCCCAATGCATGTGTGGTTCACCTTACGACATCGACCATGCAATGGCGTGTAAGAAAGGGGGCTTCGTGTGCATGAGGCATGACGAAGTAAGGAATCTCACAGCAAATATGTTGAAGAAATCTGCCACGACGTCACGGTGGAACCGCCCCTCCTTCCATTGGACGGTGAGAACCTCCATCACAGGATCATCCAACACATCCAACGAACCCGTGTGGACGTAAGTGCTCCAGGATTCTGGAATCAAGGACAGCGACCCTTATTTGATATCAGAATATTTGACCCCCTGGCCGCATGTCACCGTAACCTATCTCTCGAGGCTGCACACAGGAGGAACGAGAATGGCAAGAACAGGGCGTAATTGCAGAGAATGTGGATCAGGGCAGCTTCACTCATCTGGTGTTCACAACCTATGGCGGGATGGGACCAAGTGCAAGATGTTTCTACGCCAGACTGGCGGAGGTGTTGTCTGAGCAGAACAGCAGCCCAGAAGCCACGTAGCAGCATGTTGAGATGTCGACTGTCCTTCTCTCTGATTAGGTCTGCTTTCCTCTGCCTCAGGGGAACGAGAGCATCGGCCCCAAAGCCGACAACAGTCGCAATTAATGACTATGAGGCAACAGTCACTGAATGCTGCATAGATCTGCGGCTTAACTAACTCAACACAGCTAGGATAGGTACTTATGTATTAGGATATTTAATTTTTAAGACATTAAAATGAGGTAGTAGTAGTAGTAGTAGTAGTAGTAGTAGTAGCTGCATTTTACTATCCTTTGAAATAAATATTAAACTAATTTAATCCGCCCATGACAAAATCACACATACTTTACAAACATCAATATCCGTTTTGACCTCCTGACTCACTGGATGACCCCAAGAAGGTCATAACCATGGTCAAAAGTCACCCCCATCATCGCCCTCGACTCCCCCTGCAGGAAATTTTAACTGAAGGAGGCACTTATGAGGTCATTTGTCACGAGGTCAACAGATCACGAGGTCAAAGGTCACGGGCTCATGAGTTTATAAGATGATATACAAAACACAATTATCATATTTCTATTCTTCATTATCTACTATTGTTATTGTTTCTCTTTCACACACACCTCTTTTATTCTTTCATTCCTTGCCCCCCACCCCCCCTTCTTCCTCCCTCTCCCTCTCTCTTTTGTAAGGTTGGAGGAGTGAGGGAGGGAAGGGAGGGATAGCCAGAGGGTATATAAGAAGCTTCAACACCCCTCGACCGCCATTAGGAAGCTGAAGACAGTCACGGAAGCACCTCTCTCTCTCTCGCCTTAATCATGTGGGCTAAGTTTGTACGTAAATATTAGTGTGTTATAGTTTACCTACCGTCCCTACCTATAATGATCCCCCTCACCTTTCATCATTCTCCTCACCCATCATCATTCCCTCACGTTTCATCATTACCCTCATCCCTCACTATTTCCCTTCACCCCTCATCAACTCCTTCACCTATCATCAACCCCCTCACCTCTCACTATCCCCCCCCTCAGCTCCCACCATCCCACTCACCCCCTCACCTCTCACCATCCCCTCACTCCCCTCAGATGATGGTGATGATGGTGGCGGCTCTGGTGATTCTGGCCACAGCTGAGGCGGCTCCTGGTTACCTTGGTGGCGGCTACGGTGGGGGCCAAGGCGGCTTTGGCGGCTACACAGGTTATGGAGGTTATGGAAGCGGTTTCAATTCGGGCGGCCACGGTAAGGCTTCAGTGACTCTCTCTCTCTCTCTCTCTCTCTCTCTCTCTCTCTCTCTACAAATTCATTCATTTACTTTATTTTGTTCCCCGAGTAAGTGAGAAATTTGTTTTAAATATCGTAACTTCAATTAAAATTCAAGAAATATTCGGATTAATTCTCTAAGTTCCGATTAATGACTGATTCTGCCGGATGTAAGCCTCGTTCAAACACACACACACACACACACACACACACACAATAAGAACACCCTCCCTCACACCTGTCTCCTCCTCCTCCAGGTTACGGCAGATAAGACACCTGGGCCGCCCTCCTCACCTGACCAGCTCACCTGTACGTCTTCTTAATTACAAATAAATTCATTAAACGCATTTGTAACTCTGTTATTATCCTACTCTTAAAATAAAATGCTAAGTGAAAATAAACTTAAATCGTACTGACTATAGAAACAAAAATGAACGCTGTATATACTGTAGAATTTTGTAGATCAACATTTAGCCCAAAAAACATCATCCCGGTTTATTTGTTGTAGTAAGGTGGTCACTGTAGTAAGGTGGTCACTGTACTAAGGTGGTCACTGTGTAATAAGGTGGTCACTGTAGTAAGGTGGTCACTGTAGTAAGGCGGTCACTGTAATAAGGTGATCACTGTGTAATAAGGTGGTCACTGTAGTAAGGTGGTCACTGTAGTAAGGTGGTCACTGTAGTAAGGTGGTCACTGTAGTAAGGGTGGTCACTGTAGTAAGGTGGTCACTGTAGTCAAGTAGTACACTGTAATTAAGGTGGTCACTGGTCACTGTAGTAAGGTGGCCTCACTGTAGGTGGTCAAGGTGTCACTGTAGTAAGGTGGTCACTGTAACAAGGTCACTGTAGTAAGGTGGAATTACTGTAGTAAGGGGTCACTGTAGTAGTGGTCACTGTAGTAAGGTGGTCACTGTAGTAAGTGGTGTCACTGTCACTGTAGTAAGGTGATCACTGTAGTAAGGTGGTCACTGTAGTAAGGTGGTCACTGTAGTAAGGTGGTCACTGTAGTAAGGTGGTCACTGTAGTAAGGTAGTGACTGTAGTAAGGTGGTCACTGTAGTAAGGTGGTCACTGTAGTAAGGTAATCACTGTAGTAAGGTGGTCACTGTAGTAAGGTAGTCACTGTAGTAAGGTAGTCACTGTAGTAAGGTGGTCACTGTAGTAAGGTGGTCACTGTAGTAAGGTGGTCACTGTAGTAAGGTGGTCACTGTAGTAAGGTGGTCACTGTAGTAAGGTGGTCACTGTAGTAAGGTGGTCACTGTAGTAAGGTGGTCACTGTAGTCAGGTGGTCACTGTAGTAAGGTGGTCACTGTAGTAAGGCGGTCACTTAGTAAGTGGTCACTGAAGTAAGGGAGTCACTATAGTAATTATTGTGATACAGCTGTAGTGGAGAAAAGTAGGTGCAATTATCTATCTATCTAATTATCTATCTATCTATCTATCTATCTATCTAATTATCTATCTATCTATCTATCTATCTATCTATTTTACTAATTTTCCTTTTTTCCTATGGAGTGCATCAAGGCGTATTGTAACCAAAGTTAAAGAAGAGGAGAGGAAGAGGGGGAAGAGGAAGAGGGGGAAGAGGGAGAGGAAAAGGAAGAGGGAGAGGGGGAAGAGGGAGAGGAAGAGGGAGAGGAAGAGGGGGAAGAGGAAGAGGGGGAAGAGGGAGAGGGAGAGGAAAAGGAAGAGGGAGAGGGGGAAGAGGGAGAGGAAGAGGAAGAGGAAGAGGAAGAGAGAGGAAGAGGAAGAGGAAGAGGAAGAGGTAGGAAGAGGAGGTAATTAGCAGACGAGACAGGTAGAAAACTACAGGTAAATAATTAATCAAATCTTCACTCTCCACAAACATAATCAATACACGTGTGTTTTGCCACTCACGGTAGGCACTGGGTCAGGTAGGTACTGGACCAATGAGATTCTCTATTACTGGAACCTGATTTTTTTCATTGGTTCATAGGTTCATCATTTTATGGAAATAGTATGAATCATCATCATCATCATCATCATCATCATTATCATCATCATCATCATCATCATCATCATCATCATCATCATTATCATTATCATTATCATCATCATCATCATCATCATCATTTAATAAACAATGGGAGAATAATAATACTTCAGGTACATTTTATGAATATATTTATAATTAAGAAGACGTACAGGTGAGCTGGTCAGGTGTGGAGGGCGGCCCAGGTGTCTTATCTGCCGTAACCTGGAGGAGGAGGAGACAGGTGTGAGGGATGGTGTTCTTGTGTCTGTCTGCCTGTCTGCCTGTCTGTCTGTCTGCCTGTCTGTCTGTCTGTCTGTCTGTATGTGCATCCGTATGTTAATTTATATATATCCATTCAATATATATATGAACATTATTAGAGAGAGGAGGTAAAAATATTATTATCTATATTACCATAACCTCCTCCATAGCCTCCATATCCGCCACCGTAGCCGCCACTGTAGCCGCCACCATATCCGCCACCGTGGCCGCCACCATAGCCGCCACCGTAGCCGCCAACATAGCCAGGAGCCGCCTCAGCTGTGCCCAGGAACACCAGAGCCGCCACCACCATCATGACCTGAGAGAACCGTACAGTGTGAGGGGTGAGGGAGGTGGTGAGGGGTGAGGGAGGTGATGAGGGATGTAGTGGGGGGTGAGGGAGAGAGTGAGAAGTGAGGGAGGTGATGAGATATAGTGAGGGAGACGGTAAGATGTGGTGAGGGGGAGGTTGAGGGATAAGGTGTGGTGGTGAGAGGTGAGGGAGGTGATAAGGGGTGAGGGAGGTGGTGTAGGGGTGAGGGGGAAAGGTGAGGGAGGCAATGAGATGTGATAGAAGTGATAGATGAGAGATGAGAGACGACAAAACTCACAATCTTAGCCCACATGTCTGCTGAGAAAGAAGTGAAATGAAGTGATGCCTAACACACTCTGACCATCGCCTTATATACCGCAAGACACTCGAAAAACACACTTGAGACGTGCAGGGGAGACTTCCAATAACACGTGAACACAAAAGAGAACACGTGAACACAATACAGGTCACGTGAACACAATATACAACGAGAATTTTGTTGTGTTGATGATTGTATTGTCACCACCTACACCGTTCACCTGGGCTAATTAGTACAGTAGGTCGACTTAGAATGTACTGGACCTGAAGTTACCTGGTGGTACTCTTACGTGTACTAGAGGGTGATGTGTACTGTTGTAGATGTACTCTTATACGCTTCACCGTGTAAATATTACTCAAAATAACATAATCACACCTGTAACTTCTTGTAATTACCTAGTCTGTTAATTAATTATTTACCTGGGCTTAGATTTTTAAAGTATCTTACGTTGTGTTCACCTGACTAGAAACATTCAATCATAAAGTATCTAAGTGTTAGTAAGTGTATTTAAACCATTTATAAATATTTAGAAGTGTTTCATTTGGTCATTTTTTAACACTTAACATAATCAAGGTGTTACTACAATTAATCACTATTTTTATACAACTTACACTTCAATTTACACTTATGTTAACTTACAGAATGGTGTATTACTAACCTATGTACTGTGTATACTGACAGGGAGTTGCATGTCAGACTGTATTGCAGGATCAAGACATATTGCATGATCAAAGGTGTACCCACTTCCAGTCATACAATGCATGAACGTGTGTGAATGGCCACGGTATTGTTTTCCTATCAATGAGTTAGTTACCATGACAACCCCTCCGAGCATGGGTTTGTTTACTGTTGGCGGTGTGGGTGACGGGGAGTGAGTATATAAACCCTGGCGGTGCTTGCTGGAGACATCAGTTGGGCTTCATCTCTCGAGACGTCAACAACACAGCTCCTATTCAACATGTGGACTAAGTTTGTAAGCATAGAGAGATTTATTTATCAGTCTAGTTAGAAATTGGGAGTTTCTAGTGAGCTAACTGTAAATTGGGTGTTATTTTGGGGTTAGCTGTAAATTGGGAGTTTTTTAAGAGGGTTAGCTGTAAATTGGGAGGTTTTTTTTACAGTGGTTAAGATTAAGATAGTAAATAATTGTTGTTTACTGCACATTTTGAGTTTGTTTTTCAATATTTTAATTTTTTTATCTCCTGTTATTCTAATTTTCTTCTCTATTATTTATCAGTGTTGAAGTCTCCTCATTCTTCCTTCTTTACTAGTGTATTCACCTCCCTCATACCCTTACTACTACTTCTCTTACCCCCTTACTTTCCCCCCTCACTCCAACTCACTCCCCTCACACTCCTCTTGAAACCCTCTACTACTCCTATCATGTTCCTCACTCCCTCTCTCCTCACCCCCTTCACCAGAATAACCACCCCCTCCCCCTTCCCCCTCAGGTCATGATGGTGGTGGCGGCTCTTGTGGTCATTCTGGGCACAGCTGAGGCGGCTCCTGGATTTGCTGGCGGCTATGGTGGCGGCTATGGTGGCGGCTATGGTGGCGGCTTCGGAGGAGGCCATGGTGGAGGCTATGGTGGCGGCTATGGTGGGGGTAATAATAATAATGATGATAATAATAATAATAATGATTCAAATATTTACATAAACAATCCATGAGGTTTCCGTGAAGCCTCCAACAAGCTGGAAACCTACACAACTTTGTCTCTCTTTTCAACAGGATATGGAAAGTAAACCTCGTCTACCTGTTCTCTCGCCACCTGTTGGAGGAGACCCACACCTGTTGGTCTCGATCCACACCTGCTGGACAAGACCCACACCTGTTAGTCTCGATTCACACCTGCTGGACAAGACCCACACCTGTTAGTCTCGATTCACACCTGCTGGACAAGACCCACACCTGCTGGTCTCGATCCTACACCTGTTGGTCTCGAGCCTACACCTGTTGGTCTCGATTCACACCTGTAGACTTAATT
>NW_024716620.1:122500-127500 GCF_018991925.1 Homarus americanus | reverse complement strand
CACTTAAGGCCGATGAATAGTAAGTTACTTTTATTTCACTTTAAAAGAACTTGTGTCATACCTTTTGTAGTGGGATTTTTTTTTTGGGGGGGAGGAGTGAGGGGGTGAGGGGAGGGAGGTGGGGGTGAGGGTGGGGGGTGAGAATGGGGGATGATGGAGGTGTTTGGTGTTTCTATTTCAGTCTACTAGGCATAAACCTTTCAGAATAAACTGTGTAAAAAACCTAACCTAACTTAAACCTAAGAATAAAACTGAGTTAAAACAATAAAAACAAAAACTAGTATTACGCCTTAACAGACAGACAAAGATTAACAATAACAGAGATACTCCACGTGCGGGGAATAATAAGAGATGACCAATCCTTTCATCCCACCTAAACACACACACACACACTGGGCGGCGCGTGTGAGGTCAGGTCAGGTCAGGTCAAGTGAGGTTAGTGAGGCGTGACCTGGTGACCCACGGTGACCAAGTTACACTAAGTCGATACGCCTGATGTACTCTGATGACCGAGGGTGTCTGTCTGTCTGTCTGTCTGTCTGTCAAGAGAGAGGAACTTATTCTTATACACACAGATGATGTAAGTAAGAATCTGTGTGTGTGTGTGTGTGTGTGTGCGTGTGTGAGTGAGAGAGTGTTTGTTTGCATGTGTGTATGTATGTCTGTACGTGGGAGGATATCTGTGTGTACATTTGTAGCTGTGTATGTGTATATGTGTATTTTTATATAATACATGTGTGTTTATTTACATACGTACATATAAATCCCTGTACACACGTTAAAGTACCCAGAGTGAGACCATACGCGTGAACACATCTCCAGGACTACTCTGATAATTTACACTTTATTTACTAAACATTGTAAACAAATGGTAAATATATGGGTGTTATTTACCCCCAGATGAAGTAATATAAACAGGTAAAGGTGTTACAAGTCTAAGAATTTATTTATATTCAGGTTTAAGAATTTATATATATATATGTTATAAATGGCTGTAAGTCCCGCCACACCACATCAAAACACCAGCCAGAAAGACTCGCTCAGTAAAACACGCCACATTTTTTCACAGTAATTAATAATTTGGTAATTATTAAAACACAATTTGTCATTAACCTCGCCTAGATCAGGTCAATGAATAAATTGAAAGGTAATTAGTTATTCCAAATGGTCTCACTCATCCAGCGAGTCGTATCTCTTTTGATGGTAATTATCTGCTGATTGACCTGTAATTAAGAAGAATTAGAAGCTCAGGTAATATTTAGTTACAGTATTTTCATTTTTTCTTATTATATTATTAGGAAAAATATATAATAATTATTTTATTTCTTTGTTTCTTATATAATTATGTATTGATAATGAGACTATAGATTATACATGTAATTACAAATATATGTTAATTATTCATTTATTTTCTTATTTTTATCACTATTGTTATTGTCATTGTCAGTTATTATTATTATCATTATCATTATTATTATCATTATTATTTAAATACGAAGATTTCAGTTAGTTTGTATCTTCAGAGAATTTCTTGAATTAATAAATCTGGGAATTATCAACAGTGAGGAATTAACGATAAACAGATAATTTTGGATACACTAAGAATTATCAAAAGTCAAGACAGGGAATTATTGGGAATTTTCGGGAATCAAGTCAATTTGATATGCAATAAATCGGGAAATTCCATATATCAATATTTTTTTAGGAATCTGGAATATTCCATAGGGTCAATTCCATTAACTGGGAATACTTGGATGGAATCGAGAATCGGGAATCCTTGGAAAGTTAAATTACTACTCCAGATACCATGAATTCTCGGAGGTGGCAAATTTATGATAAAGGATTTAACTGGAATCTGGAATCAAGAATATTCAATATTTTTAACCTTAAATATCAGGAATTTTAATAGAGTGGGAATTTCCAGACAACAGAAGAAATTGGGAATCCTCTCATGAAAAAAGTAAAAAAAAAAAAGTGGGAATTTATAGGAAAAGAAATTCAGAAATCCTTGGAATGAAAACCTAAAAAAAAAACCTTTGAAATATTAATGAAACAAATTAAAAAAAAGTGAAAGTTGTCTAGGAATCGAAAGCATAATAAAGAAAACACAAATTCCCAAAATGAGGAAACCAGGAATCAGGAATAAGGAATCAGAATGCCCAGCAGCGTCAACTTAAGGACCTGGGGGAGGGGGTTTAAGACCTTTCACTCTCATTATTAATTCAGGTAAAACTTTCTTTTTTAGCTTTCTCTTGTCACCTGATTTTTCCTTGTTTGTGATCGATTAAACTGGGGTGATGGTTACTCACCCCAGTCCGAGGGAGATGGGGAGAAGAATAGGGTAAAGGGAGGAAGGAGAAGAAAAGAGGAAGAACAAGGAAGGAAATGATAATATGAAGTAGATGGAAAGGGACAATGAAGATAAGGAAAGGAAGACGAGAAGGGAAGTGAATAATAAAAGGGAGGAGGGTGAAGAAGAAGGAAAGGGGTGTGAGGAGAATACTAATGAGAGAAAGAGAAGTAAAAAGAGTGGAAGGAGGAGAGAGAGAGAGAGAGAGAGAGAGAGAGAGAGAGAGAGAGAGAGAGAGAGAGAGAGAGAGAGAGAGAGAGTGAGAGAGAGAGAGAGAGAGAGAGAGAGAGAGAGAGAGAGAGAGAGAGAGAGAGAGAGAGAGAGAGAGAGAGAGAGAGAGAGAGAGAGAGAGAGAGAAAGGTAAATAAAACGAAACAGAAAAAAAGATGTAAATAAAACAGAGAGAATGACGAATTCAAAAATAAAACAAGACTATAAAACACACACACACACACACACACACACACACATCAAACCCCACCACACTACCTCCTCCCACCTTTTCTACACTCAAGGTTTCAACCTCTCTACACCCTCTCTCCCCACTTCCCTTATTTTCCCCACTCATCCCCATACCTCCCCACTTCCCTGTAATTATGGCAATAATATACAGAGAGCTGGAAATACCCCACTCTTCTTCTTCCTATCTCATCTTCTCCTCCTCTCTACCCCTTCCTTCCTACCCTCCCTTCTCCTCTCCCCAGTGGTAGGTATAGAGTGGTGGCTCACTGATGCACATTGGACACATAAAATCGCCAGTAATAAAGATTTAGACAGTAGTAACTCTTGTGGGGACAGCTGTTTTGGCATATCCATGTGGAGTTATTATGCACTGTATGCAAATTACCTGTACAGTGTGTGTGTGTGTGTGTGTGTGTGTGTGTGTGTGTGTGTGTGTGTGTGTGTGTGATCATTTATCCCGTGTTAGTGAGCGGATGGACGTGAATTGGCCTTTTATCTACGGTATTTCAGCCTCAGTATATTCTCGTTGTCACATGAATAAAGTATTTCCTCTTACCTAGAGAGAATTGTCCATGTCTCTACGGAATACACTCTTTTTTTGCAGTCATTTTTTTGTTTTGTGTGTGTGTGTGTGTGTGTGTGTGTGTGTGTGTGTGTGTGTGTGTTCAAGTAAATCCAATAATCTCATTTGACCGACTAAGGAATTGCTATTGCAGGTGGTTTAAACAAAGTAACGAAACAAGGTAAGATATTGACCAAAACAAGTAAGGAAATCAAGTCAACAAACTGCCTAAACAATGTAATTAAACAAGGTCAGGTATCATCCAAGCAATGGAATAAATCAATGTATAGAACCAACCAAATAAAACAAGGCAGGAATCCCCACAAACGAACGAGGTAAACAAGACAGGGAAACACCCAAACAACAGGGGGGGAGGGAGGGGGGACAACTCGAGTAATCTGGAAAACAAACCAAAGGGAAAACAAAACCAAACAATGCGGGGAAGCAAACCAAACAAGACAAGGAACCAGCAGGGTGAAAAAGCGGGGAATTACCGTACGACTACACACGTGTGAACCAATCAGCGGAGAGCCAGCTGACGGCGACACACACACAACCCTCCTGCTCCTGCTCCTGCTGCTGTTGTTACTGCTACTGCTCCTACTGCTGTTGTTACTGCTCGTTCTCACAGCAGACGATGGGTTCTGCTGTCAGTGCTGTTCCTAATTTGCTGGGAGGGGGAGGAGGGGATGGGAGTTAAGGGGGTTAGGGAGGGAGGAGGCAGAAGTCAAGGGGAGGGGTGGGTAGGGGAGGATGAAGTCATGGGGGAGGGGAAGGGAGGGGAAATTGGGATACCTGTTGGGAAGAGCGCTGAAAGTAGAGTGAGTGGGCGGTAGACACAGAGAGCAGGCTGGGGGTGGCTAGAGGGGGATGACTGGGACGCTCTCTGGGGAGGGAGAGGAAGGGATGAAAAGCAACTGGGTGGCAACAAGTGGCCAGAGGGGTGACTGGGACACTCTGGGGAGGAGAGGAAGGGAGGGGAGGAACTGGGCGGCCTGGGGAGGGGAGGAACTGGGCGGCCTGGGGCGGGGTTTCTTCACGCTAGTTGTCCACATTACTCGCGAGTAAATCAACAAGCAAGACTTAACAGTTTATCGATCAGATTAACCATATTTGTTATCGTTTAGACTTTGTATGGGGGGGGGGGGAGGAGGGGAGGAGGAGGGGTGTGAAGATGGGGAGCAGGTGAGGAGGGGGTGTAGGGGAAAGGAAGGAGGGGAAAGGGGAGGGGATAAGGAAGAAGGAAAAGGAGAGAAAGAAGGAATGGAGAAGTAGGATGAAGAGAGAGAAGAGACGGAGGGAAAGAAAGGTAGGGAGAGAGATAGAGAGGAAGACAGAAGGAAAAAGAGAATGAATGAGGGAGAATGATAGGTGGAAGGATATGAAGGTGTAGAGACAAGAAGGAAGATAAAGAAGGAAGATAAGGAGGGGAGGAAGGGAAGAGGCGGAGGGAAGAAGGGAAGATAAGGAAGGGGAGAAAGGGGGAAGAGAGAGAGAGAGAGAGAGAGAGAGAGAGAGAGAGAGAGAGAGAGAGAGAGAGAGAGAGAGAGAGAGAGAGAGAGAGAGAGAGAGAGAGAGAGAGAGAGAGAGAGAGAGAGAAAGAGAGAGAGAGAGAGAGAGGGGGGG
>NW_024716620.1:90000-117500 GCF_018991925.1 Homarus americanus | reverse complement strand
AATAATAGTGGGGAGAGGGGGGGGGTCCTTCCCTTTCCCCCCCCCCCTCACACACCCCCTTCTACCCCCACCCCCACCCCTTGAGAGGTAATTATTCATGTAATAGTTATAGCACTGTAATCACCTGTTGTCTCATGCTATGATTGGTGAACAGGGGATGACGTCAGCATTCCATTCATGTTTCCTTGTGTCTGGTTGCAACTTAATGCCTCCTGTATTGTGTTGCATATTCAGTTGTTTTTGTATTTTTTTTTGTAATATGTAACACAACTGAGGCACAATTTGTAGTATGTTGTGTAATGTATTGTAATTGGTTGTAACTTTAGTGCATTGTTTAAAGAAATCAATTCAACTTTATGTATTCACTGTAATATATTGTAATACTGTAACATGATGTACTATTCAAACACTGTAACCTACTGTAATTAATATTTTCTTTTGCAATAACTTATGAATGTTAGTTTATTTTATTGCATCTTTTTTTTCTTTGTTTATTTGTTTTCTCTATTTATCTTTTATTTTCCCCTTCCCCTTTTTATTCTCTCTCTCTCTCTCTCTCTCTCTCTCTCTCTCTCTTTCTCTCTCTCTCTCTCTTAATTCAACAGGTCTTTAGTACTACATCAAGAGAACTGTACTTGTCTTGTCTCAGCTAAAACTCTCTCAGGGTTGAGCTGAGAAGAAGAGGACAGACACTTACACTATCCGGTAACGTACATAGAGCTGCGTACATGATACCTATCTCGTCTACACAAAAACACAAAAACACACACACACACACACACACACGTCAAAGTTAATCAGGCATAAAAATAATTCAGGTTCAAATCTCATGTGAAGGAAATTGGCCTCATAAAACGCGGTGACGAAAATTGGTCAAGTGTTGCTCAGTTTTTATTCACATTACTTGAGCCCAACACCCATTTGTCCCGTGGCTGGCGTGGGGAGTGGATGGGTGAGTGGGTGGGTGGGTGAGTGGGTGGGTGGGTGGGGGGGGTGGGTGAGTGGCAGGATGAGTGGGTGGATGGGAGTACAAGTGAGAAAGTGGGAGGAAAGAGAAGCTTGGGGGGTACGTCACAGGGGATCAAAGCAAACACCAGAGGACCTGCCTGACGAAGTAGGAGATCATAACGAGTGTCTCTACAGTATAGGTCGAGGGGGATCATAGAAAAATCGACAAAGGTTACAGTATAGTTTAAGACTGAGGCGGCGGCGGCAGTGAGTGGTCTGGGGCGAGGGCTCGTGATGGTTCGACACAAGTGGTTCACCAAAACACCGCGAGTGAAGAACCACCTGAAGAATGAGGAGGAGGAGAAGAAGAAGAAGGGGAATAGTAGACAGTGGGTCGCAAGGGTCAGTATAATCAATAAAAGAAGTGGCTTCACTATCGCCAGCGTCTGATAGCAACCCGCAGTAAGCCACGCGAAAGATTGCCACTAAACGCATAACACTTTGTTCGTTTCCACATGGCTTCATAACCTCGGTGGCCAGGACGCCCCTCCACCACCACACCACAAGGGCCCAAGTGGCGTGCGGGGAAGTCGAAGTGGCCAGATTTGCATATGAAAAGTGCTAACACAACCCCGTTCAGCTGATGGAGTGTTAGCTTGAGGTCAGGTATTTATGAGAGTAAATTACACCTTCATTATATGCCCTCACGCTGGATTTACCAAACACTGCGGTCTTTTCCACTCTTTTTCGCCTCGTGGGATTCATCTGCGGGTGTGTTGCTTCCCGCTGAGGACCCGGGAGGAGACGGAGGCTGGTCGTCACTACTGAGGGCTTTTAAACTCGCTTGAGGGAGGGAGGGAGGGAGGGAGGTGAGGAGGTCTTAGTAGGCAGTATGACGAAGGACACACACACACACACACACACACACACACACACACACTACTGTCAGCTGGTGCCGCATCCTGGTAAGGTAAAGAGGCTTACCAGGTCCTGCCTCCGCCCCTCACTCCTCACCCCTCAATCCTCACCCCTCCTCTCCACCCCTTCACACTTGACCCCTCCCCTCCGTCTCCTCACCCCTCACCCCTCCCCACCAGCCCTCATTCCTCCCATTTTACTTCTTTCCCCTTCCCTCTATACTTGCACCTCCTCCCCTTTCCTCCTCACCCCTTATCCCTCACCGTTCACCAACACCCCCAATCCCTTAGCCTCCACTCCTCACCCCCCTTATCCACCCCTTACTCTCTCTCCTCTACCCCCTCACCTCCATCACCTCTTTCCATTACCCATCCCTCCCCCTTCTTCCCTCTCCATCTCCTACCACCTCTACTGACCCTCACCTCCCCCACCTCCCTCAACCCCCATTCTTCACCCCCTAACCTCACCCCCAACCTTCACCCCTCTTCTCCAGCCCCTACCACCACTCACCCCCACCCCTCATAATCCTTCCTCCCACTCTTCCCTCTCCTCCTCCCCACTCCTCTCCTCCCCCTCTCCCCCAGGAGAAAAACACTCAACACCAGACGCGTGAATACTTAGCGGCTCCCGGAATCTCATCCAGGTAAACGCGAGGTAAACTACAGGTAAACTACTGCAACTTGCGGTACACTACAGGTAAACTGTATGTAAACTCGAGGTAAACTACAGGTAACTACAAGTAAATTACAGATAACTTCAGGTAAACTACAGGTAAACAACAGGTAACTTCAGGTAAACTACAGGTAAACAACAGGTAACTTCAGGTAAACTACAGGTAAACAACATGTAAACTACAGGTAACTTCAGGTAAACTACAGGTAAACAACAGGTAACTTCAGGTAAACTACAGGTAAAACAACAGGTAAGGTAAACTACAGGTAAACTACAGGTAAACTACTGGTAACTTCAGGTACACTACAGGTAAGCTGTATGTAAACTCGAGGTAAACTACAGGTAACTACAAGTAAATTACAGATAACTTCAGGTAAACTACAGGTAAACAACAGGTAACTTCAGGTAAACTACAGGTAAACAACAGGTAAACTACAGGTAACTTCAGGTAAACTACAGGTAAACAACAGGTAACTTCAGGTAAACTACAGGTAAACTACAGGTGAGCTATAGATAATATCGAAGTAAACTACAGGTAACTTAAGAGTTGATTTCAGGTAAACTCCAGATAAGGTATAGACATGTAAACTCTACTTAAATAAAGATAAACTAAATAAATTCCAGGGAAACTCTAATTTAACCTTCATGTAAACTCAATACAACCGCTACAGTAGACTCCAGGTAAACTTCAGGTGAGTTTACCTTTGGGTTTTTTTTATGATAGTAATGGGATTTGTCTGTTTCTATGGCAACATCTGGTGACAAAAGTTTTTTTTCTGTTACCATGACGACGAGCGGATTTTTCTCAGTTTCCATAGCGACATTATTTCGTTCGTTTCCATGACAACAATTCTTTTCGTTCGTTTCCATGGCGACATTATTTACTTTCCGTTACCATAGCGACAAGGGTATTTTCCGCCGGGTTTTTGGTCGTGACCGTACAGGCAACAAGTGGGTTTTTGTTCCCGTTTAGTGGATGGTAGAGTGCGGGTTTTTACTTGATAGTGCGGGTACAAGTGGATGTGTAGGTGACGTACTGGTTGTTGTTGGCATACTGTAGGTGAGACACACACACACACGCACACATACAAAAAAGCTAACAAGCACACACAAACACACACACACACAAACACAAAAAACACCATAATTAAAAACAAAAACAATAATCCCTCCATTCAAACACAAACACAACAAAAACACAAACCAATTAACCCCCCCTTAAAAAAAAAACACCCACCCCCCCCCAAAAAAAAACACGACACAGATCTTTTCAAAATGTTTTAATGCTTATAACAATAGAGTTAAGTGGAAACCTGTTACTGTGACTGTTACTGTGACTGTTACTGTGACTGTTACTGTGATTAGTATTGTCTCTGAGTTGTGACAGGTATCGAACCGGGTCCATTAATGAGTATGTGTCGACTAGAGTTACCAGCCGAGCACTCCATTGTCTTCACGTCTCACGGGATGGTACAGATGAGATGCTTTTTGTTGGCGCTGTTTTGGTGTTTTGGAAAATGTTTATGTATGTTTTTGTTGTTGTTGTTGTTGTTGTTGTTGTTGTTGTTGTTGGTGGTGGTGGTGGTTGTGATTTTGTTTATGTCGTTGTTGTTGTTGTTGTTCTTTATGTTGTTGTTGTCGTTCTTCTTGTTGTTTTTGTGTTTGTTGTTGTGTGTTTGTTTGTTTGTTTATCTTTGTGGGGGGGGGGGAGTGGTAATTAAAGTATGGGCTAAGACCGTGTACACATGAGCCCAGGTAGCCAGCAGAAACACTACCCAAGAGGACAACTGAGGGAACAGCAAGTGGAGAAGCAACGCAAGGCAGGAAGAACAGCAGGTGGAGGAGCAGAAGTAGAGGGAACAGCAGGTGGAGCAGCAACACAAAGCAGCAGGAACAGCAGGTGGAGCAGGAACACAAGACAGGAGGAACAGCAGGAACACAAGACAGGCGAAACAGCAGGTGGAGCAGCAACACAAGACAGCAGGAGGAACAGCAACACAAGACAGAAGAAGCAGCAGGTGGAGCAGGAACACAAGACAGGAGGAACAGCAGGAACACAAGACAGGAGGAACAGCAGGTGGAGCAGCAACACAAAACAGCAGGAGGAGCAGGAACACAAGACAGGAGGAACAGCAGGTGGAGCAGAAACACAAAACAGCAGGAGGAGCAGCAGAAGCAGGAGGACCCCAGCAAGGTAGTGAGCTGAGGCCATATACGGCGGGTGTGGAGTCGGCTCGTCGTAAACTGCTATTAAGCTTCATTACTGGTGCCCGAGTCGGCCTCACCCCTGCCACGCCTGCCCTAACCCTGCCACCAACCCTGCCACCACCCCTGCCACCCTGCCTCAACCCTACCCCCTGCCGCCTGCCTTAACCCTGCCACGCCTGCCTTAACCCTGCCACGTCTGCCCTGCCCATACCTGGCACCAGCCCTGCCCACCCTGCCACCAACCCCTGCACCACCACACGCCTACCTTAACCCTGCCACCAACCCTGCCACCCCTGCCACATCTGCTTGCCTCACCCTGCCACGCCTGCCCTAACCCTGCCACCAGCCCTGCCACGCCTGCCCCTAAACCCCTGCCACCCCTGAAACGCCTGCCCAGCCCTGCCACCAGCCCTGCCACCCCTGCCTTAATCCTGCCACCACCCCTGCCACGCCTGCCTTAACCCTGCCACCTCTGCCTTAACCCTGCCCCACCCCTGCCACGCCTGCCTTAACCCTGCCACCAACCCTGCCACGCCTGCGCCTAACCCCTGCCACGCTTGCTAACCCTGCCACCAGCCCTGCCACCCCTGCCTTAACCCTGCCACCACCCCTGCCCGCCTGCCTTAACCCTGCCACCACACCTGCCACGCTTGCCTTAACCCTGCCTTAACCCTGCCAAGCTTGCCCTAACCCTGCCACCAGCCCTGCCACCCCTGCCTTAACCCTGCCATCACCCCTGCCACGCCTGCCTTTACCCTGCCATGCTTGCCCTAACCCTGCCACCCCTGCCACGTCTGCCCTTACCCTGCCACGCCCCAAACATGCCGCCACACATCTGTTACATACCTGGCAAACACGGTCTTTGTCTACCATCACTCCTACTCACTCCAAACCTGTACCCCAAACCTACACAATACACCTTCCCCATGCCCTACACCTGCTCTACACCTGACTCTGGCCTCTCCACTCTTACTCACAAACCTGCCCTACAACCTTTCCACACACACACACACACACACATACACACACACACACACTTAACCTATTTTTCCCCTTAGAGATTTTATCATGAGTTCCAACCATAGACTTTATAACGTCAGGTGGTCGGTAAGGTCACGGGAGGTCAGGTAAGGTCACGTTGCAACACCTGAGGTCGTTCTGAATTAACCGTATTGAAATTGTAACAATGTGTGTATGTGTGTGTGTGTGTGTGTGTGTGTGGGAGGGTAGGTGTAATAATAATAATAATAATAATAATAATAATAATAATAATAATAATAATAATAATAATAATAATAATAAACGGTTTATTAATAGAGTTGCAGCCGGTGGCTGAAAATATACAAACTTTCATGTGATTTAGACATAATAATATACGTTGAATACATTTACAGGGCTGTACAGTCCATAAATCAGGAGTTGTTTATTATTTTAACAATAGCTGGGATGGTGCTGTTCTTATATCTATCAGTGCGGGCTCTTATGGGCTGAATTTTGTTGTAGTGGCGGACTGCGCGCGCGCGCGCGTGTGTGTGTGTGTGTGTGTGTGTGTGTGTGTGTGTGTGTGTGTGTGTGTGTGTTCAAACAGGCATCAACATAGCTCCTTATACCTGAGAGTAAATCACCTTACCTTTGCTAATTGCGGTAAGTCCCACGACCTCTCTCCCTCCCTCCTTCCCTCCCCCCTCCCTCATTCCATCCCTAACCCACCCTCCCTTCCACCCACCCTCAACAAACACTCACCACCACAACTTAAGTCTCCAACCCTCATTTCCACTCACCTTTAATTAGCTCCAGGTAAATTACACAGTCCCACAACCCTCTCCTCCCCCCCCTCTACCCACCGCTCCCATTTTTCTAAGACCCCGACAGTCAGCACTAACTGGTAAAGACCTGAAGACCTATTAGTCCCCCTCCCCCCCCTGAAAAAAAACCTTCCTTTCCCCTCTAAGTGAAATACTGAAGGTTATATAATAAATCTTGTATGGTTATCTCCTGTGGGTTGTGAATTATGGTTATAGTCTAGCTGCTGAAGGGTTGTGTAATGTTGTTATTGCAGTAGAAGTGGTAATAATAATGATAATAATAATACAATAATAATAATAATAACAACAAAGATAATAACAACAACAATAATAAGAGCAATAACAAATAATAATAACAACAACAATATCAACAATATCAACAACAACAACAACAACAATAACAACAACAGCTTCCTTCTCTTTGCTTCTCTGTGTAAAAACAAACCAACATCACGAGAGATAAACACTCATATAATAGTTGAAGGAATAATAACTCACTCTCCCTCTCATACCAACTAATTATATATAAAAACTAACTAATTTACAATACTTATATAATTTGGGTCAATAATTATATAATAAAACCTAGGGTAGTATTTCTTTTTATCGTAAGGTTATAAAAGGTCAAGTCAGGTCAGGTCATGTATTACCTGAGGTTATTTTATTTTATTTATTTTTTACTTCTATTAATTGTATTTATTTTTGTTTACGAATAAATAAATAAGTATAAGATTGATATATGTGATTTATTCTATTTTATGGAAGGGAAAGACAGACAGACAGACAAACAGATAGACGGAAAGAAACAGACAGAAAAAAACAGACAGACAGAAAACAGACAGACAGACAGACAGACAAACAGATAGACGGAAAGAAACAGACAGACTGCAGGTGGTGCAGGAGGCGGTGAAGGAGAGAAGAAAATAAATGAGGGGGCAGCTCCTGTAGTTGGCGTGACGTGACTCCAGCGTGAAATCACAGCTGGTGGAGTGACCGAACAGGGTACTCCCCAACACTGCCTTGCCTGCACACCTTACACACCTGCTTCAATCTGTCCACACCTCCTACATAATATCTCCAACTCAGAATAACATCCTCTAGAGCCAGGGGAGGAAAACAGACGGAGAATACAAAAGTGAGAGATCGCGTTAGTGACTGCAGAAGGCGCCGACGAAGGAACTCACATAGATCCTGAACATGGATATAAGCATAGATACTACAGAAAGCATCAATAATACCCAACAAGAAGCAAGGAGGCAGCGGGGAGGAGGAATGTATAACTCCTGAAGGTGGTGTACAATATGTGGCATTAACACCAGACTGTGGGAGAAGGAGCAGGAGTAAGAGGTGGAGGCACTAAGGGAGTAACCGGTGAGAGGTAATGACAGGTCTGGTCTAGGTGTTGCTGATATATAATATAAACCCCTAACATTAGCATATGACGTAATTCCTTCGCCGACTTTTAAAACCCTACTAATTAACGTAACCTAAAAAAAAAAAAAAATTACATAGCACTACCGGTATACAGGGAACTCAACGCTGCAAAATACATGCCTCTCTAATCACCCATTCACCTTTATGACACCTGTGAGGGGGTAGAAGATGCTAACCCACACCTGTAGTCCACTATGAGCCTGTAAGATGAAGGCACCGTGGAGAAGGTCTTAGAATATATTGCTAGTTGGGGTGTGAGGTGGGTCTGGGTGTGGGTCGGTGTGTGGGTCAGTGTGGGTTGGTGTGGATCAGGGTGGGTCTGGGTGGGTCGGTGTGTGGGTCTGGGTGGGTCGGTGTGGGTCTGGGTGGGGTGGGTCGGTGTGGGTCTGGGTGGGTCTGGGTCGGTGTGGGTCTGGGAGGTGGGTGGGTGGTTACTTGCATTGCCCTTTTGCCCTGTACCTTGCCCGGTATGGTTGTAATTACAGCTCATTCAGCGGGGTGTTGCAACATGCCACAACGACCTTTCTTGCCCTCTGGTATTAGGTTGGGTATAGCGTGACCTTCCTCCATTACCCTGGTCAAGTAACGAGCGGCGATTTAATTACAGTCCGCCATTGTTAGGTTAAAAAATGATAGTTTTGTTAGGGAAATAGCTCTTTTGTCATTGTGTTCCGGCCTCTTATACTTAAGACAGCTCTTTCTTCTTCTTCTTCCTTCTTCTTCTTCTTCTTCTTCCTCTTCTTCCTCTTCCACTTCTTCCTCTTCCACTTCTTCCTCTTCCACTTCTTCCTCTTCCACTTCTTCCGCTATTCTTCTTCACTTCTCTGCTGCGTTCTGCTGAAGTCTTCCTCCTCCCTTCCCACCCCACCAACACCTACTGCAGCTACTAAAGCAGAGGTGATCGGTGACATCAGTTCTTGCCACTGCATCCGTGCTGTGTGGATAACGATTCTTCTTATTATTATTATTATTAGTAGTAGTATTATTATTATTATTTTATTTTTCTCTTCTTATCCTTTTTTGTTCTTGTTCTTGCTCTTCTCGTTATTGTTCTTAGTGTTCTTGTTCTTGTTCTTCGTCTTCTCCATCCTCGTCTTTTTTCTCTTCTTCTTCCTATTCTTATTTTCTTATTATTATTATTTTATCTTGTTTTCGTTCTTCTCCTTCGTCTTCTTTTTCTCTTCTTCTTCCTATTGTTATTTTTTTCTTTTATCTTGTTGTTGTTGTTGTTGTTGTTGTTGTTTAATTTCTTCTTCATCTTCTACATATTCTCACGTTATCACCCTCCTCTTGTCTCCGGTGATTTCTTCATTATTCATCTTTTATTATTTAGTTATTTATTACCATCACCCTATTTCTTCTTTCCTTCGTTTCTCTCTTTACACAATTCTTCCTCTTCCTATATTTATCGAATTTTACTATTAATTTCTATACTTTATCTCCTTTCCTATTGTTCTACTGCTCTTTATTTCATTTTATTCTATATTCCCTTCATTATCATCCCCTTTCCTTCTTATCTCTCTTCCTTCCTCCCTTCCTGTAAACACCCACATCCCTTTTTCCATTCAAAACATTAATATAACTCCTTTGAAAAAACGGAGCTGAAAATCCCACGTTAGGTTAAGTCAAGGAGGCAGACAGACAGACAGACAGACAGAACCCCGTGTCCAGGAGGCAGACAGACAGACAGACAGAACCCCGTGTCCATCCTCACCTAAGATGTTCAGATAATTAATGTTACCCCGATCAGAACGTCAGGATTATCGATGTAGACTCACTTGCAGCGTCGGTATTATTCACGATTACACCTCGAGGTTAAAAACGATGATAACTTTGGCATCAATGTACCCTAAAATCTGAGGAACAAATGAGAGATGGTTGAGTGATAGGCCAAAACTAGCCAATTGATAACTCGATAGCCCTAAAGCTAGTCAAATGATAGCTAGATAGCCAAAGAATACCCAAGTGCTTAATAATAGCCAGAGAAGCAAATTATAGCCAGAAAATAGCCAAATACCCACGACACCTTCCCCAATCACCCACGACACCTTCCCCACTCACCCACGACACCTTCCCCACTCACCCGACTCCCACCCCCCTTACTCTCCTCAACCCCCCACACACACACACACCCACCTACCCCTCCCTCCCCCTCTCCCTCCTCTCCAACCTACCCCTCCTTCCTCTCAACCTTACCCCTCCCTTCGGCTCCATTATTTCTCACTAATAGGTAAACAAACCGTGTAAGGCAATCGCTCCCATTAGCCGAAAAACGGAGGTAGGATAATGGTGGCCGGGCAATTAATTCAGGTAGACAAGTTACCGAGGGAAGGAGGAGCGCGCTGACCACTACTAAAATCGTGGCATTTGTCCAGACTATATGTACTTGTCTGGGAGAGAGGTGAAGACCATGCCGCCACGACACCTACATATTGAGTACGTACACACGCACACACACACACACACACACACACAAACACACACACACACACACACACAAACCTACCTTTATAAGTCACATATGAATTTCCTGTTTAAATCTCTCTGTTGTTTCATCTTTTAGAGGTAAACAAGAGGCCGTATGTGTGTGGTTCCTGGAGTGTATAGGTGACGTCCTGAGTACTGTTGTCTCTGTGTTATTGAGAATCATTGAATCATTGTGATATGTTTAGGGAGGACGAGATCGTAATTTAACTCTTTGAAGACGATGGTTTAACATTTGGAGGACGAGGCTTAACTTTTTGAGGATGATATCGTAATTTTACCCTTTGAAGACGATGGTTTAAGAACTTCGAGGATGATGATCTCAAGGCATAGCTCTCAAAGAATCAGAGCCTACTAATGTCGCAGGTGAGAACGAGGTCAGGTGGTGATATGTACAGGTGATAGTAGTGGCCTTGGTGGTGATCTGTACAGGTGGTGATGGTGATAGTGGTGCATGGCGTTGGTGGTGATCTGTACAGGTGGTGATGGTGGTTACATGGGGGCAGGTATAATTCTTTTGTTAATTATTATAACTAAACCTCTGGGGGGAGGAGGCTCTATAATCTATTCTATAATAGTAATAATTAGACATCAGACGAAGCAAGGGGTCAGGGAAGGGGGGTGAGGGGGTTGTCCTGTGTCTGTTCCTAAATGATTTAATCCAATTCTCTGTGACGACGAGACAAAGGAGGTCTGACGTGTAGTGGTGGAATTAAAGTTATTTTCGGACAGGTATGACTCCCAACACCGTACATCCTGTAATAAAAAAAAGAAGGCAATTACAAGCCGTGTTTATCCAGACGACTGAATAATCTCCAGCGGCAAAAACACACATTCACACACACACACACACACACAGACACATATACACACACAGATGCTCACACACACACACACGAGCTTTGTCATACACACACACAGTTGGGGACTGGGAGGGTGGGGGTGTGTTGGAGTGGGAGGGAGGGGGTGGAGAGGGGCCCTCGTCAACACCCTTGTGGTCTCTCTCATGATCCATCGCAATACGTGTTTATTTAACCACCTCACACCTGCCCACGTATTCACAAAAGCGTCATTTTGATATATAGAGTTGGGGTATGATCCTCGGGCCGGCCACTACCGCATTAAAAAAAAATAAGAACAGAAATGCAGCGTCCGGAGCATTATGCAGGTATCCTTTGCAAGAGCCAGAGAGCGCGAGCAGGCAGGACCCCGACGTCCCAGCCAATGGCGAGTCGGCGTGATGAATAATGGCAGTTGAAGTGTCACATGCCACCAGTCTCACGCGCTGATTGGCCCGCGCCGCGCCAAGCCACGCCCAGTTGCGAGATAATGACAACGTGCCTAACATCCTATATCATTTTCTTGTTATAGACCCGCTAACACCAGCGATGCCACGGCCGCCCTCCCCGCCTCACCTGGGAGAACCTACCACGCACACACACACACACACACACTCTCACCCGCACACACCTACACACCCGCGCACACACACACACACCCGTCTCCCCACCAGTTGGCGAGGTGTTTTGGCGGGGAATCTTCGGTACGATTTGTCGGGAATCCTTGGCGATATTTAGAGGAATCCCTGGCGTGTTTTGGCGGGCATTAGCGCCACCATTTGGCGGCATTGTTGGCGCGATCTGGCGGGAATGATTGACACCACTTGACGGGGTATTGTCGGCCGGTATCGAGAGCGCTATTTGGCGGTGATTGATATCGCGATATTGCCAGTATTGCTACCACTATTTGGCGAAAATCCTACCCGTTATTTGGCGAATATCACTTACACACAATTTGGAGGAAAGTCTCGATGCGATTTGGAGGGAATTGCTGGCGCGATTTTGGGAGGCCGCCCGAGGCATTATGATAATGTATGATAATTTATGAGCTGTGTGTTATGCTCTCGCTTTTCAGTGCGTTCATTTGTCATACATTTTATACACGTTTCTCTAAGCTTACTGTAGAGCGGAGTGAACGCTTATAATACGCTTTTATTGCCAGGTCAAAGACTTAATTGATACGATACCTTATTTTTGGCTATTTTTTTTTTTTGTTCAGTGAAAAACATTTATAAGACACAATATACAAGTCGCTATACACCAACTCGTTATTCATTCTATTCATTCTATTGAGTTTAATCTTCAAAATATAATATAAATTTAAAGTGTCGAGGCAGATTTATATAGCGAACTACATATAACTATATAAATTAATGTAAAAATACCTATTAGTGATATTATTCATTTGTGTAATATAATTCATACATTTGTTATATGATTATACTCAAGTAGAGATAATTATAGTTAAGATATATATGACCGTATAGGATTATAGATTCAAGGACCAATTATACACGCTATTTATATATGTGAGAATATATACATTGTCTGTTATACATATTATCTATTCTTATAACTCGTCGGTAGAGATGATTTATATATAACGTAGTATAATAATGACATCAAACACAGAATAAATTATACCAGAATTTATATATCAATTTATATTATTCACTGACTTATAAGGTCATGTACGTAATTTCCTATATCATGTATCTTAGATAATTTATTTAATTTATTTATATTTAGCTAATGTAGGAGACAACAGTATATATATATCCTAGTTTATATATATCAGAAATTTATTGATAATTTATATACAAGTTAATTTACGTCTTTGATAGATATATACAGACAAATATACATCAAGATTTATATGACCATGTGTATAGATAGTGCTTTATATATAACAACTAAATAACATATACATATAAAAAAAAATATATACAAATGAAATTTATATGACAATTTATATAGTTATTTACATATAAGAATCAACTGAAAGCATATAAATAATATTATACACACAAGTTTGTCTAAGATTTATATGACAATGTATATACAGTATAAAGTTAATATATATACATACATATTTTTCATCAGTTAATGTTAATATAAATTGCAATATAAATTTAGTTGTTATTTTGTCCCGATGTATATACAAATAATTATATCTACATTTATCAGGACGATGTATATTATTACGTTATATTATTGTCTTTATTTATTCTTGTTTCTTCTGTTTATTTATCCTTCCATCTCCCTTATACATCCATTTTTTTTCTTTATTTGTTTTTCTTTTGTTTTTCATTTTTTTTATTTCTTCTTCTCCTGACTTTATCTGGCATCTCCCTCCTATTCCTTCGGGTTAATAATAATAATAATAATGATAATGATAATAATAATAATAATAATAATAATAATAATAATAATAATAATAATAATAATAATAATAAAATATCACTATTATTATTATCATTAATATTATTATTATTATTATTATCATTTTTATTATTATTACTAATTTTATTCATATTATTTTTACTCTTCTCTCTATTCCTCGTCTTTATCTTCGTTTCTTATCCATCCATCTGTACATTAGCTTAGGTTAGATTAGGTCAGGTAAGGTCAGGTAAGGTAAGGTCAGGTCAGGTTAGTATATCAATGAGTCCACCTCTCCGTCAGTGGGTCAGTCAGTCAATAAGTCACCCCCCCCACCCCCTCCTCCCCCCATACACAACTCTACGGCTAAACCACCCCGGCTTGACTCCTCCACCTCCCCCACCCTCCCTTACTGTGTTAAAGAGAATAGCTTCCTTCACCGCCACCAGTACACACCGCTCACCCAGTCCCCAGTACACCGGTAACCCACACCCAGTCCCCAGTACAACACTAACCCACACCTAATCCCCAGTACAACACTAACCCACACCTAGTCCCCAGTACACCGGTAACCCACGCCTAATCCACAGAAACAAAACAGGTGATTGGTCAGAGATAGTGGAAGATTATCCTATTTCCATACATCCTTCGTTAATCCCAAGTTACAGGATTTAGGCAAGTTAGGTTTATGACGTAAGCAGTGACGTAGGATTGGTTAACGTAATGAGGTGATTGGGGTTGTTATTACAGGTATGTAATTAAACGTGAGAGGGGGGGGTTGAGTGTGTGTGTGTGTGTGTGTGTGTGTGCGTCTAAGCTGTGTGTGTGTGTATCTCTGTGTGTACGTATTGATACAATGTGTACATAACCCGGAAACAAATTCCAAACATCTTCAACATCCCTAACCCCCCCTACCCTCCCTCCCTCCCACCCTCCCTCCTGAACCCAAGGCTACACCAAAATAAATAGACATACAAGAACAAGGAGATATACAGAGGAGAGACAGACAGACAGACAGACAGACAGACAGAACAAAAGTCTATCAAGATATTCTCACCTGCTTAAAATAAATTACCTCCCCTCACCTTACCTCATCTAGCAGGTATAAGACCTTCACACAGGGATAATGGAAGATTCCCCCAGGTGTTCACAGGTAAGGGAACAGCATATTAGTGAGTCAAGGTAATTTAGATAATTTTCTTAAGTAAGGATACGAAGTTGTTTGTGTTTGTTAGCTTGTTTGTTTGTGTCCTTCTGTCTGTGTCTGTCTGTGTCTGTCTGTCTGTCTATCTGTCTGTCACTAACGACATCATTTTTAGGATCCGGTTAACACAGAGAGAATTGTATCAATGTTTTTATGTTTATGAAGTATATTTATTATTTCAAGATATATATAAATTTGCATCCCAGGTAATGTAGTATTTTTGTGAGAAATAACGGATTAGTAGTGGTAATTAACTTGTCATTGGTTAATTAACAGGTAATCTAGGTCCACATACAGGTACACCTACACACGCATACACACATACACCTATATAATAACAATAGGTACATAATATACACACACGTATATAAACACAGTTACACATACATACACACACACACATACACTCACGTACACACAAACACTCATGTATACATACCCGTACATGAACTTACACACACACACTTCCTTGAGTTAATTAAACGATGAATATGACAGGTGATGTGAAATGAAGATGTTATAGTTGTTGTTGTTCTTGTTCATCAGTTCTTCTTGTTCTTCTTCTTGTTTTTAGTCCTAGGTTTTTTTCTTATTATTTTTTATTCTTGTTTTTTCTTGTTCTTCTTCTCCATCGTCTTCCTCCTCCTCCTCCTCCTCCTCTTCTTCATTATATATCAAGTAATTAAAGAAGTCAATAATTTCACTGGTCTACAAAAAAATATTTTTTTTCTGGCATGAAACCTTTTAACTGTTTTTTACTAACTTTAAGGTGCTGAATCCAAATCTGATCTCAGATTTGCTCCATCACGTAACGTGCCAGAATTTACTGAGCTACCAGAGATTGAGGATATAGACCGGAATTCACCTGTTTCTACTGATGAAGATGAAGAGACTGATCTTTTCAAGCCATCTGGTGAAGATTGTGAAAAGCCAACGTTGTTTACTCAGTCAGAATTGAATGATCTGGTCAGAGATCTAAATTTGCCAAAACAGTCTGCTGAATTGTTAGCTTCCAGGCTTCAAGAGAAACGACTCTTAAAACCTGGCACGAGTGTCTCCTTTTATCGCAACAGAGAAGAGCAACTGCGGAAGTACTTTCATTCATATGACCAGCTTGTTTTTTGTAATGATGTAGAAGGACTTCTTCTCTCCATGGGACTACCAGCATATGATAGTAAGGATTGGAGACTTTTTATTGACAGTTCTAAAAGGAGCTTGAAATGTGTTCTTCTTCATAACGGAAACAAGTATGGTTCAATTCCAATCGGACATTCTGTACAAATTAAAGAAGAGTATGAAAACATTAAGACTGTTCTAGAGAGGTTGCAATACCATGCTCATGAATGGTTAATTTGTGTGGACTTGAAAATGGTAAACTTTCTATTGGGCCAGCAAGGAGGGTACACAAAATACCCCTGTTTTCTGTGCTACTGGGACAGCAGGGCTACAGCAGACCATTGGGTGAAAAAGAATTGGCCACCAAGACATAGTTTGACGCCTGGTGACAAGAATATCATTAACGATCCTCTGGTTGACAGGAAAAACATTGTCCTTCCTCCTCTGCACATAAAACTTGGTATCATGAAGCAATTCGTCAAGGCTCTTGATCATAGTGGAGAGTGTTTCAGATATATATGCTCAACCTTTCCAAGTCTTAGCGACGAGAAGAAAAAGGCAGGGATTTTTGATGGACCTCAAATAAGAACACTACTCAGAGATCCACACTTCCTTGCAACAATGACTGAGGCACAGGCAAGAACTTGGAATGCTTTCTCTAATGTGGTGCGGAACTTCTTAGGGAACAAGAAAGCGGACAACTATCAAGAAATTGTGGAAGAGCTGCTCTTGAGTTTACAAGCACTTGGATGCAGAATGAGTATCAAGGTTCACTACTTACACAGTCACTTGGACGAGTTTCCAGAAAATCTGGGAGAAGTGAGCGAGGAGCAAGGGGAGCGCTTTCATCAAGACATTAAAGTAATGGAAGAACGTTACCAAGGTCGATGGGACTCGAACATGATGGCGGACTACTGCTGGAGTTTGATGAGAGACATTCCAGAAGCTGTACATAAGAGATCGGCCAAAAAGAGGAAGTTTATGTAACTGTAACTTGATCTTAATACTTGCACTATTTCTACCGTACATTAATTGTTTTTTTTCACCCTTCAATGTTACATTTAAATATTATATGTGCATTAACTTTCCAATTTGATATTAACAATTTTTGGTTATAGAAAAATACAAATTATAATGCTGAAAAAATTTATGTATACATGTTTAAACCGTCAATTTTGATCCAAAAGTTTACTTTTCCCAGCAAAAGTGCAATATGGTATATCTCAAAAACCTGATGTGATAGACAAAAACCAAAGTCATATTTGGATTCTGCACCCCAAATTTACTTAAAATCCGTTTAAAAACCTTGTGCCAGAAAAATTGTGTTGACCGGTGTAATACTCTTAATTAAACCCTTAATGTAATCTTAATGACGTAATTAATCAATATCTTTAATGATAGTGAAGATTGATAATGATAATAAGTATATATAGTAAATAATATAATAAACCCACTCTTGGTATCACCAATCAGCACCATTGTTTGGGGTGTTTTGATAGATGACGTCACAATGATGATGTCACAAAGGTAAACAAACAGTCTACCTGCAGGAATACATTAAAATAAATATATCCACGAATACAAAACATTCACACACACACACACACACACACACACACACACACACACACACACACGAAGTCGAATGACGTCATACGAATCAGCTGATACCTCATCGTCTATGGAAAATCATCAGGTGTATTGGACAGGTGTTTAGGTGTTCCGACAGGTGCTCAGGTGTATTGGACAGGAGCTCAGGTGTTCCGACAGGTGCTCAGGTGTTCCGACAGGTGCTCAGGTGTTCCGACAGGTGCTCAGGTGTTTCGACAGGTGCTCAAGTGTTTCGACAGGTTCTCAGGTGTTTCGACAGGTAAGATAATTAACCAAGTACCTGTCTGTCTAATCTAACGCATTTACGCACCTTGTTCATACGCCAATTTATTCTCAGGATTATGTAAGAGAACTATCCAGGTTAGAGTAATGTAATCGTGTTTGTTTTATACATATACATAGTTAATTAACCCTGATTGTATTTTACAGGTGTTTAATTGTTTCTTTTTTACCTGTGGAGAATATTTATAACGTTTGTCTTTTGTTTGTCATCGTCTGTGTTTTTTTTTGTCTTTTGTTGTTCATTGTTTGTGTTTGTTTTTCATTGCTTGTGTTTTGTTTTTCATTGTTTGTGTTTGTTTTTAATTGTTTGTGTTTGTTTTTTATTGTTTGTGTTTGTTTTTCATTGTTTATGTTTGTTTTTCATTGTTTGTGTTTTGTTTTTCATTGTTTGTCTTTTGTTTATTTCTATTGTTATTGATATTTTATGATTCCACGGTACTAGCGACAAGACTCTGGGATTTCAATGCTAAACATAACATTAGCCTCTACAGTATTACGGATGAGTCTTATGAATGAGTGTGTGTGTGTGTGTGTGTGTGTGTGTGTGTGTGTGTGTGTGTGTGTGTGAGTGTGTGTGTGTGTGTGTGTGTGTGTGTGTGTGTGTGTGTGTGTGTGTGTGTGTGTGTGTGTGTGCGTGCGTGTGTGTGTGATTTCTGAACCTGTTTAAGTTCAAGAGGTTGTTGGTTCACACACACTCTCTCTCTCTCTCTCTCTCTCTCTCTCTCTCTCTCTCTCTCAACATTAAACCAGCAAAATGTTACCTTAAACCAAAATAAAGAAAAACCATTGTACATTAGTTTGTCTTCACCTATAAAACCTATGTCTTCACGGCTTCCTAAGACTGTGAAAGAAAGAAAGAAAGAAAGAAAGAAAGAAAGAAAGAAAGAAAGAAAGAAAGAAAGAAAGTTAAAATACAAGAAAATGAAGATGATGATGATGTATAAGAAACAAAAAGAAGATAAAAAAGAAGAAAATGAAGGGAAAAGAAACGAAGGAAACAGACAAAGGAAACGAGATAAGAAAATGAAAGAACAATAAAAAAATGAATAAAAGGCAGAAAGAAAAAGAGAGAGAGAGAAAAAAAAAAGAGATACAAGTCATTTCTTCAAGATTTACATAAACGCGTCTTTGTCATTGGAGTTTTGAAAAAGGTATTCACATTTGCATAAGTTCGTATATAACTTTACCAGATACACACATTGCAAACTTTATTTTTTTTTGTATAATTATTATTTATTTATGTAATAATTGGTAGTTATGTCGGAAATAGGTTAACCATATCCCCGGACCCTATTAGCTATTTTAATATCTTCTCTCTCCCCCCAATTCCATGATTCCAATTCTTATTCCCCATTCCTATTTCCCCAATTCCTTTACCTATTCCCCATGATTTAATCCCATGAGCTATACCCATTTCCCCATTCCCAATTCCCCATTATTATTTATTACGTGCTTAGGTTAGGTTAGGTTAGGTAATCTTCCGGTTAAATAAACAAAGGTGTCTAATCGTCAAATGATGCAAAATGGTTGACGAAAATAAAGGTAAATCTACCTTACCTGAACATTAATTAACTCAGGTAACCTATATGACGAGGTGAGTCAGTAGTTTATTCTGGGATGAAATAATCCAATTTACTTTTATTAAATCCTGGAAAAACAAAAATAGGTTGAGTTAGTTTTTTTTTGTTTATCCAGACTTATAAATTGTTTACCTTTATCCAGACTTATAAATTGTTTACCTTTATAAAGTCATTATATTAGTAGCCAGAATGAGTGGGGGAAAAAACTGGTTTATTTCCATGGGAATTAACTCACTTAACCTAATTAAACCTTAGTAACGAGTAACAAGAGTTTTCAAAGTTTTTTTTTTATACGTATTATTGATAAACCACAATACATGAATAACTAGTTTACTCAAAGAAGAAGACAAATTAACCTGGATAAACACACACACACACACACACACACACACACACACACACACACACACACACATTCGTTCGTTTAATTTTATGGGCAAATGATCGACTTCACAACAGATGCCCCTCGAGACTTCTGAAGAAATCCTCGTCGTTAAACTCACCGTCTTAAGGTTTTAGCGTCGTTGTTCCACCTAATGAAAAAAAACTAGCTCTGTCAGGTGTCAATAAAGATGTAATCTCCTCCCCCCCCCAGAGAGGTACACCATGGCTCATAGTTATCTCACCTTCGTAGGTTAATTTAGTTCACCTCAAGGTTAAACACTCTAACTGAACCTAACCTAACCTAATCTAGCCTAAGCTAACCTAACCTACTCTAACCTACCTAACCTAACCTAACCTAATCTAGCCTAACCTAACCTAACCTAGCCTAGCCTAACCTAACCTAACCTAATCTAGCCTAACCTAGCCTAACCTAACCTAACCTAACCTAGCCTAGCCTAGCCTAACCTAACCTAACCTAATCTAACCTACCTAACCTAAGGAGGAGGAGAAAGAAAAAGGAGAATGGAGGAAGAGGAAGAGGAGTAGAAGGAAGAAGAAGAGGTGAAAGAGAATAAAAAGAAGAGAAAGAAGTAGAAACACGAGAAAAATGGGAAAGAAAGAGGACAGAGAAGAGGAAAAGGAGGAGGGGAAGAGGAGGAGGAAAGATGAGGAGGAAAGAGAAGCAGGAAAAAACAGAAAGAAGAGAAAGAGGAAAAAGAGAAGGGGAGAGGAGAAGGAGGAGGAGGAGGAGGAGGAGGAGGAGGAGGAGGAGGAGGAAAAAAAGAAACAGGGGAAGACAGGAAGAAGAAGAGGAGATAAAACAGGAAGAGGAGGAAAATAAACCCGTGTGTACAGGACCAACACTTATACACACGTTAATATCATCTTAGTTACTCTCGCCATCTCCTGTTTAGCGAGTGTGAGAGAGAGATATATTGATAAATTAGGGAATAAGTAGAAACGAAAAGAGAAATAAAGTAATAATGATAATAATGATGAGACTAATAAGAGAAGTAATAATGATAATAATAATAATAACAATAACAATAACAATAATAATAATAATGATAATAATAATAATAATAATAATAATAATAATAATAATAATAATAATAAAACAACAACAACAAAGGGAAGAAAAGGAAGAAGAAAAAGAATGATAATTAAAAAAAATATATATAAAATAATAATATTACCTAATACAATAATATTAACTACATAATTTCAACATAATGATCTGATGGGAAACAAGAGAGAGAGAAATGTAGTGAGGAAAAAATATACGCCGACAAAAATCCACTTACGCAAAAATACGCTCTCAATCAGATCATTGAGGAGGAACATACGCAGAAAAAATCCACTTACGCAAAAATACGCTCTCAATCAGATCATTGAGGAGGAATATACGCAGAAAATACTATCAGTCAGGCCGGTCAGGTAGAAAAATATACGCAAAAAAAAAATAATAATAATAAAACACATCTTTTACGACAGGTGTAAATACCAGGTGGACGGTAATAATGACCAGCACATCGGACACCACTAAAACGTCTATAAAGTCCAGAGATAAGGAATCCAATACCACTTCTTTCTTCTTTCTTTCTTTTTTTGTCTTTTTTCTTTCATTTTTTTCTTTATTCTGGTGAAGGGATGAGGAGTGTGTTTAATAGTGGGGAAGGGGGAGGGGAGAATGGGGAGGCGGAGGGAGATTTGATGGGAATGGGGAGGAGAGCGAAGGAAGAGAAGGGGGAAGGATGGGGACGAATAGAAGGGTAGGGGAGTTGAGAGATGGGGAAAGGGGAGGGAAGGGAAGAAATTGAGGAAAATTTGGAATGAGAAGGGGGTGGACAAGGGGAGGAGGATAGAAGAAGGAGAAAGGGAAGAAGAGAAGGGCAAGGGTGAGAGATGGGGAGGGGGGATGGAAGGTAGAAGGGGAGGGGAAGGGAGAAGGGGAGGGAAGGGAGAAGGGGAGAGGAAGGAAAAGGGGAAGGGGAAGGAGGAGGGGTTATTTCTCCACCTACCTATATAATTATCGTCGTTTAATTGTTACCTTTGGCCGTAATTACTGCTACCTTCCCTTACCTCCTTATTTATCCCTCTTTCTTCTCTCCCTCCATTCTTTACGGTCTCTGTCTCTTTCTTCTCCTCATCTTTATTCCTCACCTTCTATTCCCCATCTCTGATTTCTCTCCCTCTATCCTTCACTTTCCTCTCCCTCTCCTCCTCTCTCCTCCCTCTTTCCTTCTTCTCCCTCTCTCCTTCCCCCCTCTCTTCGTCTCCTTCTCTTCCCCACTCTTCCTCTCCTCCTTTCTTCCTCTCTCTCTTCTTCTCTCCCTCTCCTTCTCTCTCTTCTTCTCTCCCTCTCCTCCTCTCTTCGTCTCCTTCTCTTCCTTCCCCTCCTCCCTACCCTCTATCTTCCCCTTCCCAAAAATATTCAGGGAAAACCAGAAAGGAGGGAGGAAGGGTCTCTCTCTCTCTCTCTCTCTCTCTCTCTCGACAGTGGGGTAGGGAGAGAGATGGGGTGGAAGTAGAGAGGTGGGGGTAGGGTGGGGGTAGAGGGGAGGAGGGGGGGTGTAATTATGGGGTTTTCTCACCTCCTCTCCTCCCATCTCCCCTCCTCCCCCCTCCCCTTCCCCCTCCCTCCCCCTCCCACATTCTCACTACCTCTTCATAGTCTTGTTTATGTCCTAAGAGGAGTGGTTGAGGGAGGGGTGATGTCTGAGGGGGGGAGTGAGGGGAAGAGAAGTGAGTAGAAGAGAGAGAGAGAAGTGAGGAATAAAGAGAAAGAAGAATGAGAGATAAATGAGGAGGAAGAGAAGGAATAAGGAGGAGAATTGCAGGGAGGTGAAATATGAAGAGAAAGAGAGAGAGAGAGAGAGAGAGAATCACAAAAATATAGTAACACGACCACAAAAATATTACCAATCAACCACAATCAACCACACAACCACACAGCTAATCAGCACACAATCAACCACACAGCAACCACACCCAACCACACAATCAACACACAAAAACAATCAACCACAATCCAACCCACATAACCCACAATCAACCACACAATCAACCACAACACAAAACACATCATGATAAACCTTCTTTACACACAACCATTTTTCTTTCACCAGACAACCAGACAGCAGGTAGCTTGTGGTTGGAGTGATGGTCACCAGGTTGTGTCTCTCGCATGTCTCGCTACAGCCACAAGATGTCGTTTACGGTCTCATGTCTCCAGGTGTTTCTGCATTCTCGCATGTCTCGCTACAGCCACAAGATGTCTCGTTTACGGTCTCGTGTCTCCAGGTGTTTCGTTATCTGTCTCTCGCTACAGCCACTAGGAATCTCGCTAAGGTGGGTCTCGTCTCATCAGCTTATCTCGTTGTCTCTCTCTATATCTCTCTCCCACAAACCAGACAGGGAAGCAAGGGAATGTACAGCAGGGTCTCGTGGTCTCGCTGCTTTATCATACGTATATATATCTCGCTAAGGTGGGTCTCGTCTCATCAGCTTATCTCGTTCTCTCTCTCTATATCTCTCCCCCACAAACCAGACAGGGAAGCAAGGGAATGTACAGCAGGGTCTCGTTGTACGTACACCCGACAATGTTCCTGTGAAGATAACACGCTGTGATGTCCGGCATTACGAGATAACATCAACTAATAGTTATGTAAATAGCCATCACCTTGTTCCCGCGTCCGGATCCCTGGGTACGGTATTAACTTCGGCTTCCTTATTCTACTTTTTTTTTTTTTTTTAGTATTTCCTCTTGTTTATTTTATTGTTTATTTCTTATTTCTTTTTTGTTTGTTTTTTTAGTTTGTTTTTTTGAAGGGGTTCTTTTATTGTTGTTATTATTTGTTTGTATTTCTTTATCAAGTCGTGGATTAGGTTTCGGATTCTTCCTCCTTCTTCTTCTACTTCTACTTCGCTTTCTTCATCTTTTTTTTTCCATCTCTTCTTCTTATTATGTGTTCTTTTATCTCTTTTATTCTAATCTTCTTTAGTTTGTCTTCCTTCGTAGTTCTTCTTCTTCATTTTTCTTCCACCTTCAAAGTTGAGGAGGAGGAGGAGGAGGAGGAGGAGGAGGAGGAGGGTTCTGTGGGTGAAGAGGTCGGTATAATAGCACTGTCTTGTTGATTTTTTGAGGGGGTGGGGGTGTGCAGGAGAGGTGGAGGGAAGGGAGAGGTGGGGAGGTGACGTGGTGGGGGAGAAGGAATAGGAGAGATCCTCTCTCTCTCTCTCTCTCTCTCTCTCTCCTCTCTCTCTCTCTCTCCTCTCTCCCTCTCTCTCTCTCTCTCTCAGGAAAACTCCCATTGTCATGAGCCTGTGTGTGTGTGCGTGTATTTATGTATGTAAGTATGAGTGTGTGTATGTATACATGTACACCCGCTGACCATAAGTGTACATGTATACTGTACAACTACACTCCCACCCTCAACACTTCCTTCCCCTTGTGTATGTGAGTGTTGCGTGTATGTATTGTGTGTGTGTGTGTGTGTGTGTGTGTGTGTATTTATGTGTTTGTATGTATGTATATTCAGTTTATGTCTCTGTTATGTGCGTGGGTGTGTGTCCGCGCGTGTGTGTGTGCGTTAAGTCCACAATCGCATGTGTGTTTTGTGTCTGTCTGTGTGTGTCTGTACAGTATGTGTATTTGTGTGTGTGTGTATGTATACATATACATTTCATGTGTGTATATATATTGTGTATATACGTATCATATATGTATGAATTGTATATATATATGTATCTTGTTTATATAAATTATGTGTATATATACGTATCACATGTGTATATTGTGTGTATATGTATCATGTGCATGTATGTGTATGAATATATGTATGACGTATAAATGTATTGTGTATGTATACGAGCAGCAGTAAGGTGTTGTTGGTGGGTGTAATAAACAAAGCTCTGACCAATGTCCGGCCTCGCTTTTCATATTCATCACATTCATTGGTCGCCTCGTTAATTGTGGCCCAGCCGACCCTTCCTGCCCTCTGTTGGTGGTGAGGAACAGAGAGAGAGAGATGATAAAAGAGGGAGGGAGAGAGAGAGATAGAGAGAGAGAGATGATAAAAGAGGGAGAGAAAGAGGGAGAGAGAGAGACAGGAAGAGAAACGGAGGAAAATAGAGAGTGAGTGAATGAGAGAGAGAGAGAAAGCGATGATAAAAGAGAGGAATAGAGACAGACAGACAGAAAGAGAAAGAGAGACAGCAGGTTAGGTTAGGTTAGGTTAGGCTCGTTGGTAGATAAAGGCAAAGGTTAATAGAGGAACTGGTGGTAGATAGACAGAAGTAAGGTAGATAGACAGAAGTAAGGCAGATAGACAGAAGTAAGGTAGATAGACAGAAGTAAGGTAGATAGACAGAAGTAAGGTAGATAGACAGAAGTAAGGTAGATAGACAGAAGTAAAGTAGGCCAAGCAAGTAATTAGATAGACAGAAGTAAGGTAGATTGGGCAGAAATGGAGTAGATAGACAGAAGTAAGGTAGATAGACAGAAGTAAGGCAGATAGACAGAAGTAAGGTAGATAGACAGAAGTAAGGTAGATAGACAGAAGTAAGGTAGATAGACAGAAGTAAGGTAGATAGACAGAAGTAAAGTAGATAGGGAATAGAGGGATCGCGTAAACTGGTCGCTTGGTCGGCTGGTCTGTCTACTGGTCTGTCGGCTGGTCTGTCTACTGGTCTGTCTACTGGTCTGTCGGCTGGTCTGTCTACTGGTCTGTCGGCTAGTCTGTCTACTGGTCTGTCGGCTGGTCTGTCTACTGGTCTGTCGGCTGGTATGTCTACTGGTCTGTCGGCTGGTATGTCTACTGGTCTGTCGGCTGGTATGTCTCCTGGTCTGTCGGCTGGTCTGTCTACTGGTCTGTCGGCTAGTCTGTCTACTGGTCTGTCGGCTGGTCTGTCTACTGGTCTGTCTACTGGTCTGTCTACTGGTCTGTCGGCTGGTTGGTTGCATGCTCGAGACAGAGAGAGAGAGAGAGAGGCATAGACAGAGACATAAACGAAAAGACAGACAGAGGCATAGACAGACAGACAGACATGACGGGGGTGGACGGTGAGGATTTTTCCAGACTGGCGCGCAAAGTGGAGTGTAATCCCCCACTCGCTGGACAGAATCGCATCATACACGCGCCTGAGTAAAGGGTCGGAATGCCTCTAATGGGTTCTGATCTCACGCAGTTGAATATTACATTTCGTTTGTAGCAAAGTGAGAGAGGGTTAACAGGCGGACGGACCTTTGGCTGGCTGGCTCTCTCTCTCTCTCTCTCTCTCTCTCTCTCTCTCTCTCTCTCTCTCTCTCTCTCTCTCTCTCTCTCTAACTCTGTCTCTCTCTCTAACTCTGTCTCTCTCTATCTATGTTTATCAGTGCTCGCCTCCCCTCTCTCTCTCTCTCTCTCTCTCTCTCTCTCTCTCCTCTCCTCTCTCTCTCTTCTCTACCTCTGCACTCCGGTGTTAGAACAATTTCGCGTTTTGTGCCAGCATTCATGTCTGGACAAATGGTGTCCTCCTGGCTGTTACAGAGGGAAGGGGAATGGGGAGGGAGTGGGGAGGGGAGGAGGAGGTGGGGAAGAGGGAGGGAGGGAGAGTGGGGGAAGAGGGAGGGAGGGAGGGTGGGGGAGGGGGAAGGAGGGGTGGGAGATAAGGGAGGGAGGAAGAATGGGGAGGGAGGAGGGAGATGAGGGCACTTTGCTGTTTCCTGCACTGCTATCTCTGCCACTCCTCTGCGATTCCCACCTCTCTCTCTCTCTCTCTCCACAACAACACACTATCACCACAACTGTGCAAGAACTTCGACTGTTATTTTAGCACGGGAGCCTCTGTGTGTGTGTGTGTGTGTGTGGTGTGTGTGTGTGTGTGTGTGTGTGTGTGTGTGTGTGTGTGTGTGTGAAAGGGGACTCTCTCTCTCTCTCTCTCTCTCTCTCTCTCTCTCTCTCAGACACATATCATCCTTCCTGCTTCTCCCTTCCAAAAATAATAATATAATTCCTCAATATGGACAGCCTCTTGGGTCTTTTAAATCCCTCTCCCCCACTCCTCCCCCCCTCCCCTCCTCCTCCTCCCCCACTCACATATACCCCATGTCCCACGCAGTTTCCCGGTAGATTTGATTTTTTTTTTTTGTAACCAATAATGAAAAAAAAAATTCTCAGTGGTATTAAACTCTAAGGAATTTATTTATGTACAACTTTCCTATATTACTTAAATTCTACCACCAACCACCCAACCTTGTCAAGTAAATTCTCCACTATTGAGGAAAATTATTTAAATTCCTTTGGCGGGGAAAAAAAATACCAATGTCTTTTAACGACCCTTTGTTATAAATACCAGGCCATGTAATTAGCATTTATCCTTTAAAACAATCCTAAGACCAGAGTTGATTCTAGTATTATCCGGGTAACATTATTAAGTCCTGGTAGAATTTGTTTGTACCAAATTCCACTGAAAAAATTCTCGTCCTCCCCCGTTCAAATACAACAAAATACTACGAATTATCACCACTCCTCTATTAATTAACTCATCCTATCTTAATCCATTCAAAGTGTTATATAATCTACCCTCTATCCATATCATCCCTTTAACCCACCCCCTAACCTCCCCTTTAACTCACCATACGCCCCTAACC
>NW_024716620.1:80000-85000 GCF_018991925.1 Homarus americanus | reverse complement strand
TCTTCCTACATCTCCTGCCCCTTCTCTTCTTCCTCCTCCTCCTATTTTCTCTATTTCCCATTCATCCCTCTCTTTCTCTCTCTCTCCTTGCTCTCAGATCTCCCTCTCTCTCCCTTACCTCTCTCACATTCTCTCCTTCTTCTTCCTCTGCTCCTCTCTCTCCTCCTCCTCCTCCCTGGTTGCATATTCATTCAACAGGATCCCCCCCTCCTCATTCTCCTCCCCATACCCCCTCCCCTCACCCCCTCCCCTTCCCCCCTCCCTCCTTCATTTTAATCTCATCAGTGTTTACTACCCGACTGTGTTTGCTTTCTTAATGGGACGACTGTAAACAATTGTAGAAAAATGGCCGATATTTACGTATGAGATGATCACTAAAGTCTTCTAGGTGAGAGGTGAGAGAAGGTAGGTAGACAATAATTATAATTTACTAATACAAGCCAGTTTATTTGTTTGTTGTGGTTGTTGATGTTGTTAGTAGTAAGGTAACAGTAAAACACACACACACACACACACACACACACACACACACACACACAGTAAATATAAGCTACATAATCATCTTGTGTTATTTAATGTACGACATAAACCACAAAACAAACTTACGACACTCTTAATATTTATCCTACATAAATATTACCAAATAACTCAATGAAGATTTTTTTATGTCATCTCATCAATAAAAGTATTAAAAAAAAGTATATAAAAGGTATTAAAGTTATATACGATAAAGTAACATAGTAGTAATAGTATGATCAGGGGAGAATATTTGTGGGGGGGGGTGAAGATCTTAGCTCCCCCCCTCCCTCCATCCCTCTTAGTTTTATTTTACCTGATGATTAAATACAGGTAAATGCCCTGATGTTAACCGGGGGGGGGGTTGAGGTTGGGTTGAGTTGAGGTTGGGTTGGGTTGAGGTTGGGTTGTTGTTGTTATTGTTGCATTATTATTTTTATATGTTGTTGTTGTTGTTGTTCTTGTTATTGTTGTAGTTGCTATTGTTGTGTTGTTATTATTATTATTGTTATTATTGTTGTTAATGTGAGTTATTTTTGTTGTTGTCATTGTTATTGTTGTTGTCATTGTTGGTATTGTTACTGTGGTGTTCCTAGTGCTCACAATGACCCATTCATCCAAATAAAATCTGATGTTTACTCGATTAAAAGTCCCCATTATTATGAAGATCGTCTCAACCAGCCATTGTTATCGTTTGGGTATGACGTAATAAATCCTGTTAGAGCTTTATACGATTCTTTCCCCCCAGGAGTCACTGAGCAACACCACATAGCAAGAATTCCTCAAGCAACGCCGAGGTTATTTATACAGGTGATTTAAGCCAAACGTCTGCCTGCCAAACAGCATTAAAATACCTGTGTCAGAAATTTGCATACTGGAATCTCTTCTCGTGACGTCAACCTTTGCCACGGCTCTGATTGGTGTTCGCGCGTGATGTCATTCTCAGGTTCGAGTTTAATTGGTTTTATTATTATGACGTTGTTCTGATATTGTTCTCTGATTGGTCTTGTAGTATGATGTCACCTTCGAGTAATAATGACATCAGCATAAATCAGGGTCTTTCATTGGTTCTCTTGCATGACGTCATCCGTAGCCAGTTATCTAATTGGTCCTCTCGCATGATGTCATTGGCACCAGGTGTATTATTTTTCATCAGTGCCCGGCAGATTGAATTAGGTTAGGTTAGATTAAGTTTACTGTTAAGTGAGATTAGTTTAGGTAATTATATTAGGTGAAGTTAGGTTAGTAGTCGCGTTAGGTTAGGCAAGGCTAGTGGTAGTGTTAGGTTAGGTAAGGTTAGGTTTGGTTAGGTTAGGTTAGGTTTGGTTTGGTTTGGTTAGGTAAGGTTAGGTTAGGTTAGGTTTGGTTTGGTTTGGTTTGGTTAGGTTAGGTTTGGTTTGGTTAGGTAAGGTTAGGTTAGGTTAGGTTTGGTTAGGTTAGGTTACATGTTTTCCTGGCTGCTAGTTGAGCTGCGGTCGAAAGTTTTGCGACATTAAATCTCTCTCTCTCTCTCGTATAACTCATCCTTCACCTGTGTGTATTAACTGATTCTGTGTCATTAACTCACCTGATACACACACACACACACACACACACACACCAAAAAGCAACAGGTAAGCTCCTCGTCAACACAACTCATCAATATTCAACAAGGAGCGAGTCATCAACACGAGGTGGTGGCTGCCACTGAGACAACTTCTCTCACTGCACACACCTGACACTTCACCTAGGGTCAGGGCTGGTCAGGGGTGGTCAGGGGTGTAGGTGGAGGGGAGTGTCACGGTAGGCTTGGGTCGTTAGGGTAAGGACTTAGGTAAGGAACAGGTGGTATAGGGTATAGCGTATAGGGCAAGCACTCTCCTCTTCCTCCCCTTTCCCTCCTTTTTCGCCCTCCTTCCCTCTCATTTCTCTTCCATCTCCACTCCCACCCCCCCTGCCTCTTTCCACCTTCCCTTTCCTCCTCACCCCCTTCCCCCTACTCACTCTTCCCTCCCTCATCCCCTTTCTCTTCGTCTTCTTTCCCCCTCCCTTCCCCTCCTTCCCCCTACCCTCACCCCCCTCCCCCCCTCCAAGCATGGGTAAAACACCCCATCAACAGGGCGTCGCATCGCTCATTATCCAGGAGTAAATGCCCAGTACCTGTGTAATCACGAAGCCCCAGCCAGCCATTAGGAGCAGGGGGGTGGGGGAGGGAGGAGGACGGCGAGGGGAGGGGGAGGGCGAGGGGAGGGGGAAGGGGAGGAGGGGAAGCAATGTCTGAGGTTGTGGGTGGTGTCTTATGGGAAGGGAAGGGGGGTGTGTAAAGAAAGAGGGGGAGAAGGGAGGGGGAGGGAGGTAAAGGAGAGGTGTTTGGGGGTAGGCGGGGGCAGAGCTATACTTCTTAAGAGGGTTGTAAGTCACCTGAAGATTAGACCTCCTAGCTTCTTTCACCTGTTGCTTAAATAACCTAACCTAGCAGCAGTAACGTATGGCATTCTCCTTGGTTGGTTGTCTGATTGTGGTGAGTGGTGGTGGGGGTGGTGTGGTTGGTGGGGGTGGTGTGGTTGGTGGGGGTGGTGTGGTTGATGGTGATGGTGGTGGTGTGGTTGATAGTGATGGTGGTGGTGTGGTTGATGGTGATGGTGGTGGTAGTGATAATGTTATTGGTGATGGTAGTGGTAATGGTGATGCTGTTATGTGGTTGACGGTAATAACTTGTGGTAGTGATGGTGGTGGTAACAGTGGTAGTGTGTGTGTGTGTGGTAGTAGTGATGGTGGTGGTTTTGGTTGAAGAAATCCTTGTAAAACTTTTGTAGTTGTTTGTTTTGGTGGATAGGAAGCATGTGTCCAGATGATTGTGGTTGATTAATGGTATACGTTGTGGTTGGTTGGTTGTTTGGTTGTGGTTGAGGGCTTGTGTATAGACAATGGTGTCGAGTTAATGGTCATAATCATTAGTAGTTATAATGGATTTCTCTGTCTGCCTGTCTGTCTGTCTGTCTCACAAGCACACACACACCTGACCAACATATTTCTTCCGTTCTTTTAAGACTGTTTATCCATACTCTGTCTGCTAATTACCTTCCTTTACCCTCCCTCCCTCCCTCCCTCCCCCCCCCCTTCCCTCCCCCCCTTCCCTACCTCCCTGGCGGTGAAGGGTCAGTTATTATGACCCTCTAATTTCCCTCATTTCTATCGGCTGAATGGATAGCGTTTGTTTGTCTTGTTCAGCTTCTCGGGTGGATGGTAAGGGATCCCCACCTGTCACCTGAGGGAGAGATCATTACCTCACACACACACACACACACACACACACACGTACGTCTCTCTTTTTGTCTCTGTCTCGATCTACCTGTTTATTTGTTTGTTCGTCTGTCTCTTTTTGTGTCTCTGTCTCTCTGTCTGTCTGTTTGTCTCTCTCTCTCTCTTCGCCAGGTCCGTCTCTGTTGTGCCCAGGTAATCCTCCTCCTCTTCTTCCTCCTCCTCCTCTTCTTCCTCCTGCCTCCTCCTACACCTCCTCCGACAGAGAGAGGAAGAGATTCTTGGCTTATGCCCTCCAGATTGCTATGCAAATTTCAATATCTATTTTTGTTTTTAGGATTTGAAATTTTGAAGGCCTCCTCCCACCTTCTTTACCCTCTCATCTTTCTCTCTTCTTCTTTTATCTTCCTCTTCCCTTCTCCCCTTTCTTTTTAAACCTGTAAGAAGAGAGGGCGAGAAGGAAAGAGGGAAGGGTAGAGATGGTGGGTGGAATAGGTTGGTAGCGTGGGCAGGTTCCTAAGAGAGGTGGACCATTGAGCAAGGCGGTCGTTAAAGGGAGGTTTGAAGATCTCCCCCTCTAGGTTTGAGAGGAGCGAGGTAGTGCTTCGTGTCGGAGAGAGGCTAATCACACCCCTCTCTCCCACTTTGTCATTGAGTGCTGTCCTGTACCGGTAATGTATTACTTGAATTTGCATTTAATTATAGTGAGCGTTGGGAGAGATACACCACCCTCGGATACCTTGGCCAGCCTTCACGACCACACAGACATAACCACCACACACTGGCGCACCTCCCTCAAGCCTCCCGTGTGTGTGTGTCTTCCTTCCCTCCTCTTCCTACCTGTTACATCTTCACCTCTCCCCGCCTCCTGTTCTCATCTCCCATCATCTACATCCTCCCATACACTAGCCACAGAGAAGAAGGATAGAGGGTAGGTGGTGGGGTAGGCAGGGTGAGGCCAGGCCCAGGCGCTGCCCCGGTAACCCAGCCAGCGACCCGGCAGACAAAAGGCATAAAAGCCACAAAGGTGGGAATTGGTACAGGAAAATCTGACACCCGGAGAGAACTTATTCGTGCCTTATGCCCCTCTTACTCTCAACTGTGGGTTTGTACAGGTCTAGTGAGGAGGAACAGCGGTGAACCAGCAGCCATATATATATATATATATATATATATATATATATATATATATATATATATACATATATATGTTCGGGTGTTTTTGTGTGCGCGTGTTTGTATAT
>NW_024716620.1:62500-75000 GCF_018991925.1 Homarus americanus | reverse complement strand
AAGCTTTCGTATTACTCTCGGTACTCAGTTAAATATACCCGTAATTAGTTACTATCACGTGATTAGTTGCAAACACCTAATTACCTAGCAACATCTGCCCTTGCCTTACCCTAGCTAATTGGCCTTATGTTAATGTGATCTTTAAATTGGCCCTATTTTTAGCGTCATCCTATTAGTTACGCCTAAATTGATAATGTGAGTTGGTGTTGTAACATTCGGATGTGTAGGTTTGTTATATATAAAGTTAAGAGGAAGAATTACCAGGTGCTATGGGAAGGTGGGTAAGAAAGATTCTGTGTTAGTTTGACTGGTTTGTGTACCTGTAGTTGTGTGTGTGTGTGTGTGTGTGTGTGTCTGTCTGTCTATGTGTGTGTGTGTGTGTGTGTGTGTGTGTATCCACTGAACCAAAGGTCATTACATAACTGAGTTACCTTAAACATAATTAATAAATCATATTAATTACGGCTTTGGGACTCTCACCTGTACACCATACAGGTAACCTACACACAGACAGGCAGATAAACAGACAGACAGACAAATAAACAGACAGACGGATAGATAGATAGATAGAAACACATATTTAAACAGACACAGACAGATAAACAGACAGACAAACAGACCGACAGTTAAACTGACAGACAGACATACGGAGATATACACACACCATTCACCTTTCCCCTAGCTAGAGATTAAGGTCTTGCTACAGGTAGAAACGTGACCGAGCATGAGAGAGTGTCCCTTACCCCTCACTCCTCCCCTCACTCCTCCCCTCACTTCTCCCCTCATCACACGTACACACACACACATCCGATCCCCTTAACCAAACGCGTATGATCCGGCACAAGTACACCCTATACAAAATCTTTTGCATGATAAAAATATATAACTCACGAATGATGGTAAGGTTGTTGTTCCCTGAGAAGAGTTGTGGGGTTGCTGTTGTTGTTGTATCATCATGCTATCATCCTACCACCACAACCATACTCTATCATCCTACCACCACAACCATACTCTATCATCCTACCACCACAACCATACTCTATCATCCTACCACCACAACCATACTCTATCATCCTACCACCACAACCATACTCTATCATCCTACCACCACAACCATACTCTATCATCCTACCACCACAACCATACTCTATCATCCTACCACCACAACCATACTCTATCATCCTACCACCACAACCATACTCTATCATCCTACCACCACAACCATACTCTATCATCCTACTACAACCAGACTCTTTATCATCCTACTACCATAACCACCACCCCATTCCCCTACTACCACAACTACCACCCCATTCCCTAACAAGTACTGATTAAACTCCTTCCTTCCCTTCCTCCTTCCTTCCTTCTATCCTTCCATTCCTCCTTCCCTTTCTCCCTCCCATCCCTCCCTTCCAACGAAATATCCCTCCTTCCCCTTTCCTTCTGGCTAAAATCCAACCCCCCAAAGATCTCCCCCTTTCCTTCCCTTCATTCCTTCCCTTTCCATCAACCAAAGACCAATCACCTAAAAAACACCCCACCCTCCTCCTTCCTTATTTCCTTCCTCAACCCTTACTTCCCTCCCACCTCCCCTTCCCCTTTCCCCCCACTATCAATACCAACTCGTGTTGCGTCGTCAGGTAGGAGCCAGGCGGTACCACGACACACACACGACACACACACACCTGCTAAAAAGACTTTACATATATGCATAGAGATCAACATGGGGAAACTGCATATTTGAATGGGATTAACGATAGAGGCGCAGAATACATTACCTCGTCAAATGTTTCCGCAAGGATCGAGACGACTGAGTTTGGCTTCAGGGGATAGACCAGGGAACGAAAAGTATTGTAGGATGGATGGATAGATGGATAGGTAGGTACATGGATGGGTGATGGATGGTTAGTTAGTTGGATGGATGGATGGATGGATGGATAGGTAGGTACATGGATGGGTGATGGATGGTTAGTTAGTTGGATAGATGGATGGATAGATGGATGGATGGATGGATGGATAGGTAGGTACATGGATGGGTGATGGATGGTTAGTTAGTTGGATGGATGGATGGATAGATGGATAGGTAGGTACATGGATGGGTGATGGATGGTTAGTTAGTTGGATAGATGGATGGATGGATGGAAGAGGGATGGATGGATGGATAGATAAGTGGATGGATGGATAACTCGATAAATGGATACATAAACGAATAGATGGACGGATAAATAGACGAAATGACAGATGAATTGATAGATGGATAGATAGAAGAATAAATACATAGAATAGATAGAATAGATGAGAGTTGATGAGGAAAGCTGCAGGTAGTTAAGGAGTTGATAATGGAAGAATTGATTGTGTTTGAGGGTGATTGAGTGAAGTTGATGATCTAGTCAAGTTAAGGGGAAAGTTGATGGATTGACGACAGTGACAACAGTTAATGAAAACGATGGATTTTTGGTGATGGTCCTGGAACAACAACAACAACAAAACAACAATAACAACAACAAAACAACAACAACAACAACAATAACAACAACAAAACAACAAAAATAATAATAATAATAATAATAATAATAATAATAATAATAATAATAATAATAAAAAAAGAACTAAAATAATAATTGACAACCAAAGATTAACCACCCAAAAAACCTTTCTTCTTTCCTTCCTTCCTTCCTTCCTTCTCTCTTCTTCAATATCACTAGATCCCCCCCACCAAGATATCAGGAATAAAAATAACCCATCCTGCCTATCATGTTAATATATCCACAAGATAATCCCAGCACCTACAATAACCCCAGCACCTACAATGACCCCAGCACCTACAATAACCCCAGTACCTACAATAACCCCAGCACCTACAATAACCCCAGCAACCCCAGCACCCAATAACCCCAGTACCTACAATAACCCCAGCACCTACAATAACCCCAGCACCTACAATAACCCCAGCACAATAACTAGCACCTACAATAACCCCAGCACCTAACAGCACCTACAATAACCCCCGCACCTACAATAACCCCAGCACCTACAATAACCCCAGCACCTACAATAAGACTGAGCTTCCATCAGGCTAAGTTGTGTATCAAAGACCTCAAATAGAATACTGGATGGTGGGCATTAGTGAAGGAGGAAGGTGGTGGTGAAGTGGTGGTGATGGTGAAGTGGTGATGGTGAAGTGGTGATGGTAGAGAGAGAGAGAGTGGGCGTCTTAGAGAGAGAAAGGAGGGAGGGGAGGGGGGCGGACGTTGTGGAAGGGAGGGAGGGTTAGGGAGAGTGATGGCATCGTCTGGACGGCCCCGTTGATAAACCCGCTGATAAGGAGCTAAAGTTGCCTGACCAACAGCCTATGCAGCTTGGTGATGACACGGGTCAAGTCGGGAGGGCAGTCTGTGATGGGCCATGGGTGGAAGCCAGGTGGCGTGGGAGAGCGACGTGGAGGCTAGGTGGCGTGGGAGAGCGGCGTGGAGGCCAGGTGGCGTGGGAGAGCGGCGTGGAGGCCAGGTGGCGTGGGAGAGCTGCGTGGAGGCGTGGAATGGATAAGAAAGAACAGGGGATTCGTAGTAGTTGGTTTATCCTCAAGGAAGTGTAAACAGAATGACCGACCGCCTCTTGTTCACACTATAGATAGAGAGAAAATAGCGGGTCGAATCTTGTACTAAACAACAAAATAACACAATGACCTTTAGTAATGGGGTCATCACCGAGATACTGGTCCAATAAACATGGTAATGGAGACGTTTTGCTATTATCGTTTATCATTTTTTTTATAGAATATGATCGACCCGTTGATGCTATTGTATATTAGATTAACTATCAATTCACACACACACACACACACACACACACACACACACACACACACACACACACACACACACACACACACACACACACGTTACTAACACACCCTGAGCACCACACTCACTCAAGACTCAGCTTAGTCACACACGACACACACACATTTACTCTCACCTCCACACACCCTGAAGCCTCTTACCAACGACATTTAAAAGCTTTATGCTGATTGGCTCTCCGGTATTCCGTGTGAGGGTGTTATTGACCAATTAGGAGAACTAAGTGAAACATAAGAAGGTTTTCATTGGTTATACACTGATGGTAAATGAACCACTCTCGTTTCCTTTGGTTTGATGGTCTGTCTGTGTGTGTGTGTGTGTGTGTGTGTGTGTGTGTGTGTGTGTGTGTGTGTGTGTGTGAGGAGGAGATTGAGTTGAAAGTGTTGACTCTTAGTTATGGAATACGTCAGTGTCTCTCAGTGCCTCTCAGTAGTGCCAGGTCAACCTCTATTATTGGCCCCACTGTGGTAGTTAATCTTAAGGTGAAATAAACTAACATATCATCGTGTGACAAAAAAATGAATTACTTAAAACAAAAAACAAATTAAGGAGGTCAGTGTGAGGTTGTTTTTCTCAGTTTGTGAAACATAATAGAAATTAATTTGTGGGATAAATAAGAGTATTAGTTATTAAACCGGCAGCTGGCGACTCTAATTTGCTGTGCTGACAGGTGGTGACAGGTGGTGATCCCAGAATTACAGGTAAAACAGGAACAGAAATAAATGAGTTTATTTTTTTTCCTTCGACGCTGTATGTATTTTCTGTAATTGATGCTGCAGTCAGATGGATACAGCACTCGTCTCCTGATACTTGGTTCGGATCTAGGGGAGGGGGGGGGGGCACCCTTAGTCGACCCAGTTGTGAATGTGTACCTAATAACTTTGATATTTGTGGGATGGTTGATATTCCAGTGTAGTGCCAAGTTTATCTATCTATCTATCCACCCACCCATCCACCCACCCATCCATCTCTCTCTCTGCCACCATTATACTCTTTCACAAAATTTATAATACGTGTAAGTATAGAAATGTGCCGAGCGCCTGACCGAGCATTTTCAACCCGAGTCAGTGTGGTAAGTCGACCGACGGACAAGATGAATGTCGAAATGTGTTGTGACTGTAAGTTAATATGTGATAGTGTTTTAGTTAATAGAGTGTTAATAGATAGAGTTTATATACATCTTGGTTAATAAAGGCATTTAGGTTAACAGGTGTTGAAATATGGCTGACTTAACTTAACCTAACCTAACCTAACCTAACCTAACCTAACCTAACCTAAACTAACCTAACCTAACCCAACCCAACCCAACCCAACCCAACCCAACCCAACCCAACCCAACCTAACACTAATCTTAACTTAAAAATCTCCAGTTAAGGTGAAACAAATTTTAAGTTAAAGCGGTAAAAATCTTAAGGTTTGTTTTAACACGTCTCTCAAACCACACGTGACTCTTAACCCTTTATGCTTCTATAGTGTCTGGGTCGTTGTACTGGGTCGTTGTACTGGGTCGTTGGACTGGGTCGTTGTACTGGGTCGTTGGACTGGGTCGTTGGACTGGATCGTTGTACTGGATCGTTGCACTGGGTCATTGGACTCTGCTGGTATGTGCTGTTGGTTTTCGTGAGATAGATTTGGTGGTAGTGGTGGTAGGGGTGGTGGTAGTGGTGGTAGGGGTGGTGGTTGTGCGGGGTGATTGATGGTGGGGAGGAAGGGGGGGTGGTGGATGGTGGGTGGTGGTGGTGGTGGTAGTGGAGGCACAGTAGTGGTGGTGGTGATACTATTGGTAGTGGTTCTTATGGAGGTAGTAATAATAGTAGCGTTAATAGTAATGCTAGTAGTGGTGGTGGTAGTAGTGGTAGTAGTGCTGGTAGTGGTGGAAGTGATAGTGGTTAGATTAGTGATGATAGTGGTGGTGGTGGTGGTGGTGGTAGTAGTGGTAGTAGTGGTGGTAGTGGTAGTATAGTAATGGTGGTGGTAGTAATGGTAGTAGTGCTGGTAGTGGTGGAAGTGATAGTGGTGGTAGTGGTGATGATAGTGGTAGTAGTGGTGGTAGTGACGATGTATACAGCGAACAGTAAACACACTAACGAGCATAACCAATGCCCCGACACCTTCCTCGTGTGTGTGTGTGTGTGTGTGTGTAAAGTGTCACCTGTCGAAAGAAAACGGGAAGAGGTCCACAACCCCAGGGGCCACTGAAGAGAATACAAAAAAACACCAAAACACACAATAAAAAAAATACAGTAACAGTTATTTTCTAATGAAGGATACGTGGACTACTTACCCTACAGTTAGAGAGAAAAAGGTTGTTTTTACTATCACCATTTTCACACTACCATCACTACCACTAGCAACCTACCACCACGACCACCTTACCACTACTATCACCCACCTACTACCACCACCACTGCTACTACCTCTATCACCTCCACTACCAACCCCACCACCACAACTACTACCCTACCACCACCACCTTGTCTTGTGGTACCCAAGCGGTATGTGGTACTGACCAATAATTATTCTAGACCAGATCCTGTCACTCTAAGGTGTAAATATTTCTCTGTCAGCGGCGCCTGTGTGTGTGTGTGTGTGTGTGTGTGTGTGTGTGTGTACGTACTCAAGTCACAAGGCATTCGGGGTGACCTCTTCTCAAGGGTCTTCAGTGATTAGGGTAGGTTATTTTTGGTTAGCATAGGTTAGGTTAGGTTAAGTTAGGTTAGGTTAGGTTGCCGTGACCTGTTTGACCTTACCACACTGAATCTCGACGACAATTTGACCTCTATCGTTAACATAGTATCCTGACCTCCACAATTAACCTCTTACACAAGTTGACCTGAGGAAGTGAGCTCTATACAAGTTGGTCTCTCTATAGGTTGACCTCATGAGTGTGACCCCGGGAGTAGGCGGGTCCCTCACACTCGTGGTTGTGGCAGTGTAAAATGGTGGGCGGTGATGACTCGAGTTTTTTGGTCAGATTATGTCGCTATCCATTATATAGTTCATGCTCTCTCTCTCTCTCTCTCTCTCTCTCTCTCTCTCTCTCTCCATCCCACATCCCATCCTCCACCTTTCTCTTCCCTCTTTACTCCTCTCTACCTTCCCATCTTCCTCCCCTTCTCTCCCCCGTTTTCCTCCCATTCCCCCCTTTTCCCGCATCCTGCCCTTCCTCTTCCCCCTTTCTCCCTCCACCCCTTATCCACCCATTCCTCTCCTCTCCCCCTTCCCTTCCTCTCCTCTCCACTACCTCTTATCTACACGTCGAGATGAGGTAAGAGATAGCAACCAACACTGCCTTTAAGATATTACAACGATATGCAGACAAACACAAGGGATTACCACCCATTCGTACGCTTTTTTTCGGGGCCCTTTGGCGGGGTTAGGTTAGGTTAGGCCCGGTATCCGCCTCTTCTGACCTGTCTGATGTATGTTGGTTTTTTTCCACTTTATGGGGATTTCATATTTTTGTATTTTTTTATTGTTTATATTTTTTTTTGGGGGGGTGAGTGTTTGTTGTTGTTGTTGTAGTTGTTGTTGTTGTTTACCTCCATCACAACTACCACCAACACACCTCACCAGTCCCCTTCTTTTTCTCTAATATTTCCTCTTCCTCCTCCTCCTACTCTTCTTCCCCCTCCTCCATCCTCCCCTTTTCCTCCAAGCATCACTTCTCCCCCTTTCCTCTCCCTCTTCCTCCTCCACCAACCCTTCCTCCTAAAACCCATTTCTCTCCCTTCCTCCTTCACCACCACCACACCTACCTACCTGCCCTTCTACCTACCCCTCTAACACAATACCTCATCCCTGTACACACACACACACACACACACACACACACACTTGCACACATTCGGATCCTCTTCAAAATTCTGCTTTTAGGAGGGAGGGTTATTTTTCCGTCTACTCTCCTTCCATATTCATTCTGTCCTCGTTGTTTGTGTTTCACCAAGTATTTACTGTGATTTCTCCCTCTCTCTCTCCCTCTCTCTCCCTCTCTCCCTGTTTCTAGTTTCGTTTCGTTGTGTTTGAGAATTATTATTGTTAGTGGATTCTGTTTATTTATCCTTTTTGTTTTGTTGTTGTTGTTGTTAATGCTCTTTCTCCTCCTCCTTCTCCCTATTCCTCTTTCATCCTCTCTCCTCCTCCTCATTCTCTTCTATCCCCTTCTCTATTCCTCTTTCTCCTCCCTTCCCTCCCTATTCCTTTTTCACTCCTCTCCTCCTCTTCCCTCCTTCCTGATTCCACTTCTCCCTCCTCCTCCCTCCCTATTCCTCTTCTAGGTCCTCCCCTTCTCTATACTCTTTCAACCCCCTCCTACCCTCCCTCCCCATACCTTTCCAACCTCTCCTCCTCTCTATACCTCTTCCAACCTCCCCCCCCTCCCCTCCTCCACACATAATCACCCCAATACACTTGATGTTAACGAAGAGTGTAAACATTTCCTACGAATGATGTGACAATAAAGGAAACACTGATAAATAAGATAAGAGACAAGAACAGGTGTAAACCCCAGCCATCACAGCTGACGGGTCAAGGTATTTGCTTGATTTTAATTGGCTCATTATTCACCAATCAGAGATAATGTTTTCCACACTCACGATTATCTCCAGTTGAGAACGTATAATATATGAGCTGTGCTGTCTGTCTGTCTGTCTGTGTCTGTGCGTGTCTGTCTGTCTGTCTGTCTGTCTGTCTGTCTGTCTGTCTGTCTGTGCGTCTGTCTGTCTGTGTGTCTGTGTGTCTGTGCGTCTGTCTGTCTGTGTGTCTGTGCGTCTGTGTCTGTCTGTCTGAATGCATATATATGATATTTACACATACACACAAGAGTGAAAAGAGAGAGAGAGAGAGAGAGAGAGAGAGAGAGAGAGAGGAGAGAGAGAGAGAGAGAGAGAGAGAGAGAGAGAGAGAGAGAGAGAGAGGGGTGGGGAGGTGAGCCATACCCCTCCATTTGGTTGTGGCTGGCAAATACTATAGGAGACTAGTGGGAGCGATAAGCCTGCTCCTCCCCCCTTACTCAGCGGCAGGGGGGGAAGGGGGGAGGAGGAGGGGTGGGGTGAGGGAGGAGGGAGAGGGGAGAAGAGGAGTGGAGAGAGGGAGGGGTGGGGAGGAGGGAGGGGTGGGGTGAGGGAGGAGGGAGAGGGGAGAGGAGGGGTGGGGAGGGGAGAGGTGGGAGAGGGAGGGGTGGGGAGAGGAGGGTTGGGGAGAGGAGGGGTGGGTAGGGGAGAGGTGGGAGAGGAGGGGTGTGGAGAGGAGGGGGTGGGGAGAGGAGGAGGTGAGGAGACGAGAGGAGGTAAGGGTAGGGGAGAGAGAGGATAGGGAGAAGAAAAAGCTTAGGGAGAAAGAGGGGTGAGGGGGAAGAAAGAGTAGAGGAAGGGGAGAGAGGAGGGGTGAGGGAGAAGAAGAGGTAAGGAGGAGGGGGAGGGGAAAGGGACAAGTTAGCTTCCTATATAAAAAACAACATATAAACTCTTCTAATTTCTCTAGAACATTCAAGAGGAGAAAAAAGAATTTGTTTCAATATAAATCCTTCAGAAGATACAATATATTCTAATCATCACTGAAAACTAAAGTAAAAAAAAATAAACACTTTATATTTATTTCAGAAAAGAAATAATTTGTCGTTAAAATCACCTGGGATTTTTTTTTTATTTATGTCATTAGAAAATAAACTATTTATTCGTATGTGATTGGAATGCGATTTTTTTTATCATATTAATTGAGTTTTTTTATTCGTTTCATTGGAGAGGAAATGTTTTCTTAAATAACTGGCAATTCATTTTATCATTGTGAATACTATTAGAAAAAAAACATCATCTGAGAAGAAAAAATTATTTCATGGTAAAAGAGAGAAAGTTTATTCTTTAATATTACTCTGGAGAATGAAATAAACAGTATTTTCTTTACCTCATTCTCGAAAATAAGGAACAAATTCATTCTTAACATTACTGAAAAAAAAGAATATTTTGATTTTTTTATTATTTTTTCTTACTGATTTGAAGAAAAATACGAAAAGGATAAATTTTTTATATAGTGAAACCTCCCTATAGCGGATTTCTCTCTCATACAGTCCGTTAAATAGAAGTTCCACTGTATACATTTACGGGATTCACTACGACACTTAATAAAAAAAAAATTACATACGAGAAAGGAAAATAAATCTTGTTTATTTACTATACAAAAAAAATCGATATAGTTCAGTTACACGTACAAATATATCTAGATACAATATATTTCTTTACGTTATAATACATCACTACGCAACAATAACTAATCATAATAATACCTTCTAGTGTGTATTCTGGGTTAGTAAAGACGCTAATCCTCAATAATTATTCAAAGTTAAAGAAATACACTTGTACTGTCTCTGTGGTGTACGACAAGTGGATGTAGGTACGTCAACATGAGAGAGAATATGTACGACGCGCCAGGCAATAAAAGCCACCTCGTATCAATCAATTAGGAAGAGAGTGGTGGACCCTTTGACCATTCGTGGAAAAATCTGTTGTGATGAGTGATTTATCGAGGGTCGGTTGTGCTGACACCCCAGATCACCAGTCACTTTTTTTTTTTATTATTATTATTTTTTGTTATAGGAGCCGCCATCATGCCAGCGCCACGATGACTACGCGCCCTGATAACGATCTCCCGAGAACCACTATACGATTGCGACACAGCTAGATGATATATAAAACGTTACTGGCCTTCGAATAAAAGGTCAGGAAAATCCTTCTCTTTTATCTTATCAAGGTGTCAGGATGTCACAGCTTGTCGATAATTAACGAGGAAGAGAAGACGAGTTGGCAACGGTAGCAGAAATGGGCACTTGGAGGGAGGGAAGGAGGGAGAGGAAGCCACGCGGAGAGAGAGAGAGAGAGGGGGTGGAAGGGGGGAGGGGAGGGATGGGAATTCACTCGTCCGTGACCCAAAAGCTGACCAGAGATGCGTCGACAAAATCTCTTGTGTTAGTTCGCGTGTGTTTCCCTCCTCCCTCCCCCTCCATGACAAAAAGAGGAGACAGATGCCGTTTATAGTTTCCTGGGTAATCTCTGAGGGCAGCAGGGAACACAATGTGACGTTACAAGTTATTAGACAGAAATCTTCCGCCTCCATCTTGGGCTACCAGCGAGGAGGGCGAAATCAGGGCTATCCAGAAGGGAGTCTTAGGAGGCCGGAGGAAGGGAGTCAACTACAGAGGGAGATGAAAGGGAGATGAAGAGGGGTAAGGGGAGGAGGAAGATCAAGGGAGACAACAATAGACTCTGACAATTGCAACCAAAAATTTTATTTCATTTTTTTTATTCATTTCAGATCATCAGCAACACCATGAGGGGGGCGGGGGGGGTCTTAGGACGTCGGAGAAAGAGGGGGAGAGGGAGAAAGAGGAAGGGAGATCGAAGGAGGGAGTAAAAAAAGAGAGGAGGAGAAGAAGGAAAATCGACAAAGGGAGAAGGAGAAAAAAAAGGAGATTGAGAGACGGAAAAGAAGATGAAGGAAGGAAGAAAGATCGAAAAACTGAGAAGAAGAAGAAGAAGAAAACGAAGGAAGGAAGGGAGATAGAATGAAGGAGGAACAAGAAGAATAAAAGATCTATGGAATGTACATAAGTCATCAAAACAACACCATTACCACTTACCACCACCAGAAAAACATCATCTCATCTCACATTATTATATCCGGTTAATTCCTTTCACTCGTGTTCCGCCTTAAGTAGCTCCGTAAAACCATACAAAATAAGAAACGTAAACATTGCTACTATTCGTTGCTACTTCACATTCTTAGAGGGTTATCAGGGGGTGTGTTAGGGGGATGTTAGGGGGATATCAGGGGGTGTTAGGGGGATATCAGGGGGTGTTAGGGGGATATCAGGGGGTATTAGGAGGTATAAGAGGATATCAGGGGGTATTAGGGGTTGTCAAGGGGTGTCAAAATGGATGTCAAGTGGATGTCATGAAGTATCAGGCAGTATTAGGGGGCGTCACGGTTTGTTAGAGGTGTCAGGTGGTGTCAGGCAGTATTTGAAGGTGTCAGGTGGTGTCAGGCGGTGTCAGGCAGTATTCGGAGGTGTCAGGCAGTATTTGGAGGTGTCATGAGGTGTCAGGCGGTGTCAGGCAGTATTTGGAGGTGTCAGCAGGTGGCAGGCGGTGTCAGGAAAGCCCATTTAGTTTACGTATTTTGTCTCATCTTGTTATTTACACCTGCTATCTCTCTCTCTCTCTCTCTCTCTCTCTCTCTCCCTCCTACACATCATCCTTCACTGTTCACCATCACCTACTTCTTTGTCCACTTTCTCTTACCTGTTTATCGTCTCGTTATCACACCTTTTACCTGTGCATTATTAGCATTATTATTATTATTATTATTATTATTATTATTATTATTATTATTATTATTGCTGGTGATGGTGTTGTTGTTGTTGTTGTTTTTAGTGTTAATGTTGTTGTTATTGTCATTGTTATTGTCGTTGTTGTTGTTAATGTTAGGGTTAGCGTTGTTGTTTTCACTAGTCATTGTTCTTGTTATAGTTGTTATTGTTTTTGTTATTATTAGTAGCAGTAAGCTTATATTCCATCATTATCATCATCATTATCATCATGATCATCATTATCATCATTATTATCATTATCATCATTATCATCATAACTC